>NC_140914.1:7383424-7725446 GCF_045865225.1 Trachurus japonicus | reverse complement strand
AGCCACAACCGCTAACTAGCTTAGTGTAAAAGTGTTTAGGGGCGGGACACGGCCGCAAAATGTCGTCCAGATCGATTTTTTCAGGGTTGCGCGACATCACTTTTCCTTGCTTGCGGCGCTGTATGTCAGGACGCGGTGTGATTATGAAGGAGGGAAAAAAAAAGTGGGGACAGGAAGTGGTGTCGTTGCTGAGGTCACGCCAGGGTGAGAGGAGCGAGGCGAGCTGCACCCCGAGGTGTCAGGTGAGATCAGAGTCAGCGAGTCTTAGAGAACAGACAGTTAGTTGTTCACGGGGGGGAAACAATGAGGAAGAACTGTCCCCCCTCCCTCCCCCTCCTGTTTAACGCTTAAGATGATATATTGCTTTTATAAAACGGTTACCAATAATGACAATAATAGAGAGGAATATGCAATCAATTTCATGTAGTTTTATTCAACCAGAAATACATATTATCCAATAAAATAGCCCCACTGTGGAAAAAAATAGTCCCACCGCTCCAAGTTAGCTCTGCATCTTGTCTTTTTTTTCAGGTGAAAGTCACTGCTCAGTCCCCTCTACCACTGTTAACCCTCCCCGGAGGTGAAAGGTCACCTTAAAGCAGAAGTAAGCGATCCGGTCGTTTTGGCTAACTTCTTGTCAGCTGATGGAGTTAGCAGTCCCCGCCCTCGTCCCTACGTCACCACATTCACGCGCATCCCTTGGCTGCACACACAGAGAGGACCGCCCCTTTATGCCGTTCTCTCTCCTCATTGGATAAAGGTTGTAGGATACAAGGAAAGTTTTCTCCTCGGCTTACAGCAGAGCAGAGTGACTGACAGACCCGTGTTTCAGACCAAACACTCTAAGTGATTGCTGTCGGAAGATATAACTATTTAAGACTTATATTAACACAAACATTCTGCTTACTTCTGCTTTAAACATGTGAATTCACTACTTTAGTCCATTTTTTAACATTGTAAAAACATCAACTGTCTTTTGCTACCGACTGCATCAGTCCGTTGTCATGGATACATGACAACAACTTCCATTCATACCCCAGTCATACCACGGTTAACCAATCAGATCGCCGGATTTCACCTTTCCGTTTTATAATTAAACTTTCATCACGCTGGTAAAATCTTCAACACTTCATTTCATTTCTGCCGACTCAGCACTTTCTCTCCCCCCCTCTGCCACAAAGTGCTGACGCCGGCCCGGGTGGCGCCGAGCTGAACTGGGCCACCTGCACCTCCACGGGGACCGGGGGGGCCGGGGCTCCTGGAGGAGGAGGAGGAGGCCCATCTGCTGCCCACCTGCTGCCACTCACCCCCTTCCTCCCCCGCCTCACCCCCCCCTCCCCCTCTCTACCTGTCAGGGAGTCGTTTATCCTACAGCACCCTAAGGCGTCGTGACAGTGGGTACAGCGCCCTGAGCCCGCAGGTGGGCTGAAGCCTGATGACAGGTGAAGCCGACAGCTGCGGGTTGGAGGAGAGCGCCCGAGCGAGCGGTCGGCATGGAAACACTGTTGAGTCCTCAACAGTAACTAAAAGGAAAGTATAACACGCCAATCATTCCCAGAGCCACGCCCACCTCGGAGCGACGCTTTAAAAAAACGAAGCCGCGACTTCAGGTGACACAGAAACAAGTCTGAGCTGGTTTAACTCCACTAACGCAGACGATTCAATAAGAACGAGGTCAAAACGTTCTGGTGTTTCATTAACAGATGATAAAAAAGAGATCAGACATTAGGAAAAAACTGCAGCCGCCTCCATGCAAGATAACACAGATATTACAAACAGCATGTGTGTTTCATAGAAAAACAAATGTTTCATCCCAAACTGTTTAATCTTGAAAGTGAAAATCACATATTCTCCAAAAAGTTTCAAACTCAAACTGTCTTAAAGACGTTAAAAAATCAAGATATCAACACAAGCAACAAGTTTAAACGTTACGTTACGAGACAGAGTTGTTTTCAAGGTAAATTCATGCAAAACCGCTGATATGTGTTCCCGTCGGGGGCAGTTTTTCGTCAAGCAGTCTCTGTATTTCCCTCTAAAACAACTCTGTCTGGTAACGTTGTGTTATTATCTCAGCGCGGTGAATGTGCAGGTCACAACTTGTCCACCAGAGCGTTTTGGAGTTGTTGGATTGTGTATTTGATGAGTTTGATGAGGGAAACCAAGAAATCCCATGAGCCTCCGCAGCGTAGCTCTGAGCAGCTTGCGGCTCTGCTCCGCCGTTCTAAAAATAGCTTGCACCGACAATTAAAGGTAACGAACCCACTGCTATGACTATAGGGATTATGGTAATGGACCAATTTGCCAAAATGTTGAACTATCCCTTTAAGGCCACATTTGTTTTTATAGTTTCACCTCCAATCAGCTGGTTAACTAACACTAAAACAGACGACCTCAGAGGAAGTCAAACTGTCCAGTATTTCATTATAGGATGACTCCACCATCCTCTCCTTGAGCCAGAAATTTGTGGGCCTGATTGACATTGACATCTGTTTTTATCCTTTTTATGCTTATTTTTTCTTTTATTTACATTTTCCAGTTGTTTAAAGCTGAGGACATTTAGAATAATAAACAGTAAAATGTTAAACCTCCAACCATCTTTGAGAGATCAATACAAAAAGTGTGTGTTTACATACTGTATGTAAACGAGGAATATCGTCTGATTTATCTATTATATGGCTGTTTCCTCCTTATATATAATACATAATCAATGTGGTTGTAATCATTTATATGCAGCCTGTGAACAGCCAATCAGAGCAGAGGCCTGTTAAACATCAGCAGCTCCTTCATTAACGCGGCTGTGACCCGTCGACACTGCTCCTCGTCCCTCCACCTGTCTCCATCATGTCATCGCTCAACATCGCCACATGCTCATCTCTTTCTTTAACCTTGCCCGAAGCCGCTGGGCCGCCGCCGCTCTGCGTGATGGAGAAGACCTAAAGACTTAAATGTGGTTTCATCCACCAGCGTCCATTTGTCTTCGCCCTGTCTGTCTCTGTCTGCTGCACACGGTCATCGCGCCGCCGTCTCATCTTGTCTTTCCCTCTCCTTCCATCTCTCCCTCACTTAATTCTCGCTCGGTCAAAGCACAAGACTGATTTGAAAGATAAAGTGTCGTCTCGTCCTCCTCCCCCCTTCACTCGTCTTTTCCCTCTTTCTGCCTCCTGTCCCAGTTGTCTCCTTGCTTGACCAGAGGGGATTGTGGGGGTTTAGGGTTACCGGTGAGGTGGGTTGATTAAATATTAAGTTGTCCTGAGAGTTGACCCTGCTCCTGTGTCCTGCTCTAAATGCATCCATCTCTCTCTCCCTCCATCTCTCTCTCCATCTCTCCATCCCGTTAACCCTGGAGGTATTGACACGGTCGTTCACAGCACATTACCTGGGAGAGGGCACCGCGGCTCTTTTTCATCCATCAGCCTCATTTGCGAAGACAAAAAAGAGAGATCGAGAGGCTCCGGCCAAATTTATCGATTGTTGACATTGAGGCTGTTTAATAGTGCGAGAGCTCAGGGTGACACCGGAGCTGCAGGAGGAGAAACCTCAGAGAGGAGGGAGAAGGAGACACCGCCGCCGCCTTTAAACGGAGGCGGTTTCACCGGCCTCAGTCAAACGTGTAAAAAGATTTTGGTCCTTTTTTTTAAACTGCTTTGTCTGTAAAATGTGAACAGACTGGTGCTCTGCTGCCTCCTTCATACAAGATATAAGATCACATGTGTGTCGACAACACAACTACATCCCTGTTTAACTCTGTAGAATTAAACTATGGGACAGTTCAGAAAGAAGTACAAAGAAATGATTTTCAATATGTACAGGAATGAGGGTGTTTGACAATCACAAGGTGCTTATTTAATTATTTGCGTATTTACTTATTATTAGGCTACTTGTTGTGTTGGTGTTACCTTCAGTTTGTCTTTATATATGTATAGGCCTATATATTAGAGATAAGAGAAATAAAGATTAGTAATTAGAATGAATCCAACTAAATGAACTTATAAATTAACCTATTGTATAGATTATAATGACAAGGGGTGGGAGTAAATAAGTTTCACTTCTTCCCACTCCTTTTCAGATATGAAAAATCCAATTATTTTCATTTTTCATGTGTTGTCTTTGTAAAGTATTTATTTGTTTTGTCTGTCCATTACTTGATTATTTCTTATTTCTATTAACATGTCCGAAATAAACTGAAACTAACTAATTAACTAACTTAATCACCATTAATATTGACATTTATAGGGTGTATATAAATCATATGGCAGACAGGACACTGAAATTAACGATGTTAACACAAGCAACAAAGTCTGAAGTTTTTCTTTCAGACTCAGTGGGATTCTCTTAAATAAACTTTAATAAACTTTGTCTTGACTCATGTGGACTGTCATATTGCTGAAAAACTGTTTCCATCCTTAATGAAAAGCTGACTTTTTTAGAGGTAAGTGACTCCTTTGAGGCCAAAAACACTACAAACATCCAATGATGTTACAGAATATGACAGAATATACAGTAGTTAAAGTGAGTTCAACATTAACACCAGTGATATTGATTTAAAAACATGACATACGTATAGTAAAATTTGAGTAAAATACTTAATAAAAGTGACTGACTTTGAGTACAATTGCTCATAAAAAGCAGCTGATGAGTAGTATAATATTTGCTCTTAAAACTATATCATGAGTATCTGCCTTCAAATCCTGCACCATTTGCACCTGGTGACATTCAGAGACCTACAACCTCAGTATCTACAGCTCATGTGCCTCAGATTTGCAGGTTTCTTCTCTGACGGATCCTGAGACCAGCGGCGGTTTGAGACGTCGGATGTTTCCCGAATCCGAACGGATGCAGCTCATTTGCATGGATTCCCTGGGATCGACTGGACCCTGCAGTGCTGCTTCTCTATACTCCCGTGCAGCATTCCTCCGTATTAACATCCATGTTTAGCAAGCGAGCGCGCTGAAAAGTGCAGTGACCTTCACAGTGACCTCCCAGCATGCACTGGGACGGGGCTGCAGTTTGCTGCGCCAACATGCCCCTGGGTTTGGCTGACCACGCTCTACCTCGGAAGAAAAGGCTCAAGTCCCTGCAGATTTTTCATGGCAGGATGCACTCTGTTCTCCTGCATAATCCTGCGTGTGCCAGTGGCCACAGAGCGCTCGTATACGAAGCTGTGGCTCCGAGCAGCTTGTTGCCTGCAGTGGGGGGCCGACGATGCCATGGGGTGGGGTGGAGGAGGAAGATGGGGCAATAACTATTCCCCCCTGAGGAGCAGAAGCTGCTTCAGTCTGAGAGGTCACCTATTTAAAGTCCTTTCCCAGCACGTTCTGGAGGTTTCACATCTTCACTTCCCGTCTTTTAACCATCGGCTGGGCCTCTGTCAGAGTTTTGAGTCTCGCCTGGAGGGATGTTTAAACACGCGGCCCCCGGGGCGAAGCAGCAGCAGCAGCAGGGGAGGGAGACTGGACTGACGGGCTGACAGATAGACAGGTCTGCTGTGCTGCGGACGGGCTAGTGCAGGTCCATGATGATACACCACCGGTCCGCGCTGCACAGGGGCCAGACAAATATATTGATTTGTTGATATATTGAGCTCATGTTGACCTTCTATTAAACTTTAGCTCTTGGCTAACGGCGTCAGCCACCTCTGACATAATGCAGATCTCTGACTGATCGGCGATGAACACAGAGCTGAGATGAAATGTGATTATTTTGTTTTTTTCCTGCACTAACAAAAAAAAAAAAGAAAAAAGAAAAAAGATTGTGCTAATTAAAGACTTAAAAAAGCCTTTTAACTTTATTTATGGTCCAATTTCAGGAGGATAATTTGCACATTTAGTGGAGGGCTGAAATAATAATGCAGTGTTATTGGTATTTTGTCAAACTTTAACCTGCACAAGTTTACTAAATATATATAATCACTGATTTGTAGTAGTTTTGCATTGGTTAATATAAATAAAAAGAGGGTTATTAGTGTTTTTGTTTTATGGCCCTTCTTGTTTCATTCTACATTTGAGACGTTTATGTGCTGTCCTAAACCTTTATGATGTTACTTCTTATCCAGTTTCATTTTTCTTGTAAAGCACTTTGTTATAGTGTTATAATAAATAAAGGTTTATCATCATTATTTTCTAGTGAAAAACTTTATTTGTGGTCCAGCTCTAGTTTCGCTGCATATGATTATTTGTGCACACTCAGTTGAAAACGGACGTGCCGCTGTCATCACATCATCGTCGTCTCAAACCGACTGTGCTGCTCATTAACGCTGCATCTGCTACAGCTCCACCCTGAATGAAGATTATCTCAGCCAGGGTGACTTTACTCTGGCTGTTGGGACGGCGGCGGCGGCGGCGGTCCTACGAGAGCGAGCGTTCGCCGTCGACTCTCCTGTGTGGTAAAAACCCGCTGTCAATCTCCGGCTGCTGGAAAAACAACGACCCCGTCCAAATGAAAGCTTTGACCTCCGCGCTAATAGCCAATGACAGCGACGACCTCGGCGGCGTCTTGTGTTTCTGAAGCTCTCGCCTCGGCCCACATGAAAGGATGCTCTCAGGAGCCCTGTGATTAGCCCCGAGGTCGCCGTTTTGATTTGGGTCGAGGTCACGATCACAGAGAAGCGGCGAATCTTCTGTTTCCTCCCCTGTGACACCCACATTAACGTGACACCCAGTTAAGGACAGTTTCTGCCGTGCTGTGCTCTCATTGGATAAACACTGACACATCACATCAAGTTAACTGCTAATGAGTTTTGAATTGAAGTAGTAGAGCTGTTGTAGAGCTCTGGTAATTTTAGTTAGATTTTTGCACATTAACCTAAAAACAGGTATTAATGTTTCTAAAACCAAAAACACAGGTGAAGAAGTGAAACACACGAGTTAAACAAGAGTTTATCTGCTCCAATGTTGGCTACAAATGTTAGCGTGTCTGGCTAACTAGCTTACAAGAGTAGCCTCCTGTTTGTTTTAAACATAATTTTGTTGTTTTTAACTAACTTACTGTGTTATTATGTTGCTTTAGAGAACAAACAACAAATTACATCAAGGGCGATTCTGGACATTTCAAACTTGTTAGCTACTGTTAGCTGTTTGCTAAAAATAAAGATAATTCCTCATCCTCAAATTGTTTTTCTGTTGTAAAGGATAAAACACAAATACTGAGTATAAATGTAATCACTGTGTAGCCTTTTCAACTGCGTATTTCTTTTGAAAACCATTGAAAGGTTAAGCTAAAATTTTAACTGCAATGGCTACATCTCAACTACACATATTAAAACCAAATCATGGTTCTTGAATTTGATTGGTCGTTATCGAGCGGGCGGGATATTCAAAGTTTGGGGCGAGCCCGAGCTCCGTGTGTGTGTGCGTGTCTCAGACGTTTGAATGACGGATTACGGATCCAATATCAGTGGCTAGTGAATCGTGTACAGGTTGACGTATAATCCGTGCGCCTGCATTATCCAATACGAAAAAAAAAAACTACACTAAAATACACACTTTCATCACGGATTTACTCAAAAATAGAATTTTGCACAAAGTTTGGCCTACATCGTCTGATAGATGAGTTATTACACTAATTTTATGACCCAGAGTGGGCTCAAATTCAATTTTCTTTTCTGTACACCTTTAACACATTGGAAAAACCTCTGTGGTTTGTCCAAAACTTTATTCAATTTGGCAAAACTCGCTTAAGTGTTAGCATTAGCTTAGGATAACTAATAAGATGTTCCAGCTAAAGACGTAATTAAACTGGGAAAATTCATGGTTGGTAATCATGGGATGGAGGTTTCATCATGGTCACACCTGACTGAATTTAAAGATTTTTTTATTTTTTAATCAACCTGAATAGCCTAAATCACTGCAAGCTGCACCAAACCAAATCTAAGTCCTGTTAAAATAAAATTACTGCTTTCCTGAGCCTCTGATTTGTGTTTATTCTGGTCGGAGGCTGTTTGCCTCATGATGATTGGCACTTTTCTATTTACCACCACTATCACTGGTTGTTTTCCTGTCAGCAGCCGAAATGAGAATTGGCACATAAGTTTACTTTCTCCAGATGGAGGAAATCTCAACTACTTTGTTTTCACTGAGCGAGAAACTCTTAATATTGTCACTGTTTGGTTTGGTCTGATCCTCCGTTTTCACATGTTGGAGGAGTATTGAGTCTTTTATTCATGTTCCCTGGCTGCAGAGATGGACAGAGTACTCGACCCCAGTACTTGAGTAAGAGTACAAATACTACTGGTCAAAATTTACTCCGTTACAAGTAAAAGTAGCTCAGTCGACATGTTACTCGAGTAAGAGTAAAAAAGTACTTGCTTTTAAAGGTACTTAAGTATCCAAAAGTAACATGCTTTTAAATTTACTTTAAGTAAAATAAGAGTAAGAGTAAAAGTAAATTTCTTATTTTTCACATCAATGAATTACTATAATTTTTTCTAAATGAATTTAAGGACCTTTTAACTCTTGTTTCTGAGAATTAACTCTTTGAAACCACCTCACTGATGTGCTGCTTTTAGGGGTTAGGGTTTCCTTCTTTGACAAACACAGCTTGTGTTCAATAGGATTTTAGAAAAAAGAAAAGAAAAAAAAAAGCAGACCTGTAAGTAACGAGTACTTTTCAGCCTTCCTAGAAATTAACTTGAGTAAAAGTAAAAATATTTGTCTTGGAAATGTAGTCAAGTAAGAGTAATAAGTACCAAAGAAATCTAATACTCAAGTAAAGTACAAATCCTCTGGATATTAACTTAAAGCAGAAGTAAGCGGAATATTTATGTTAATATAAGTCTTAAATAGTTATATCTTCCGACGGCAATCACTTATATAGAGTGTTTGGTCTGAATCACGGGTCTGTCAGTCACTCTGCTCTGCTGTAAGCCGAGGAGAAAACTTCTTGTATATTTCCTTGTATCCTACAACCTTTATCCAATGAGGAGAGAGAACTGCGTGAAGGGCTGTGTGTGCAGCCAAGGGACGCCGTGAATGTGGTGACGTAGAGACGAGGACCAATAGATCCATGACGAGGGCGGGGGCTGCTAACTCCGTCGGCTGACAAGACGTTAGCCAAAACGACCGGATTGCTTACTTCTGCTTTAAGTACAGTACTCAAGTAAATTTACTCCATTACTGTCCACCACTGCCTGGCTGCACACAGCTTTACTCTGCAGGACTCGAACCCGCAGGCGGTGCCTCGCTCTGCCCGGCCGGTTGGTGGCTGCACCGGGACGGGAGCTGTAGTAACGGAGGGTGATGGAGGCCGGTTTGCCCCACCCACCCCACCCCTTCCTGCCCCGGCCCGGCTGCCCTGCTCTGCCTGCCTGCGTGCGTGCCAACCTGCTCACAGACACAGGCTGAAAGCAGATACTGTGTGTACTGTATCGATTGGCTCGGCTGCAGCTCAGGCTGGTGTCCGAGCGCTGGCACTCTTCGGCGCTGGCTGACACACAACTTAATGAGAGTCAACATCCGTGCAGGGCAGGCCCACGGCTGCTGCTGGGCCGCCACAGCACCCGGTTCCTCCTCGACACTCACAGTCGCATTTACCCAAAAACGGTAAATAACGTGAATATTCAGAGGCATCTGAGCAGCTTTGGATCAGATGTGAGGATGCAGCTGATGGGCTTCAGTCTCTGCAGCTCAGACTCTCTCTGACAGCAGTTGTTTTAATTTCACAGAGAATCGGAAAACAAACACATGAAGGAGACAATCAGCTCAACTCAAAGTCCCTTCACTTCATATTCATCTTCACGTATAAGGTTGAATCTCAGGCTGGATCTCTATAGAAATCACTGCTTCAGGACACTGGATTATAAAAACTGCTCATGTGATTAATCATGTGACTTCTGCGGCAGAGAGGATTTAGTTGTGTCCTGTCTTCACATTAGCTTTTACCAGCATTTTTATGTCACTTATTAGGAATCCACTACTTTTTAGAGGAAAAATACTCAGTCATTACCTTTAGGATTAAGGTGTTACAGTTAATTTTGTTAAATTTTCATCACAAACACACTTAATAAGTTGTTAGAAATATAATATTGTTAGAATAATCTTCTTTTTTTCTTACAAAATCATGCTGAAATACACCAAAATACTCAATATCCCAAATACTACTAGGATTTAAGGTAAAGGTATCTGGACCCAGTAATTGACACATTACTATCCTATTGTATCATAACTATTTGTGCTCTAATATGTATATGTGATTCTGAATGAAGTGAGTCAGTGAGGAGCTAATCTTAACTATTTCATAAACAGCAGCTTTTTCTTCATATAAAGCATCTTATTTTACAAACTGATCACAGGTTTTGTGTTTGCACAAGGTTTCTTGTGTACCTGAGTGAAGTACAAGTACCTCAAAGTTAAAGTTGAGTAAATGACCTCAATACTTTACTTTTGACCAGCTGGCAATACCTCACGTCTCTAAAACTTTGCGCAGCACATGTGAACAACATACATGTGAACGAACACACACACTGTCCTCTTTACAAAGGCGTCTCTCTGCACCTTTTTCTCTCTCTCTCTCTCTCTCTCTCTCTCTCTCTCTCTCTCTCTCTTTCTCTCTTTCTCTCTTTCATTGACAGGGCTGAGAGGAAATTAGCATTGGCTCTTAATCAGCCTCCCCCAGCCCTGAATGTGCTGATGTGCAGGACAGGGTCATGCTAATCAGGTGCCTCAGCTCCCAGGCACATTGATTTAATACTACAAACGCTTATTAATCCCCTCTACACCTCCTCCTTCTTTTCCTCTTCCTCCTCTTCCTCCTCAATACCGAGCCCTTGCTCCGTCCTCGTCCTGAGACCACGAGGCTCGTTGCCCCCGTCAACCCCGGCATCAAACACAAACTAAAACACCTCTGAGGGGGTGAAAAACACCCCCAAAAAACAAAAACGCGTTGTGTAAAAACACACACACACACACACACACACACACACACACACACACACACACACACACACACACACACACACACACACACACACACTGTGAAACAATGTGCATTAAGGAAGGAAATTAGCTTTGGTGGCTAAATCCAAAAATTTGCAAGAATGCTTACGCAGCTCTGGGCCTGTATCTGAAAGCTCCTGCTCCGTGATAACGCAGCTCGCAGGCAGAGCGCTGTGTGACTGGAATTCATTAGGAAATAAAGGGCAGGTTTCACTCACTGGCGTTTTACTGTACGACGAAGCAGCACAGGAGTGAAAGCCGAGGCGTTCACCATCACATGTGGCGTTTAAGGACACTTCGGTGAACTCATTAACGACTCTTTTGATTGTGTTTGATATTTCTCCTCTCGGTGTCTTCACCATAACATTGGTCTACTTTATTTAAACAATTTCTGCTGCAGAGAAGAAAGAGATATGATGATTAATTGATTAGTCATTTGACAGATTTTGAGGATCTATTAAAGATTTACACTTTTTTTTTTTTTACAGAAAAAGCATCAAAAAATGAACTCGTTCTGACTCGTGTGTGTAAATATTTCCTGTGTGAGAGTAAACAACGACCTGGAACCTGTCAAACCTGGAAGCCATATTTGACTGTTTTCACTTTTTATACACTAAACAATTCATTAATGACAGATTAATTAATAATAACTGACTAAATATTGTTTTCTATGCAGGATCATTCATGTCAGATTTCTAATGCTGATAATCACAGACCATAAAGGACAAGTTCACAATGTTTAACTTTTCAAACTTATTATACACATGGATGGATGTCCTCAAAAGAAAAGCACATAAGACAAAAGAAATACGCTCCAAACTTTCTACTCACACATTTTAAATCTCTCTTCTGGACAAGCAGCAGAAGAAAGGATCAATCAAATCAATCGTGTGTGTTTAAGTTTTTGTTTTTTTTGCTAAAACTGAAACTTCCCAGCCTCCATAGACGCATGCACGCAGCAGTTGTGACAGTTTCTGCTCTAGGTCGACCGAAACTCCACCAAAAAATAATGAAGCAGCTTCCTGCAGCACAAAATCCACTGTTGCAACAAAAACACTTCTGTGAGTAACGAATAATCTGACACAAAATCACTTTATAATTAACACCGGAGCCTTCAGAGGGAAACAGAAATTATTTATGACTTCTGTAAAATTAAATTTAAGACTTTTTTTTAAATAAATGCCTATAAGGGCTTTTATTTTGAAGGAACTACATTTAATGCTTTTACAATTTCTTCGGACGCTCTTGTGAATGTGATGGGAGATTCCTGCACATACAAACCCTCTGGACCTCCTATTGAGGCGAGACACTACAGGCAAAAAAACACTGGTTTTTCATGCACTGATCAATTTTGAGATTTTGGGTTATTTTTCTTCCTTATGTTGGGACTCAGCCCATTCAAATTGGAGGACCTGACCACATGGCCTCCTTTGTCTCCCAAACAAAGGAAACCCTCTGAACTCAGCCTCCCAGCATCCTTCACCTCTTCACATCTAGGTGTGAAACCTCCACTACTGACCCACCATTGGTCAGGTATGGCCCCAGGACCTGTGAGGTCACAGGCCATATAAGAGGAGAAGTGCCCTTCTCTTCGCTCTCTTCGCCCTCTTCTCTTGCCCGCTCTTCAGAAGGAGCTGCTGCTCCTCTCAGCTCCTCACCTGGAGCTACTGCTACAGCTCTCCAATCTCCATGAGGCCTGCACAACGCTCAAGACGCCTCCACTGGTAGCGCCGCGAGTGCCTACCAACAGATTAAAGAAAAGGAACCAGCTAACACGACGCAAGCTCTGCTAGTTGAGCTACGGAGCCACAAAACAAAGCAACCAACTCTGCAAGGAGAAGGACTCTCCTCAACGGAACTCAAACTACTCAGCCAGGACGGCTGTAGTTCACTGGACAAAGACACAATCACTGGACTTGACAAACCGCAACAGGACCGGCAACCCTGCAACCGCAGGAATCCCCACCAGCACTGGATCTTCTCACCTTCATGTGACTTGGTAACGTAACTGGGCCTAGTTAGGATTACCTTGCACCTTGACTAAGCATAGAGTACTTCAACCATGCCAATGTATGTATTGATTGAAATCAGTTAAAATACTTGAGCTTTGTTGTTGTTGCTTTGTTGTTGTCAGCTATAGTCTCATATTTAGTTAACCTATGTTTAACATGCAACTTGAGCGTTGAACAAAGGACACACCTTTGTTCACCTCCCCCACATCTCATGTGGTTGGTCTTAGAGGCCATCTTGGAGGCCATTTGGTTGTAACTCCCTTTGTCTCAGGACAAAGCAACCATCCTCCATCTTTTCCATTGTCTGAGGTCACACTTCACACCTCACAGACACATGGTCACCCACACTTAGTCACACTCTCACCAACACACACACACACACACACACACACACACACACACACACACACACACACACGTGTACATATAGCTTGTCTTAGTTTCATGTTTTGTTATTCCATTTTCTAGATGTGTCCAATAAACTTCCTTGAAACTTTACTTGTCTGTTAATGTTGTACAATAGTGAGTATGCCAACCTCTACGCAGTAGAACTTTTAAATCCTTCAACATTGCAGCTATTGATAATGTTATTTTGTTAATAATTATTAACTTAATCATTAAACAAGGTTCTATATTAATAGTTAGCACACCCTTATGAGACTGACTTTGGTACATTGGCTGTCTGGTGCCCCGAGGTGGATTTAATGAAATTAAATCCCATTAATATTTTTATAGTAATTATTAATATTTTGGTATTGATATTTTACTAATTTGATAGCCAATAACCCCCTTAATAATAACTTTACTTATAGTTGGTATAACCCCAACATAAATGGTGCTTCCGTTGTGAGGCATCTAAATATTCTTAATAAATTACCTATAAGTTGTGTTAGAGCACAACATTAATGGTTTCCCCGTGCGAGACATAATTACACTTTCTCTTTAGTTGTGCTAGAGCACAACATAAATGGTGCCCCGTTTGTGAGGCATCATAATAAATCTTAAATACATTTTCTTATAGTTGGTATAACCCCAACATAAATGGTGCCCCGTCCGAGGCTGTGTACTGTTGGCATTTATTCATATTTGTACAATATTAATTGTGAGCAAAATTTTGGACATTACTGAAAGTGAAATCCAAAACTGAACTAACCAAAAGTTCACATTCAACAGAGCGAGTCTGCTACACGAGTAGACATCTGACTTTACATGCAGAAAGTGAATTGTGCTGAATTTTGATTTATTCCTGAGTTTTGCTAAAACTCCATGAGAATTAAGCCCATTGTGCTGCATCAAGAATTTGCGACTGTTGCTAGTCTTTCCAGTTGAGTCTTCTCTGTAGGAACTTTAAGAATTCCTGTCCCGCATTTGAATACCACGTATTCAATGCTACTTTGTTCTGTCAAAATTGGTTGTTTAGCTAGGTGCTCCCCTTACCCTTAACTTTAAGACACAGCGTGCCACCGGCCCTGTGTAACCTAGAGAGCTTGTACCCGTTGTCACTGCCATGCATTTCAACCTGATTAAGAATAGAGCTTGAAGATAGAGCCACAGTGTGCTGCCAGCCCTGTGAAGTTTTGTACCTTGCTGTCACTCCCAGCTTGAGTTACTGTAAGAAACCACTAAAGTAGTGCATAGCCAAAGCTACACTACAAGGTGTCTGCCAAGCAACACCACTGCAAACAATTTGCTTTGCTTTATAGGTTTCTCATATTTTACTTAATCTCACCTCCCAGAGTAACAATGGAGAACCCCTGTGTAGAGCAGTTCATGTCTTCCCTGGCTCAGAGCCTAAACCCCAGCTACTCTGAACTCATCAACAAGTTGAATCTCAGTGAGTGTAGGAAAGAATTGGACTTGCTACTTAATGACAGGTGTGATGCTCAGACAGCATCCAAGGGCCCATTGTTAAGATGCATGCTTCTGATCCTCCACAGACAGACCAGTCTTTCAGCTCAGACCCAAGCAGCTCTGGAACAAGAGGTAGAGTCCCTAAGAGTGCAAAATGCTAGTCTACTTCAAGAAGTGAAGACAGCAAATCACAAAGCCTTACGTTACCTAGAAAGCTTGCACTCAGCAGAGTTAGATCTCTGCTCACAGAAGGAGGAGTTGTTTAAACTTAGGTCAGAACGCTCTGACTCTCCACAGTCTTTCAGACAAAGTGATTCAGGTTACTCTGATTCACACTCCTCCCTTGGAGGAAGGTTAACTCCTTCCCCATGCAGATGGGGACATTTCCCACCTGACCTTAAGTCCTTGGGAACTAAGTCAGCTCCCCAACCTCCACTAAGGTGCAGAGGTAACAGCCACTTGACTTCCCATCTTCCTGATGTAGATAGTGAGGAGACATGTAGTGTAGTATCTAGCATGTATAGTGCATCTTGTTCTCCTCAGCCACTTAATCAGGCTTTCACCTGTGCTCGTCCCTCCAGAGGGGGGACTAGAACATCTCCAAACTGTCCATCCTCTTCCCTGCAGCACCAGGAGAGTGATGACAGGTGTTCAGTCCTTGCCTTCCCACCTGTAAGACCCAGAGCACAGGCGGTAGATGTCCAGGATAGCTTAGTCTCGCCTTCATCCGACAGGACCACCCAGTATCCCCGCCTTGAAGTGCTTGAGTTCCTAGCTAAGGACTTACAATTCTTTGATCCTGACAATGGTAATCATAACATTGATGATTACCTCAGTGAACTAGACCACAGCCTAGTTGACTTACCAAGCGCTACCCACAGGGAGAAAGTCAAACTTGTGTGGAAAACCAGCTCAAAAGCTGTTCACAAGTTCATGCAGTCACTTCCTCCCAGAGTCAGAGACAACTACCATGATCTTTGTCAAGCACTGTTAGATGAGTTCTCTTCTCCTGCTGATGAGATCTCAGGAATAGTTGCAGCTTCTCAAATTAAACACTCCCGTCTTGAGCATCCCAGAAACTTTTTCAGACGTTTCAGATATGCGTATTTTCAAGGAAAGAGCGCCCCAGAAATGGAGGAAAGCACCACTTTCAGGTCCCTGTTTGTGAAAAACCTTCACCCCTCTATACGCACTCACGTCACACTCATGACACATAATGGTAAGCCCACCACGCAGGAAGTAAGGAAGATGACACAGGTTGCCTGGGAAACTCTTGTCTCTTCCAAAACACAGGGGCAAACAACTGAGCCCAGCAGCTCAAACACCCATGTGTCACACAGACCTGCACGCTCAAGACCTCACCCTCGCAACACGCCAAAGGGGGGTGACAGCCGGCCACGTCCAGACACTGAGCGCAACCGCCGTGTCCACCAGCTGCATAGAGATAGGCATTCACACAGTAGAAGCTGTAGGAAGCCTTATGATGAAATTGTGGCCCAAAACTATGACCAATCAGATGACAGCATCTCTGACCACAGTGAAGAACATGGTCAGCACCTTTCAGATAGTGACAGTTCTTCTGAATGCCTCTCTGTCTCCAGCTACCAGGAGCGTTACAGCCCTGAGCCAGGTGTGAGGAAACACCAAAGACACAAAAGCTCCAGAGCTTCCTCCTCACACCACAGACAATCAAACAAGTACTAGTGCAGGATTCCTTGATTTCCTTACAGTTAGAGCTCAGCATGGTTTTGTTAGCAACAGCAGCAAATTCTGATTTGATTCAGCCATCACTGTGATTTCTGCAAGTAATCTTGGATCGACTCCTCTGCAGTATCTTATTAATGGCATTGTATTCACTGTTAGACACCTATAATGACATGTCATTCCAGGTGCCACACCCCTTCTCACCATAGCATCACTTACACTTATGAATAACTAGAAGATGTTATTTGTTGTGTGTTATGTTTCATTCTGTATGTAAGTGGATTTTGTTCTGTAGTCTGTCTATGCTTAGTCAAGATAGATAGAAACCAAATGCCCAGTTGGTTTGTGAACTGCCCAGACATTTTGAATGGACTATGGACTATGGTGCTCACAGGATCACACATCACGTGGGATCCTGAGACCAAAGGGGGGATGTTGGGACTCAGCCCATTCAAATTGGAGGACCTGACCACATGGCCTCCTTTGTCTCCCAAACAAAGGAAACCCTCTGAACTCAGCCTCCCAGCATCCTTCACCTCTTCACATCTAGGTGTGAAACCTCCACTACTGACCCACCATTGGTCAGGTATGGCCCCAGGACCTGTGAGGTCACAGGCCATATAAGAGGAGAAGTGCCCTTCTCTTCGCTCTCTTCGCCCTCTTCTCTTGCCCGCTCTTCAGAAGGAGCTGCTGCTCCTCTCAGCTCCTCACCTGGAGCTACTGCTACAGCTCTCCAATCTCCATGAGGCCTGCACAACGCTCAAGACGCCTCCACTGGTAGCGCCGCGAGTGCCTACCAACAGATTAAAGAAAAGGAACCAGCTAACACGACGCAAGCTCTGCTAGTTGAGCTACGGAGCCACAAAACAAAGCAACCAACTCTGCAAGGAGAAGGACTCTCCTCAACGGAACTCAAACTACTCAGCCAGGACGGCTGTAGTTCACTGGACAAAGACACAATCACTGGACTTGACAAACCGCAACAGGACCGGCAACCCTGCAACCGCAGGAATCCCCACCAGCACTGGATCTTCTCACCTTCATGTGACTTGGTAACGTAACTGGGCCTAGTTAGGATTACCTTGCACCTTGACTAAGCATAGAGTACTTCAACCATGCCAATGTATGTATTGATTGAAATCAGTTAAAATACTTGAGCTTTGTTGTTGTTGCTTTGTTGTTGTCAGCTATAGTCTCATATTTAGTTAACCTATGTTTAACATGCAACTTGAGCGTTGAACAAAGGACACACCTTTGTTCACCTCCCCCACATCTCATGTGGTTGGTCTTAGAGGCCATCTTGGAGGCCATTTGGTTGTAACTCCCTTTGTCTCAGGACAAAGCAACCATCCTCCATCTTTTCCATTGTCTGAGGTCACACTTCACACCTCACAGACACATGGTCACCCACACTTAGTCACACTCTCACCAACACACACACACACACACACACACACACACACACACACACACACACACACACACACACACACACACACACACACACACACACACGTGTACATATAGCTTGTCTTAGTTTCATGTTTTGTTATTCCATTTTCTAGATGTGTCCAATAAACTTCCTTGAAACTTTACTTGTCTGTTAATGTTGTACAATAGTGAGTATGCCAACCTCTACGCAGTAGAACTTTTAAATCCTTCAACATTGCAGCTATTGATAATGTTATTTTGTTAATAATTATTAACTTAATCATTAAACAAGGTTCTATATTAATAGTTAGCACACCCTTATGAGACTGACTTTGGTACATTGGCTGTCTGGTGCCCCGAGGTGGATTTAATGAAATTAAATCCCATTAATATTTTTATAGTAATTATTAATATTTTGGTATTGATATTTTACTAATTTGATAGCCAATAACCCCCTTAATAATAACTTTACTTATAGTTGGTATAACCCCAACATAAATGGTGCTTCCGTTGTGAGGCATCTAAATATTCTTAATAAATTACCTATAAGTTGTGTTAGAGCACAACATTAATGGTTTCCCCGTGCGAGACATAATTACACTTTCTCTTTAGTTGTGCTAGAGCACAACATAAATGGTGCCCCGTTTGTGAGGCATCATAATAAATCTTAAATACATTTTCTTATAGTTGGTATAACCCCAACACTTAACATGTATTCCTGGTAGAATAAATGGTAGAAAATCTACATTAAGGTGGTTATTTTACTTCATTTTGTCTCTTGTTGGTAGATTTCTGCAAAATCCGCCAAAAGTTAAGATGCTACTGTGACAAACTGTACTGTGCTTGTTGTCTGACCCATGTCATGTCAGGTATCATTGTAAAGTCTCTCTCTCCTGAACAATGATCTGGGCTCCAAAAATTGTCATTTCTTCCGTATCCGCAACCAATCGTGAAAGGATGATTTACATTAACAATCTATGGAATTTTACAGTTCAAGTCTTTAAAGGCCGTTTTCTCAAAATGAGTTGTTCCTCAGACTCTGAGCTAGAAATCTCCACTTCAGCAGCACCTTCCAGTTTTATTCCTGTCTATATTCTGAAGGTTTTTACAGAGGGGATTTGTTGATATATCATTCACAGTCTGATTTATACAACATTTTATTCCTAAAAACATGGCGAAGTTAGATTTTTTAGGGCTGGTGACAGTATTTTCTCAATTACAGAGTGATAAAAAGACATATCCAAAATCCTCCTCTGTAAAAACTTCTGACTCTAATATGTTGACAAAATAAAACAAGAATTTTGAAAGCAGCTTTATCCATTGTTCAGATTTTGGTTCTGGAAATGTATGAAAATTAGCACACATTTAATCAGATATTGCCTCATTTACATATTTAAACATAAAATCTGACAAAACTTGTAATACAAAACATATTTGTCTTAATGTCAGTGATAAACTTGGGAAGTTTCATGGTGATATCTGTTAGTAAATTTTTTACCCTATTCACCTGTAGTGTCTCCCATTGAATACTGCACACACACAGACACACACAGACACACACACACACACACACACACACACACACACGGTCGGGTCAGTGGAGCACAGCAGCAGAAGAAGAAGAAGAAGAAGAGCTCCCTCCCCTCACACTGAGATCTCTTCACATGACAGGCCTCGCTCACACAATTAAAGTTCCTCCACACACAACACATTTCAATTACTGTAATTACGCTCCACTCCGCTGCTGATGTCCCCACAGATCAACGCCTCAACGTCTGAACGTCTGCATGACGGCGCTCGCTGCTGCTGCTGCCAGAGCTGAGCCGAGCGCGGGAAGTCAACGCCACGCTGAGCCGCTTTAACTCAGTCACACTGATGTGAGTTATTAAGACTGAAGTGAAACAAACAAACAAACAAACAGGAGCTCAACACTGACCATCAATATTTATCCATCAGTCGTTCTTATTAAAATATCAGGTCAGGAGTGGACTGAACTCATTTAATGTCACAATCACAAACTTTCAGTCAGATTTGATCCATTGAATCAAGTTTTAATTGTAATTTACTAAATAAACCTTTATAATAGCCAATTATATATCTGTTTTCTTAAATAGTCCAGCCCTGGAGAGAATAGTTTACATAATTCATACCTAACCTTTCCTACAAATGATCATTTTAAAAGTAAGTGCACGATTTTTAATCTTTAATTCAGAGGGAATAATGGACGCTTTGAGCAATGCAGTTGGAAGAAAAAACAAACTTCTTTTACTTTTTACGTTTGCATTTCAATGTTGGTCATTGTTGCACTGAATTATTGTGTTTACTTTATGTAGTTTACACCAGACAGGAAGTTGAACCTGTGAGTTTCAGGATCAGGTGCTGGTGTCTGACCTTTGCTAATTTCCACAATAGTTAGAATATATATATATTATGTATATGTTTTTCTGATTACATTAATTACATTATTTAGATCATATTAGTTTATTTTATTCATATTTATCTTATTTATTCTATTTATAAGGCCAGTTTAGGAGCAACCAGGAGACATTTCACTGCATGTTACTCTGTGATTTCTCTATGTAACAAATACAGTTATCTTGTATCTTGTATCTTGTATATTAAGAAGTGGCGTGTCCGTCCTGTTGGACTCAGGAGACCCTGTAGGTCAAACAGGCACAGATGAACCTGCTGCAGAGACTCAAGACCTGAACCAGAGGAAGTTCCTGCTGTGGCTGCTCAAACCAACATCTGCGCAACACACTGTCACATCTGTAGCACCAGCGGTTTGTTTCTGTATCACTAATGTCCACTCACTTCACATGATACAGGGCCAATAGTGTGCAGGTGAACCTGAAGTGGCCACGGAGTTGTCAGCTAACCTGATGAAATGCGTTTTAGGTGGATGAGGTCGAAAGCTTTAGCAGCTGTGAGGTCGAGACATTTCTTTTCTTTTTCTTTCACCGTTATTTATTCAGGGAGCGAGTTCTCTTTTCCAATGACGCCCTGATTACAAAACAACATAAATATGCTCAATACAAATCAAATTATAGTCCACAATTACATACAGACTGCAGAACAAGTTCTTAAAGCTATCTAGAGAAATAAGTTGACCAAGTTTCAGACAGTCCTGTAAGTTATTCCACTTATGAAGGGCATAAATTGAAAGGCAGTCTTCCCCAAGTTACAAACTCTAAGTGAAATTAAGCTGGTAAAATAAACAGGTACAATGTCAAGTTAAAGCAGAAGTAAGCGGAATATTTGTGTTAATATAAGTCTTAAATAGTTATATCTTCCGACAGTAATCACTTATATAGAGTGTTTGGTCTGAAACACGGGTCTGTCAGTCACTCTGCTCTGCTGTAAGCCGAGGAGAAAACTTTCCTTGTATCCTACAACCTTTATGCAATGAGGAGAGAGAACGGCATAAAGGGGCGGTCCTCTCTGTGTGTGCAGCCAAGGGATGCGCGTGAATGTGGTGACGTAGGGACGAGGGCGGGGACTGCTAACTCCATCTGCTGACAGGAAGTTAGCCAAAACCACAGGATCGCTTACTTCTGCTTTAAGCTTTGCAAATAAAAAGCAAAGCTGCACTAAAAGAGATGAGTAGGTAAGTTAATAAAGAGTGGACGACGTCTGAGATCTGAACCCAGGTCACTGTGTTCAGGACTGAGTTTGAGTCGTGTGTGCTCCACCAGCTCAGTGATCAATAATGACACGAGCATCAACTAATACACACACACACACACACACACACACACACACACACAGTTATTATGTGTACGAGTAATCTAATAAAATGTATGTATAAGTGTATTTGCAGAACATTTTGGTGTCATAGTGAATTCTTGACCTGTACTCACATTGACTTTTGACCTTTGACCTTTAACCACCAAACACCAGTCAGTTCATCTCTGAATATTTGGACCAAATCTAAGCGATATGGCGTCACACTGAGCTGTAAAAAATAACCATCAAAATGTGCTAATTTTTTCTTCACACTTTCAAATGTAAATGAAAACACAGTGTCTGTTTTTTTTTTTTCCTATAAAATATGTCAGAGTGAGGCATCGCTTCACAGTCTGTGACCTAGAAATCTGCTCACAAAGCAGATTTACATGATGAATCTCATGCAGATACGACGACGCCGTGTACACTTTACGCTCGCCGGTCGTTTCCTCTTTTACGCCGCAGCAGCTGGAGGTCATTTAGCCGTCTGATCATTTAACTCGTGGATCGGCGGCTTACAACAACGATTCTGCTCCGAAAAAATACAATAAAACAAAAGCCCACAAACTGTCGAACCTCTCTGCTTTATGTTTGGAGATAAAAAAAGGACACGAGTTATAATAATTTTCTGTTTTCTCTGGCAGCGAGCGCCGCCGTGGTGGTGGGAATTTTCCGGGCTGTTACGACTCACAACTTGTGAATAAATGTGAGCGTGTAAAAGTGAGGTGAGAGGGTGCAGCTGTGTTTTGATGACGCCCCGGTGACAGCCCAACGCCGCCGCCGCTCGTCCTGTGTTTTCTATTCCCGCTTTAATACGAGGACGCACTCTCTCACCTCTGTGTTTTACAAGCCGCGCTGCCTCCGTGTTCACCGCTAATAAGATATAAAGTTGGAGTGCTATCACTCACACGGTCAACCAGGACAAAAATGATTGGCCTTTAATTTATTAGGCCATGTCTGTGTGCACCGCCACCGCCACCGCCGCCACCGTGTGTGTGTGTTGTGTTATCAGTCAATTGGATTCCTTATTTGTTGCCGTGGATACTGTGAGAAGAACAGGACGCTCAATGTCACTGCGACCAGCTGCTAAACCAAACAAACACTGTGGCACAAGACAGATTTTATGAGATTTAAAGGGATAGTTCAACATTTTGCCAAACTGGCCCATTGCCATAATTGCTATAGTCATAGCAGTAGGTTCGTTACCTTTAATTGTCGGTGCAAGCTATTTTTAGAACGGCGAAGCAGAGCCGCGAGCTGCTCAGAGCTACGCTACGGAGTCTCATGGGATTTCTTGGTTTCCCTCATCAAACTCATCAAATACACAATCCAACAACTCCAAAACGCTCTGCTGGACAAGTTGTGACCTGCACATTCACCACGCTATGAGATAATAACGGAACGTTACGAGATCGTTTTTGAGGCGAATCCAGAGACTGCTTGCCGAAAAACTGTCCCTGAAGGCAACGTGCATCAGCGGTTTTGCATGAATTTACCTCTAAAACAATTCTGTCTCGTAACGTTCTGTTATATCTCATAGCGTGGTGAATGTGCAGGTCACAACTTGTCCACCAGAGCGTTTTGGAGTTGTTGGATTGTGTATTTGATGAGTTTGATGAGGGAAACCAAGAAATCCCATGAGCCTCCGTAGCGTAGCTCTGAGCAGCTCACGGCTCTGCTCCAGCGTCCTAAAAACAGCTTGCACCGACAATTAAAGGTAACAAACCTACTGCTAAAACTATAGGGATTATGGCAATGGGCCAGATTGGCAAAATGTTGAAATATCCCTTTAAGACACAATCTCAGCCCATGTGATCATGTTAGAGCAGCCCTCCCCCTCTCTACACACAAACTGGTACTGAGACTGATGCTCTGCCCTACAAGCCGCTGCGTGTTCTGCCCCAGACCCATTGATTTTATCGGCCGACACCAAAGCCAGTTCAGGCCGGCGTCCAGTCTGCCGCGAGGCCTCGGGGTGACACAGGCGCTGACTGGCCTGCCCTTCTGTCATCAATGTCAGAGAAATACTCTCAGATCAACGCATGCAAACACCAGAGGCGGGGATTAACGCTGGCTCGGGGCAAAAACACACAAACAAACACACACACACGCACACACACACACACACACACACACAAGTTCAGATGAAAGTTCAACGCCGCGGTCGAAGCGGCTGCAGCGTGATTACAAATATGTAATTTTTCTGCGTCATATTTCATTGATGCAGCTTCTGGCCACAGTAAAGTGAATGAGAGGAGACCAGAGCTCGACTTCCACAGTATTGAGTCACAGTTACATCATGAGTAAAACAGACTTGAACGTCGTAGGGTTAATGTCTCGCCAAGCAGCTGCAACAGTTGGAGAGACGAACACTAGATTATTGTGTAGTTTTATTCAGACTGTCAATTGATTCAATTATTTAATCTTGATTTGTTGCATTATGCACCAATAGTTAATCACATTTAATCACACATTTTCAATTTGTTCAAAATGTACATTATAAGGATGTTTTTATGTCATTAAAGGGATACTTCACCCAAAATTTTCTACTCACCGTCATGCCAAGGAAGGGTTTGGAGAACTTTCAGATTCATCAAAACGCTTTAGGAGTTCCAGGGGGGGTCCGGCTGGCAACGGATTTTCATATAATGGCAGCGGATAGAGTTCACTTTTGAATTGTCCAAAACACACACTATGAAACATCCACCGCCATTATATGAAAACCCGTTGCCAGCCGGACCCCCCCTGGAAGACCTAAAGCGTTTTGATGACTCTGAAAGTTCTCCAAACCCTTCCTTGGCATGACGGTGAGTAGAAAACTGGTGAATTATTGATTTTGGGTGAAGTATCCCTTTAAGTTTTTCCCTCCATAATATGTCACTGCAAAACTCAAACTGTTTAAAATAATAATATCACATCATGACTTAAGGGTTAGGTGATAATATTGTATCATAAAGCGTCTGGTGATTCACACCCCTCACAATCAGGTGTTGATGCTCTGAGGTTCATCTCTGAGTCGATTACTGATTATAGCTACTTAATTATAATTATAAAGCCACTTGATTAAAGCTTTAGATTCCTAATGTTGTTCTGAAAACAGAAAACACTCAATATTTGCATAATTTCTTTAGTATTTACCATAAAAGCAGCTTTAAAACATTGTAGACTGAAACTGGGGACACTCACTCTGATGACTGGGAGGAAAATAAACCAGTTGTTGGTGTGAAAACAAACAAACAAACAAACAAACAAACAAACATGCAGCCTGAAGCAGGAGGAGACGTTCATGCCTGCAGAACGAGCCTCGATGAAAACCATCAAAATATTAACTGATTGAATGAATCAGCTGTGACGTGATAGAGAACAATAAACGACCTCATCGTCCTCCTCTGAGCTGCGCTGATTATTTTCATGATTAAACGATTAATTGCGTGACATGATACGTCAGAAAACAGCAATAAATTACTCATTATAAAATTATCATAGAGTATAAAGTGAATTATATTTTTAACTGGTTTCAAAACCGTAAAACATAAAACAAAAAACAACATTATTTTAGCGTAAAGTGAAAATATTAGTAAGGATTTAACATTGAAAGACGTCACCTGAATATATGTTGGTATATATATGTGTGTAATTATGTATATACACTGATTGTTGTTGCTACTGGTGCAATTTAAAGTGATAGTTCACCCAAAATTCAAATTTCACTCATTATCTACTCACCCTCATGTCGACTAAGAGTTGGGAGAAGTTTCAGAGTCCTCCGTTCCTTCTCTGAGTTACAGCGGGGCTCGGCGCAGCACTGCATGTCCATATGACGGTCGCAAACGGGGCTCACTTTTCTTCATCCAAAAAGACACACCAAAAAACATCCAAATACCTCCATAGTGCTCGTCTGTAATGTCCCTCTTGTATTGAAGCCCCAACATGAGAAATTGTTCCGAAAAAAATTAAATAAGTCTATTTTAAGCTTGTTTGTAGCGGAAGCTCCCAGTGTCTCAGTCTCAAATCTCGCGACACTGGCAGAGCAGTGAACTGAGACACTGGGAGCTTCCGCTACAAACAAGCTTAAAATATAGATTTATTTAATTTTTTTTGGAACAATTTCTCATGTCGGGGCTTCAATACAAGAGGGACATTACAGACGAGCAGCATGGAGGTATTTGGATGTTTTTTGGTGCATCTTTTTGGACGAAGAAAATTGAGCCCCGTTTACGACCGTCATATGGACATGCAGTGCTGCGCCGAGCCCCACTGTAACTCAGAGAAGCCACGGAGGACTCTGAAACTTCTCCCAACTCTTAGTCGACATGAGGGTGAGTAGAATATGGGTGAAATTTGACTTTTGGGTGAACTATCCCTTTAATTTAATTCTTGTACTTGTTTATTTATTAATTTGAATGAAAACAATGTGTTATTGTGGCACTTGCCAGTAGGGAGGAGTGATGGACATTTTTGACTTGTTTCTGATATGCTATAATAGACTTAATGATTAATGGTGAATACAACATCATTGTTTCAGGTGTCTAATGTGTTATTAAAGACACAGGAACCAAATAGAAGAAGTCAGACACCCCCGGCTCCTCTCAGGTCACTTCCTGCCTCCATGTCTCCCTCCCTCTCTCTCTCTCTACGTGACAGTTTCACTTTAGTCTTAGTATCTTGCATAACTGGGCGTCTTCTTCTTCTTCTTCTCCTTCTCCTCCTCCTTCTCAGCTGCTTAGCGCCCAGTAGAGCAGTGGATGATGGGAGCTCCGACACGGCAGGCATGATCTAAAAACCCACTGGCGCTTTAGTGAGCCTCAGCTGGCTTATATAACCCCGTGTGGATGTGCAAACTGCCTTTCTGTTGGGAGAGCTGAGGACTCACGGAACAGACACACACACACACAGAGGCTACTGATATGTGGTGTGTGTGTGTGTGTGTGTGTGTGTGTGTGTGTGTGTGTGTGTGTGTGTGATGGAGCGGGGGTGCATGTTTAGGAGAATATAGTCAGATTTGTCCGTTTTCTGCTCGGCAACATCTCCCTCCTCTTCTCTTCTCTATGCTGTCACGTGACGTCACCGGTGTGTCCCCTCGATTTTTTGGACCGGCAAAGCTTCTCTCACCCCCCCAACATGTGATGTCACTTCCTGCCGGGGCCTTCACCTGAAATGACATCACTTGTGTTGCATAACGATACCCCCCCCCCTCCTCTCCACCTCTCTCCGATGCTTCCTCGCCTGCACACGAGAGCAGAGCGGCAGCTTCTCTCCGTCTCTGGCCGCCCAGAGGCGCCGTGAAACTCCTCATTATGGAAATACCAGGTGTGTGTGTCCGTGAAATGGGAATGGGCAGGTTTAAAAATACATCACACAGAGACGCTGTGTCCCCTCTGACCTCGCTCTGCACCCGCACGCACAAAGAAAGAGAAAAATAAAAGCTTCTCTCTTCGCATGTGTGGTATATTATCCTCAACTTAGGTTAGTTCAGGTCAATTGAAATCTGAAGGACAATAGGAACTTCATTTGTGACGATTGACAGTTTATATTCAAATAGAATAAATATAAATAAATGCAGATGTTAAAAGAAAAAAAGACGCATATATATTTACAGCATATATAAGATGTTGGATTAGGTGTTTAGTAGTCGAGACAATGAGGGACTCTTGTGAAATGTACCCTGGGAAAACGTGTTTCTTCTTATTCACCCTTTTCCTGTGAGGCACCATTTTCGAGGATACAGTACTTTATCTACGTTTGTCAAGTGGTTGAATGCAGGATTGTAAATTCTATAGGTTAGATCCTGTCTTTAGTTCCTGTTTTGTCCGTGACTATTCTGGTCAGCTACATCTTTCTGTTGGGAGAAGGTGGAGTTTTGGAGTTAGAAAGCATAAGGTGATGGCTTTGAGCCAGAGATGCTCTAAGATTCGACATTTTTGTGACATTGTTCTTTTTTATAATAAACTCTTTTTTGGCTTTTTTGGCGGTGATCACGTCTTCTCATCAACACATCAATATACCACACATTTTAAAGGGATAGTTCAACATTTTGGCAAATTGGTCCATTACCATAATCCCTATAGTCATAGCAGTAGGTTCGTTACCTTTAATTGTCGGTGCAAGCTATTTTTAGAACAGCGGGGCAGAGCCGCGAGCTGCTCAGAGCTACGCTACGGAGGCTAATGGGATTTCTTGGTTTCCTTCATCAAACTCATCAAATACACAATCCAACAACTCCAAAACGCTTTCGTGGACAAGTTGTGACCTGCACATTCACCAAGCTATGAGACAATAACAGAACGTTACGAGACAGAGTTGTTTTCGAGGTAAATACAGAGACCGCTTGCTGAAAAACTGTCCCTGAAGGCAACGCGCATCAGCGGTTTTGCATGAATTTACCTCTAAAACAACTCTGTCTGGTAACGTTCTGTTATTAACTTATAGCGTGGTGAATGTGCAAGTCACAACTTGTCCACCAGAGCGTTTTGGAGTTGTTGGAACCAAGAAATCCCATGAGCCTCCGTAGCGTAGCTCCGAGCAGCTCGCGGCTCTGCTCCGCCGTTCTAAAAATAGCTTGCACCGACAATTAAAGGTAACAAACCTACTTCTAAAACTGTAGGGATTATGGCAATGGGCCAATTTGCCAAAATGTTGAACTATCCCTTTAACACAGCACGGCGTGGCGCGGCCTCGCTGCTGCAGCCGGACGGAGACGTGACAGTCGGTGCCGAGCAGCTCCTGACACCGAATATCACGGGTGTGAGGGTGAAGAGAGAGGAGGAGAGGCGGCGATGGAGAGAGGCCTGACCTATATAAGAAGGAGGCTGAAATATTTATGGATGTGAGTGTCCTAATTGGCAAGCCACTGGGAGCACTGCGGCCTTCTCCTCCAATCAGAGCCTGGGAAGAGGTTAACACACACACACACACACACATACACACACGGCGCCGGTGGTCCGAGGGCCCGAGCTCAGCCTCTGCCCTGTCACCCCATCATCACCCACAGCCGGAGAGACGCCTCGTTACGAGCGGGAGCTGCAGCCTCTCGCCGCTGTTGGAATCATTACCAGAGCTGTTATCATAAGCGTTCTTCTCCGTGGCACATACGGACGGGAACAACCGCTCAGAGCGCAAAGTCAAACACAACCTAATTGGCCGGCGCTTAATCTCCAGCGCTGGCTCACGCTGCACCGGCTCCGACCGCGAGAGGCCTCAATTACCGTCCACACGCTGACGGAGACGAGGAGACAAGGAGGGGACGAGAGGACGGACGCTTTCTGACTTCTAGTTTCAACCCAGCGCAGACTGCAGCAGGGGGGGGGGCAACGTCAGGGGTCAACAGGGACTCTGGACATTGGTGTGTTTATGTGCTGTGACAGAAAGTGAGAGAAGTCGAGCCTCGTTTGGTTTGGAAAGAAGAAGCCATTATCGATTACATCTGTTGTGTTTGTCAACCTTTAAAGGAGGAGTTCACAGCTTTTCAAATCAGACTTAAAGAGGAACTATGCAGGATTTTTATCTTAATTAACCAGGTCCAGAATCCCAGTCCTGGTTAAATAAATGACTTAACTAGTTCCAGGGAGAATGGAGGCTCTCTGCGTCTCTTGGCTGAAAACCAACTATGCAAGATCAGAGCCTCTGACCCGGTGTCCCAGCTCTCGTCTCTGTGGCACCGCCACACAAACGTGCCCCGTAACCCGTATTCTCTTGTTTATGACAGATAAGACTAACAAGTTGTAACATCGTATATGATATATAACGTTATCTACCGCTCTATTGATTTATTTCTTGCCAGCTACGTTGTAAACAAATGCACATGGCCAAGAGGAGGGTTAGCAAAACAATAAAATGTCTTTTAGTGTAAAATGTCCTCGTTGTGTTTCTCTGAGCTGCAGTGAAGGAGTTGTAAAACAAAAAATCATCTTCAGAGGAAAGAATAAATAACTGTTCCATTGTTCTTATGCACATCTGATTGTTGAGAACGATCTGTGTATTTAAAACACACAGTAACATTAGCACGACGGCTACAAACAGAAAACATATAGATACAAGAGTGAGAGTTTTTTTTCTCCTTCTCTGCACAGATCTTGTGCCAGACTAACTGATCCTGGACCAGTCTCTCTCAAATAGTTATATAGACTGTCAGCTGCCATTGAGCGCTGACTGTAATAGTCATAGTAAAGCAATTTCCAACATGGAGAAGCTCCACAAACCAACAATTTTACACAATGATCCAAAAAAACAGTTTCTTTATCCAAGCTGAGACGTCCAAACCACAAAGACTGGACCAGAACAAGGACGGATTATGAGACAGTGGACCAAAGACTCATTAAAGAAAGACATGTTTCATCTCTTTGTGGTTGTTAGACTTCAAAACCACATTAACCCTGTGTCTATGTGATCCATCCACCCCGCCAAATTAAAACTCACGTCAAAATAAAAGCAGATTTACTGAAGCGACGTCTGTTTACGTGTGGGGAAAAGTTTTCTGTAAGGAGACTTTCTGCAGCAGTTTCTCCCTCCCCATGCCTGAACGCCATTATTTATATCCTGATACTGTTTATTACACAACAGCGGAGCAGAGCCGTAACCATAGAAACATTTTTATCTTGCATCTGTTGCTACACTGTGACAGTGACCATAGAAACGGGGCTGTCTCCGCTCCAGCATCATCTCCACCGTCCCGGCAACATGACGATGAAAAAAAAAAGAAGAAAAATCAACGTTCATTTATCCACCGATGAAAAGTTTTGTGTGTAGAGAAGTGTGTGTAATTCACAAACAGGTCCAGTTAATTGTCCGGTGAGAGCAGAGTATTGAACTAACCATCCTAACTGAGCTTCATGAGCTCCGAGTCGTTGTTGTGGTTTTTAGGATTAGCAGGCAAATGAGTTGGACGAGCGTTCTCCGTCTTTGCTTGCACAAAGGAGAGGAGAGCAGAAATCAATGGGCTGTGTTTACAGGGTACACAGCCGACTGTAACACTGCACGTTATGTTACACACAGCCAAGCAGTAAAAACAGACAAGCTGCTTGGCAGGGCTCAGCCTGGCCAGCCTCGCGCTAAGAGCAGACAGAGACAGCAGTGACACACGGGCCAAGAGCAGTTACTGGCACCGAGCGCCAGTCTGAGACGGAGCGGCAGAAAAAAAAAAGAAAAAGAGAAAAAAGTGGGACACACTTCAAAAATATTCTGGAGAGTTGAACATGCAGAAGGAAAAGAGGTTTGTTTGCTTTTTTTTTCGCCCCTCGCGGTCACTTTCTACGACAAGCGATACAGTAGCTACTCACGTAAGAAGTACTCAGACGGGTCCGCTTCGTAATCTGTTTCCTCGGGAAAGTGGTCGATCTGTTTACACATCCCTTTGAAGTTTCCTGTGGAGACAAACACACAGAGAGAGACAGAGAGAGAAAGAAAGAGAGGTCAGTGGAGTTCAGAGGAGAAGAAACTTTTATTCTCTAGGACTGAAATCGTGAGTTTGATCAATCGCAGACGAGTGATCAGCAATAATTCATTCACTCATTCCAGCTCTGGATTAATAAACCAGCCGACAACCACAACAGATAAAGAGACAAAACCGGTGTCGTCATCTGTGTCTCCAGCTTCTCATGTATTTTGGTTTTCTGGTTTTCTTGAGTCAAGTTTATCAAGTAGTTTCAAGATGTTTCATGAAATTTAATGAAAATACATCTGATACAGGATATAGATCCTCTACATCAGACTCAAAATAATGACAACATACAGAAAATAAACACAATATACCATTAGAAACTTCAATAACCCATACATGCTATCACTTAAGTACATACTGTATATCAGAATACTCAGAAAAATAATCTCCCACATTACCTCAAGGAAAAACAACCAACAAAAAAACTAACAAATAAAAAACGAAGGCTACAATTTCATAATCTCGCTTTATAATTATATAAAAAATCCTTATTTGACCAACATTGATCAAGTCTGTTTTTAAAAGAGTTCACTGACGGAGCTGCACTACATCCTCAGGAAACTCATTCCATACTTCTACAGCCCTAAGTGCAAAAAAATATTTTCTTTTGTCACAACGTCACCCCTATACCTCCTATAGACAAGAGTTGGCAGTTTTAAGTGCCTTAATCTTTCTTCATATGACATCATGTGAAGCATGTGAGCATCACAGATTGCTATTTGCTGACATTGATTTGCAGCTCTACGTCTCTTCAGCCCCCAGGGTCTACGATCGCAGCCATGATCAGGTCACGTGAGGTTTTTAAAGCGGCGTAACAGAGAGAAACTGGGTTAGCCGGAGCACTGCTGTCAAGTTCACTTGTGAAACTCTCTCCCAGTCTTTGTTTGATGTTGATAGACCATGTAAAACCTGAGACATGATAGTAAAAGTGGGATGGGATGGACAGGCATTTCATTTCTTTTGATATATTTGTCATTTTGTGTCATTTTCCAAACGTAAGTGGTGGAATCTGGTGGAAATCAAGTAATTTCAAGATGTGTGATGCTCTTTTTCTTTGCTATTTGCTGACACTGATTGCAGGTCTATGTCTTTTTAACTCTGCAGGGTCTATGGTAATGCTGCCGCGATCAGGTCACGTGATGTTTTTAAAGCACTGTAACTACTAGTACTAGGTGATATCAAATATGCTATCAACTTCACTGGAAAGTGCAGATTGTAAACTCTCTCCCAGTTTTTGTTTGACGTTGATAGACCATGTAAAACCTGAGACATGATTAAGTGAGATCGGATGGGCACACTCTTTTGATGTCGTCATTTTTATTGTCATTTTACAAAACTTAGAGGGATAGTTCAACATTTTGGCAAATTGGCCCATTGCCATAATCCCTATAGTTTTAGGAGTAGGTTTGTTACCTTTGATTGTCATTGCAAGCTATTTTTAGACATACTTGTTTTAGAGGTAAATGCAGAGACTGCTTGCTGAAAAACTGCCCCCCGACGGAAACGTGCATCAGCGGTTTTGCATGAATTTACCTCTAAAACAACTCTGTCTGGTAACGTTCTGTTATTATCTCATAGCGTGGTGAATGTGCAGGTCACAACTTGTCCACCAGAGCGTTGTGGAGTTGTTGGATCGTGTATTTGATGAGTTTGATGAGGGAAACCAAGAAATCCCATGAGCCTCCGTAGCGTAGCTCTGAGCAGCTCGCGGCTCTGCATTCTAAAAATAGCTTGCACCGACAATTAAAGGCAACGAACCTACTGCTATGACTATAGGGATTATGGCAATGGGCCAATTTGCCAAAATGTTGAACTATCCCTTTAAAAAAGGGGTGAAGTTTTTGTGCATATGGTAATAAAGCTTATGTAGGTGAAGTTGTGCTAAAAATAAAAAGGTACCAAACATGGATATGATAAAGGTTTTTATATAAAGGCAAAAATCAAACGTATTCGAATGAGGCTCAGACGTCTAAAGGGTTAATAACCCGTAAACTACGGACCTGGTCTCTCAGACCAGGAGACGCTCTGCCTCTCCGGCAGCAGGTGGCGGCTTGTAAACAAGAGCGGTGCAGCTGCTCGGACCTGGAGCGGCTCCAACTGCGGCGCGCGGGGAACCTCATCTCTTAATGCTTGTTCATTTGGCCGACACCTCGCCGCCGTCCAGCGCCTCCGTCCATCCAGGAAGCAGAAAGACGGCTTCCCTCGTCCCCTCCCTCCCACTTCCTCCTGTCTGCTCCCACCCCCCTCTTATCTGCGGCCACTCACTGGGACTTTGGCCGTTGATGAGGTCACTCAAGGTGGCGTGGCGGGGGAGGCGCCCATAAGGCGGCCATTAAGGCGACCTGCTGCTGCTGCTGCGGCGGCGGCGACAAGCGGCGAGCGGGCAGATGCCTGGGCGTTTGATTGGACCAGATTAGCGTTTCATTAACTTCTTCATCTCCTCTCCCTCCTGCGTCCCTCTAATTAGGTGAACAGGTGTTGGTTACCATGGCGCCAGGTGTTGCTGAGGTGGTCTTGGCAGCAGAGGCATGATGGGCGCAGCGGGGGGCGGTTATTAGTTTGTGAACGGTTGACATGTAGCGGAGAGAGAGGAACCTCGGTGACGACCACTCAGACATTAGAGAGAGTGTCACCTGGAATATAAACGCCTGTCAGATCATCAGCCTGTCGACTGGAGGCCGCTGCCGCCACCGCCGCCGTCTCAGAGACGGACTCAGAGCGGTAGGACGTTTGGTTTTTATCGTCTCAGTGTCACAAAGAGATTTAGAAAAAGCAGTAGTAAAATTAAAGGGGACATATAATGGAAATATCACTTCTTGAAGGCTCTTTAACATATATTTGTATAGCTATATGTGAGAATTGACAAAAAATCTGTAATTTTTAGGCTCCCTAGGTTGAAATCCATGTGGTTTTACGAGCTGTTCCCTTGGTTGTCTGATAGTGATGTCATTAGTGTTCGAATTTGCATAACCCCACCCCTACCTGGTACCAGTAGAAGGGGCGGGGCAAGCAGGGGGTCATTTGCATTTAAAGGGACAGGCACTGAAACCGTTCTGAACAGGGCTGTTTAGAGAAGATGAAAAGAGTTGATCCTTGGCGTATTTTGACCAAAGCATGTCACAGACATGTCTTTAAGACACCTGGGAACTATTTCAATTTGTTGAAAAGGGGCAGACTATGTCTCCTTTAAATGAGTCTAAAAGTGAGTTTCCATCTACTACAGTAAATTCATGAGAGAGAAAAAGACCAAAGATATATAAACACTACAAAAAAAATACAGTCCACAACTATCAGCAATAGATACATATGTGCACTAGGCTCACAAAAACATGCTACAGAATCACATGACATCAGGAAAAATATAAGATATTTGGATCCTCCCTGAAATAAAATCCTCCTTAAAATAATGAAAATCTTCTGTTACAATAAAGGATCAGTGTCTACACTTTCACATTTCTCTAGAAATAATGGGCAGAAAGTCACTGGATGTGACCGGCATGTCCACAGGAAGTGTCGTATTGCTGAGTAATATGAAAATACAGACTTTGAAATATACATTGCATACAGGTGGAAATTGAATATAAGTATTATATTGAAAATGTATTTAAAAAATCTATGTAGCCTACTTCGTAATTGTAAAGATAATAATAAAGTCGTTAATCTGCTGCAAAAAAGGAAGGAGACGCCAGTTAAAATGATTTCTGTGTATTCATTCACCACAGATCTGAGGAGCTTCACCGACCTTTATGCAGAACGTCACTGATTTATTAATTAAGTTTCTGTTGCACCGACTCACACTGAGTCACGTTTAACTCTTTTTATATGTAAATTGAACATGGAAACACAAATCACTGGATATCGATGCAGAGAAACTTTATCAGAATCGCTGCGACCGTACGACCTGAAGAAAACTCACTAATCCTCGCTCTACTCCTCCTTCACCTCCGACCGTCTCCGCTCTGGCCCCGTAATCAAAAAAACACTTTTCAATTTTCATCAACAGGTTCTGTAGCAATTAGGACTAAAGACAGAGGGGGGAGATAAAGAGAGAGAGAGGGAGGGAGGGAAGCAGGGAGAAGGAAAATGTAATGGGAACAGGACGGAGAGATAAATATAGGAAGGGCAGGGAACAGAGAGGTTTTGAAGGACGGAGAGAGGGAAGATGGAGAGGGAGGGGGAATACATCAAGTCTGAGTGTCACAGTTTGAGCCCGGGTAACTGCTGAGCCATGAAAAAGTCCTCCAGAGTTTAACGGACCTGAGCGGGTGTGAACTTGATGTTCTTCTGATATGTGACGAAGAGAAAGTTCCTGGAGATCAGGACCGAGTTTTTACTCTGCAGGTAAATCCTCCTAAGACGCTACGGCGGCTATCGCTGCTAGCTGCTAACAGCTAACAGCTAACAGCTAACATCTCAGGCTGCTGATGGAAATATCACTACGCTGATGTCTCGCTTATCTTTAAAGTGGAACTATGCAAATCTGGTTGCTTTTTCGCCGTTTTGCTAACACGTGTGCACCAAAGCTGGAAAGAAAGCAGTCCATGGAGCAGTGGAAAACGCTATATAGCCTACGTGTTACGGTGTGTATGTAGGCTACAGTAGTCCATATGTAGTGTTGGGCAAGTTACACCCAAAATATAATAATTACATAGCCTATTATTAGTTACTGTCATTTGAAAGTAATTTGTTACATTACAATATTACTGTCTCTGAATTGTAATGCATTGCACTACTTGTGCATTACTTTTGAGTTACTTTCGCCAAAATAACAGCAGTAATATAAAGTGTAGTTTATTGCTGCTGATAATACATTCAGCGGAGGGTGGTGTAGCCTTATGACTGTGTTGGCCTCTAATATGTTATGTTAATATGTTGATGCATAATTATTTATTTGACACTTTGCACTATGTTATTGTTTTTTTTAAAAATGTATTTATTTTTATACTTCTTAAAAAAGTTCTTTGCTGCTATAGAAGACTAGAAAATTTTGTTGTATATGTTTTATGCAATGAGAACAATAAACTTAACTTAACTAACTTAAAGCTACTGAAACTATGTTTTACAGGTGATCTATCAAGAGTAGGCTAACTGCCTAAATAACACGTGCATGTGCAAACCACAGGATTGAAATGACAGTTTTGTGAGTTGTAATCGTGTCCGCCATGGAGAGTGTGGAAGGAGAGCTGGATGGCCACAAACGCAGAATGAAATTTGATGCGATTAATTAATAGAAAGTAGCAAATAAACATATTGTTGATCTACAGTAAAGAATAAATGTGGGAGAATATCTGAGAAAAAGTAAAAAGTGGCACGAGATCTGGGATGGGTCGGAGGAACTGATCTTACAAGGTTGGTTTTCAGCCAAGAGATGCTAAGTCGAAGGCAGAGAGCCTCCATTCTCCCTGGAACAAGTCATTTAACCATCACAATTACTCCAAAGCTGTTTAATTAAGGTAAAAAAACAAACATCTTGCATGCATAGTTCCTCTTTAAGTAAGTCGTATCTCTAGAAGAGGAGACAGCGGAGGCGTCGGCTGTAAACACAAGTGATCAGAAAGACGACTTGTGTTTACATACGACTGCAGAGCTGGTTCCCGGTGGAGCCGTACGAGCAGCAGCAGCAGCAGCAGCTCAGCCCACAGAGCGCCATGTGTGTGTCTTAACAACGTAATCAAGTGGGTGTACAGTAAGATGTGGTTCTGCAGCTGGCCGTCCCATCCGCCGCCGGTTTAGCTGTGCGATTTTGTAACAGCAGCTGTGGCGAGCGAGCGAGCGGCGGCCTATTGGGGGAAACCACTTCAATTAGCCTGCTGAAAGATTTATGTGACACTTAACCGCTCCTTTTCTTGTACGACATGTTAAACTCAGCAGGCTGGTAAATGGTTTGTAATGTGCGTTTTCATTTCGGAGACCTCCCCAACATGAGCGTAGACGCCCCGCTGAGGCCCGGTTTGAGGGGGGAACCACCGAGGAAGGTAGAGGTGTTACGAGAGGCTCAGGTGTGAAGAGGGTCAGAACATTTATAGCTCGAAGAGAAACACCTGTATTCACTTACAGCAGGAAAAAAACTGGGTCCTGCTGCTCTTTGCTGCTCCACATTTATCTGCCTGAACCAGGACACACACACACACAGAGAGGGAGACTCTAAAAGTCATTTTAAAGATCACAAATGTTCTGTTAAATATTAATAAACTAACCACAAGAGTCAGGACGCAGATTTATGTCCTCAACGATGAAAAAACAAGTCGTGTTCAGTTGCTTTGAAACTGAACGACGAGCTGATTGTGAGCAGTTCACACCAGAGAAGCGACTGTTCCTGTTAAACACGGCTGATTCCTGGAGGAGGAGGAGCTGCTCACACCTGGAAAAACTCAGCAGCAAAAGCAAACAACAGGTAAGAAGATGATTTTTTTTTTAAAGTTTAATTAGCAGTAGATGTTTCTAAAGTTGCACTCTGACTAACTGCTGTAGAGGTGTAACGTGATGATTAGAGGGTAGGACGACAGACTCTATAGTGAGTTCATGGTCTTCTAACTTGATATCCATTAAAAGTCCTTCATCCAATTAACATCCATGGTTAAAAAAGTTATTAAAAAAGTGCAAACTGTTAACGTCGACTGCTTCTGACAACAACGTCTTTGACACTGCAGGAACGTTGACAATCAGATACCGTCGTAGTTCCGACCATAAACGGCGATTCGGTGGCGTTATTCCCATGGCCCGCCGGGCAGAGACCGCGAAACCGAAAGTAGGAAATGCTGGGTGAGCTGACCACTAAATAATAATAACAAAATAACGATAAAGACAATACAATATATTTATCGAAAATGGACCCATTAACAAGTGTGGGTAACGTAGATTCATCCACATTAATATGAGACTCTTTTTTATAACCAAATACAAACTCCTCGTTGTCCCTTTAATAAAGTTGTTTCAAGTGAGAGAATAACTGTCAGATCACATAGGTGAAGTGGTGCTGAAAAAAAAAAAGATACCAAAGATGGGTATGGTAAAGGTTTTTCATTTGGCATATAAAGACCTCTAAAGGGTTAATACCCCATAATTCATGCCGTGGCTCATAACGTAGGATTTTGATCGACACCAGGCGATCACAGTACAAATTGGAACAAGCTACTAAAGGACGACCTCCTCTTTTCACCTCCAACACCCTGACATCCCTCCCTCACCCTCACCGAGCACATCTGGAGCAGCTCTTTAGCACTTTGCACTTTTTAATCATATTTAGTTGCTCGTACTTCCTTTAAAGTCTCCTACCGCTCTGAAACTTTAGAGTCACTCACTTTGCTCGTACGTCACTTTGCATCACAGCGAAAACACCGGAGGAGCAGGAGCTTTAATTTCAGGTCAGTGAGAAGGAAAACCCGGAGAGATTTAGATATTCAAACACAAGATGTCAAAGGTTTTGCACATTTTTTGGCGTAAAACTCTCTGAAGACAAACATCATGACGTGAAGAATTAACTAACGAGGTGGAGAAAAACAGGTTTTCCTGATTTCGAGGGCAGATCTTGTAACTTTTAATTACAGTTAGTTACCGTCTCAAAGGGCTTCAGTGATTTAACACAACAAATGAAAAATGAACTTCAAACCCTCATCGAGAGAGAGCGAGGTTTGGGATGGAGTGTGTTTAAATGTGTGTGTGTGTGTGTGTAGGCCTATATATAATAGAGATGGTACCAGGACCGACTGAGCTGTATTTCAAATGTAAGGTGATTATCAGACCACCACAGTTATCTAGCAAATGTAAGCTAATGTCTTTGAACTTTGTGAAGTTTTACGAGGAGAAATGGGAGATCGGCGGAGATTAAGCGTTAGCTAAGCTAACGTTAGCTAGCATCGTTAGCTACTAGCTAGTGAGTGACCAAACAATGATTTTTTCCAGTCATGTAATGCCTGTTCAATCGCTCTTTAGCCGAGTCTGTCTTCTATCACGGACACCATTTTTCTGATAAGTTAAAGCAGAAGTAAGCGATCCGGTCGTGTTGGCTAACGTCTTGTCAGTCGATGGAGTTAGCAGTCCCCGCCCTCGTCCCTACGTCACCACATTCACGCGCATCCCTTGGCTGCACACACAGAGAGGACCGCCCCTTTATGCCGTTCTCTCTCCTCATAGGATATAAGGAAAGTTTTCTCCTCAGCTTACAGCAGAGCAGAGTGACTGACAGACCCGTGTTTCAGACCAAACACTCTATAGAAGTGATTGCTGTCGGAAGATATAACTATTTAAGACTTATATTAACACAAACAGACAGCTAACTTTTGCTTTAATTCAAAATTTCCTTACAAGCAATTTAAATCTGCCTAATTTTCAATGGTTTCCACTGGGAGTTAACCCTTCCATGACCATTGTTTGTCCAACCTAGCAACAGTAACCGCGGAGGGCGTTTGTGAGGCTGGTTTTGAACAGGAGGGGTTGTCCAGACTCACTCCATCAGCCCACTCTGCCCCCCCACCCGACCCCCTATAGAGGGAGTGAGCTATGGGCTCACAGCCCGTCCCCCCTGCCCCCCCCCGGTCCCCTCCTGTCCTCTGCAGCCATAAAGCACTTCATTACCACGGAGCCTGGAGAGACGGAGAGGCACTCGAGAGTGGATTGCAGCCGAGAAGAGAGAGAGGGATGTAGGTGGGGGGGTTGTTGTGGCAAAAGAGGCAGTAGCCTAGTGGGGAGTGGGGGGTGGAGGTAGATTTATCGTCGCCCGCCGCAGTGTGGCTTTGGGTCTCGTCCTGAGGGAGCGGGGTTCACTCGGTCAGAGTCGAGCCCATTGAGGAGCAGGTGACGTCGCTGCGCTGCTCTTCATTCATGCGCTTTTATTTTTGTAAAGAAGCTTTGGTAACACTTTATTACACACTATTAAGCATTAATTAAACATTAATAAATACTGAATTCTTCATGACACATGAAAACTCATTAGTATGTAGTTCATAAATACAGTTAAAAATGTTTTGAATTCAGAATTTCATGCTTAACTAATGCTTAATAGTGTGTACTTATATTATAAAGTGTTACCAAAGCTTTTCCTCAGTTGGGTGTTGGGTTGGGCACGTTATAGTTACTAGTTACTTTCCCCAAAAGGTAACTAAGTTAGAGATTGAATTCCTATATTATAAAAGTAACTAATTACCAGGAAAAGTATTGTGTTACTTAAAAAAAAAATAAAGTGAACAAATATGTCAAATTACTTGGCCGCCCTGTCTGCTGAAGACTTTCTGAAAGTTTCTACTGGTCGGTCCTGGTGCCTCGACTCTCACTCACTCCGCCCCCTCAGTGATTATTAACATGAGCCTATATCATCTGTCAGAGCTAAAACAACACTTTGCATTTGTGTATTTAAATATAAACAGAGGTCACTGGTGGTGCACACGGCAGCTCCTCACGTCGCCCAGATGATGATCAGAGAATAAAATATTAAAAGGTGCGGATGGATTCAGACCGGCGATCATCATCAGACTATAAACATACATATCTGTATCTGCAGGTGAGAAACAGTGGACGAATCCTTCCTGGACGCCCAAAGGAGAGAGAGAGAGAGAGAGAGAGAGAGAGAGACATCCGGGTCGGGCCTGCCCACACACACACACACACACACACACACACACACACACACACACAACCCTCCAACCGTGATCAAACACAATCACAGCTGCCACACACACACACAGACACAGACAAAGGTTTGATGAGACACAAACATGGAGGAGGTGCATGATGGGATGGCGAGGGTGCAGTGAAGAGGGGGTGGGGGTTACAGGAGGAGGAGTGGGGGGAGGGGGGGGGTCATGAGGACTCTTAACTGAGTAGGAGGTTCAGTTTCAAAGAGGAGAGAGTCAGAGATGGAGAGAGATTTCTGATTCGTCAGTGGGCGGCGTTCTCACAAAACTTTCCAGGCAGCGGCGGCCACCAAGTGCGTCAGCCCCCCCCCCCCCCAACCAACACACACACTCACACAGACCAACAACAACCCCCACCCTCCATGTTCTCCTCCTCCTCCTCCATCATCCTCAGTCCCTACGGCAGCCGTTGCCATGTGGACATCATCAGGACCCGTTCGCTTCGGTTGCCATGGTTACAGCTAACCGGTGGATGAGGGGAAGAAAGGGGGGTGGTGGTGGTGGTGGTGGGGGGATCACATGGACAACAGAGCTGGTGAGGTGTCATTAACCCCTGGACACACACACACAGACACACACACACAGTGACACAGCAGCGTTACTCAGCTGTTGCAGCCTGAGAGCTAACTGTTAGCCGCTAACCGCACACACACACACACACACACACGGCGACCTGCAGACGGTGCGTTCGAGTCCCGTCAGGTCGGACACACCAGAGCGCAGCCACTGGAAAGAGATATATACTAGTACTGCACACACAGACACACACGGGTCATTTAACCGCACAAATGAACACAAACAGTCTCCTCTGGCCTGGTGTTGCAGCGCTGCAGCGTTCTCATGTGCATGCACTCATTTCATGCATGTGCAGGTATGTGGTGGTGGTGCTATGTGGTGGTGGTGGTTATAAATCCCCCCGTGGACGGGAAGGTAATGGGTTCACACATGTTACACGCTGACATCTTCTCTCTCCTAACGAACGGGCGCCCGAGCAGCGGTGACAAGAGCTCTAATCGCCTTATTCATCTTCATAATCACACCTTATTCATCCTTATAATCACTATATTCATCTTGGTAATGACCCCGCGAAGGCAGGGAGGCCCATGTGCGCCATCTCTGCCTCTCACACACACAACCACACAACCACACAACCCCACACAGACACACACACACACACACACACACACACACACACACACACACACACACACAGATGTAGTGGGGCATCTCAGGCTGTGAAAACAGGCTTTTTTCACGTCAACGTGGAGCAGAGTCATCGTCATTGTCGTGTGAGGATTTAAAGACAAGGTAAAATGACAGTTGCCACATATTCAGTTTTTAAAGGAGAATTACGGTCATTTTCTAAATAATGCTCTACAGCTCTACGTCCCAGAGTGCTGCCATAGGTAAAACTCTGAGAAAAATATGTGCAGCCACAACCTTCCTGCTAGCTGCGCTACACTGCAGTTAAACAGCGAAGTAATGGGGGCAGAACTTTAAAACTGTGACTTTGGCCTCTATTGTGCTCAAAATATCACTACACATGCTTTGCAACATCCACCAGTTCTTTACCACACAACACTGAGTCTGCATAAACTCCGTTATGAGAGAGCAGTGCTACATGTGTGTTTTTGTCACGTAGCTCTGTTCATGCTAGCTTCCTGGTTAGACCTTACTAGTCGACTGTCGAGCGCATCAGTGCAGAAAGTGGAAGAAGGAGAATATGTCCGGATCTGATGTTGAAGAGATGGAGGAACATTTTGAATATGATGGTCGTGCGAGTTTATTCGAACCAGAAATACAGATGAGGAGCAGTCTTTGTTGATATGGAAACAGTCCCGAGCTCTAGCCGACTAGTAAGGTCTACCAAGGAAGCTAGCATGAACAGAGCTACGTGACAAAAACACAGCACTGCTCTCTCATATTAACAGAGTTCATGCAGACTCAGTATTGTGTGGTAAGGAACTGGTGGATGTTGCAAAGCATGCGTAGTGATATTTTGAGCATAATAGAGGCCAAAGTCACAGTTTTAAAGTTTTGCCCCCATTACTTCACTGTTTAACTGCAGTGTAGCGCAGCTAGCAGGAGGAGAGCTAGGTCCTGGCTGCACAGATTTTTCTTGGGTCTTTTCTTTTGGTCGCACTCAGAGACCTAGAGCTGTAGAACATTATTTAGAAAATGACCGGAATTCTCCTTTAACTAACGTGACTGTGTGTTTCAGAGTGAGATCGAATACGTGGGACACGACGACGGGCTATAATCTGTTCTGGGATCAGGATCTGAGAACGGATGTGAGTAAAGTTCAGGTCTGGATTCGTCTCCACCCACTCCTCCCTCACCCAACGCTGCTGAATCAGAAGGTAGAAGGAGGAAGAGGCACAGCTAAATATAATCCAGTCGCTTCAACAGCAGTCATTCACTTCTAGAGTTTAATATTCTCTTCACAAGTCTCTCTAATGTTCATTTTGCTCAACTTTCCCTGCTGTTAACAAACCAATCTACCATCCAGACGTCCCAACGAACTCATTGACTTGTGGTGACGTTTCGCCCGTGAACATCTGGGACTTCTGGGAAATGGTGTTTGTTAAAAGCAAATGTGATCCATAAATATTGACTTATACAGCAACATTAAAAAAAACAAACAGCACCACCGCTCTCCTTATCTAAACATATAGAGCGAGCCACGTGACGTACTGTTGATTATCTGAGTGCTGAGTGTAATTAAAAGTGTCGGAGGGACGGAGCAGAGTTCTGGTTGCACTTGAGCTCTTAACATCATGTTATCTGATTTCTCTGACTCACATTTGACTGGATATCAAAATACATCTGACCTCAGGGGGCAGCATGACTCATCTGAAATATTTTAATATTGCACAATAGGAGAAAGAGAGCTGGCTTTAGATATATAAATAATGGTATCACTGTGCTTTAGGCTCCTTATTTATCATTTATACAAAGTTTATAAACATTTAATGGTTGTAACTTAAGGAGCGTTGAATAAAAGTGTGTTTGTGGGATCTGATTCAGAAATCTTTTCATAACATCTAATAAAACGGAGGTTGTTACAGGAGGAATATTATCAGCTGAGTGTGTGTGTAACAGTGGCTGTGGGTCGTGTGTGTGTGTGGGAGGCAGCGAGGTGCTGTCAGGTTTGGGCTCGTTGGACGATGACTGACGGATGTTGGACAGTCGTTTGACCTCCCACGGCTCCGCTCTGCCCCCGGACGGCGTGGGACGTCCACCTCTGCGCCCGTGTCCGTTCGCTCCTGACATGATGTGTTGATGGGAAAGACGGAGGAGATAAAGGTGTGTGTGTGTGTGTGTGTGTGAGACGCTGCCAGAGGAGCAGCGAACCTCCACTGCTGCTGCTCCTCTGGTCACTCTTTAATAAACGCTGCTGTTTTTAGATATAGAAACTTCACACGTGGCCGCCGTCACAGGCTCCGGTTCATTTTCAACAGGACAATAAATAATGCAACAGAGGAGGACGGAAGCTTCCCCTGTGTATGTGTATGTGTAATAAAAAAAAGTAAACTTTAGCATCAACAATACAGTAGCTTCATGTTTTCCATTGTTTACTGTGCGATAACTGACCTGCCCTCATCTACTGCACAATGTACAAAAAGTTTTCATCATCATCAGAGCGTTAAAGTGACTACGAGGAGTTTCGGAAAGCGAAGTGTTTTCACACTACATTTCCAATGAGCTCGGTGAAATTCTTGGACCGGCGCAAGACGGACGAAAGCGAAAACATTTGCCAAGAATGTTTTCATTGATCAAGAACGAAAGTCGGAGGTTTGAAGACGATCAGATATCGTCGTAGCTCCGACCATAAACGATGCCAACTAGCGATGCGGCGGCGTTATTCCCATGACCCGCCGGGCAGCGTCCGGGAAACCAGAAAACTAGGAAATGCTGGGTGAGTCGACCACTAAATAATAATAAGACAAAACGATATATTTATCGAACATGGACCCATTAACAAGTGTTGGTAACGTAGATTCATCCACATTAATATGAGACTCTTTTATACTGTAACTCTCTTTAATAAGTCGATAATCATCTATATTCAGACTTTTATAGTGTCTTCAAACTCCGCAGGGGAACTAGAAACTGTCTGGTATTATGCAGAAATCACGTCCTGTGATTGGTCGATCCACCAGTTTGTTTGATCCACACAACACTGTAGGAAAACAAAGTGGACAATTTTTCATCAGAGGATTTTCACCTGTTTCTACTGATTTCTTTAAAAAAAATCTTATTAACATTTTCCAGGTGTTACCTGCAGAGCTACACATATTGAACCAAAAAGTTATTGATAGTTTAACTAGATTTGTCAGAAGAGTTTGAATCATATTTTAAGGAATCTTTGCAAAGAAATCTGAATGATTTCCTCCCTAATTTCAGTATCAAGTTCACTCCCCTAACTCAACGCCACTGAAGTTCATTTTATGGGAAGAAGTTTAAACTTCCCACAGTAGAAGAGAGATAAACTTTACTTTTCTTACTGTTCCTCTGCTTTTTCTTTTCTTTCTCTATCTTGTTTTATCGAGGCCTCCTCTCTGCTGTCTCATCTCAGGAGGTCTGATGAGTGGGAGGGATTTCTCCTCCGTGTGTGGACGCACTGGGACGTGTGAGGTCACGGAGCGAGTGAAGGAGCCGCGATGGACGGATTGGACAAATGGACGGACCGACAGAAGGAGAGAGAGAGAGAGGGTTGGATAAGATTTCACAGATCCAGGAACGCGGAGTGGGGGGGGGGGTAGGACCAGTGAGTCACCGGTGTCAGAGCGCGAGTGCGTCACGGCCTTCTGGGCCGACGGGGCAGAGAGAGAGAGAGAGAGAAAGAGAGAGAAAGAGCGTCCACTTCTCAGAAGAGTCCCTGAGCAGCAGCAGCAGCAGCAGCGGGAGCGGGGAGAGGCTTTCCCAGAACTCCGGCCAAGTAAACACCTCGCGCTAATAACAGCGTTCGCAAAAGCAACACCTCACCTACGCCAGTAACAACCATGTAATCAGCTCCACGGGGGGAAACTGGTCTGCATCTATTTGTGATCCGGCGCTCTGAGTCTTTCTCAAACACACTCAGCCTCATTTAAACACAACAGGTCGACTGGACCTCAGGGATTTCACTGTGACATCACAGTTTAAAGGGATAGTTCAACATTTTGGCAAATTGGCCCATTGCCGTAATCCCTATAGTCATAGCAGTAGGTTCGTTACCTTTAATTGTCGGTGCAAGCTATTTTTAGAACAGCGGAGCAGAGCGGCGAGCTGCTCAGAGCTACACTACCAGAGGCTAATGGGATTTCTTGGTTTCCCTCATCAAACTCATCAAATACACAATCCAACAACTCCACAACGCTCTGGTGGACAAGTTGTGACCTGCACATTCACCACGCTATGAGATAATAACAGAACATTACCAGACAGAGTTGTTTTAGAGGTAAATTCATGCAAAGCCGCTGATGCGTGTTCCCGTTGGAAGCAATTTTTTGGTAAGTAGTCTCTGCATTTACCTCTAAAACAACTCTGTCTCGTAAGGTTCTGTTATTATCTCATAGCGTGGTGAATGTGCAGGTCACAACTTGTCCACCAGAGCGTTGTGGAGTTGTTGGATTGTGTATTTTGTTGAGTTTGATGAGAGAAACCAAGAAATCTCATGAGCCTCCGTAGCGTAGCTCTGAGCAGCTCGTGGCTCTGCTCCGCCGTTGTAAAAATAGCTTGCACCGACAATTAAAGGTAACGAACCTACTGCTGAGACTATAGGGATTATGGCAATGGGCCAATTTGCCAAGTTAAACTGCCACCTCCTCCAAACAACAAATCAACAAGGGAAGCAGATTATTAAACATATGTCCAGTCAATAGAGAAAAAGAGAGAAAGTGACTCCAGAGAAACAGAAAACAGACGTAAACTTCAACAGGTGAATCTGGTTTGTTCGGAAGCTGCCGAGAAATTATGAAAATTCAGTTTTACAGTAAAAATGAGGATAGTGAAGCAGAGTGTGACTCACCCACTCATGATGGGACCACAGAGAGATCAGATTTTTTTTTTTTTTTTTTATATTATATTTTTTGGGCATTTATGCCTTTATGGATAGTACAGTTGAGACAGACAGGAAACGGGGAGGCAGAGAGAGGGGGGATGACATGCAGCAAATGGCGCCCGACGCGGGACTCGAACCGGGGCCGACCGCAGCGAGGACTGTGCCTCTGTACATGGGGCGCCCGCTCTAACCACTACACCACGCGACGCCCCGAGAGGTCAGATTTTTAAGTACTCATCATCGTAACGGCTCAGTTTGTTGTCTAGTAGATGTGTGGTTAAAAACTGGTCAACGTTTTACAACAAAGACAGAGCGCCGTTGTGTATCGTGACAACACTAAACGTGGCTCTGGCCTCGGCTGCCTTCAGACTGAGACAACGGTGATTGTACCAGTTTACACCGTGTCACCGTGTGTCTGATGAAATCTGTGTGAGAGACTTCAGTTTGAGGTGTGAAACTGCAGCCGTTTAATCCAAGTAGAAAAAGTCGCCTCAGTCGTCGTCGTGCTGAGTTCAGAGGCAGAGAGGACGGTGGGAACTCCCGACACCGGGGTTCACATCCACAACCGAGGGGATATTTTGCAGAATGTGAAAATGTAGTGATTGTGGAGCAACACAAACAGACTATACAGAGTTTTGTATCGTTTACTGTATATCGTATCATATCCTATTGTATCATAACGTTTCGTTTCGTACCGCATTGTATCATATAATTTCGTAACGTTTCGTGTCGTCTCATATCGTATCGTATCTTGTGGAAAACAAATTTGTCGTCTGTGATTATTTTACTGATGTTTAAAATGTATCTGCAAAAGTTGCTAATGTGTTAGTTTGTATAAGTACAACATCTTTCATTGCAAACTCAGTTGCTGCTGAGAATCAGTCAGTCTTTGGCTTGATTTTATGTTTCAGTGACGAGTTGGATATTTATATACAAGAGAAAAGAAACAAGAATCTGTGGTGATTTCACCTCATTTCTCTCATGATGGTCACACATCTTGGACATGGAGCCTCTATCAGCCAGAGAAAGACAAAAAAGTTCAGTCAATCTACTTGTGGTTTTTGTGTAAAAAAAGAAAGAGAGAGAGAGAGAAAGCTGAAGCTCTGGTTTGTAAAGTAGCAGTGTGAGTGGGAGGAGGCGGCGCTGCACCAACCATCAGCTGTTCCCTCCACGCCGCTGTAGGATCTAAAGCGTCCTCTCTGCAGGACGGAGCCGACGCTGCTGCAGCACAGCACCACCCTCCAACCAACCTCCACCTAATCCCTCAGACCTGAATTAATGGACCTGCAGGAAGCTAAACGCTGCGTCCACGGCAACACGCACCATTTACTGTACTGAACAAAGGAAAAACACACCGTGGCAGCGTATGATGACGATTAACCACCAGATCTGGAACAGTTTGGTCAATTAATCCATTAATCTGCCATCGAACCCAATAATCATTTGATTATCTCAAATATTTATGAAGCGAAGATTTCAGCCTCTTTAATATGATGATTTGCTGCTTTCATTTTGACAGGACATATGACATAAACAAAGAGGAAACAGACAGACTGAACAATTAATAGATCTGTCAATGATGCTAATTTATAAACAATAAAAATTATTGTTTGGAAATGAAATGAGCCTCAAAATTTAATTTGGTTTGTTTGTTTTGGATAAAATGTAATTATCTTTCATTAACCAGAACATTTTTCATGTTTGTAACGACAGTATATGCTTCATTTTTGCTGAAAAAAATGAAACATCTAGCAAAATATATATAATTTTTTACTTTCGACACGGTGTAAACTAATTTTCTGTCTCCTCAACACAAACCAGCCCCCATCAGAGAGTCTCCTGCTCCATGTTTATTATCTGATGACAGATTAGACATTAAACCTCGGCTCCTACACCTGTGCACATTCTCAACATCTTGTGTAATCCAGTCCAGACCTGAGGTTCTGACCCATTTCTGTGTGTTCGGTGTTTTAAAACAGTTGAGACTCAGACCCGACAAATGCGATCTGGAGAGGACAGGTTATAAATAAGTAAACGTTTACATGCGACAGGGAAAAACTGTGGTTGTGTACTTCGTCGTCGATACCTGTCCTGGTCCATCTCAAACTTCAGCTCCTTTACCCTCTCATCATCACTGATCAGAGAGCAGCTCAGCTTGTTGTCAAACTCGCAGCGTTACAGAGAAACAGCGGTGATGTAACGCACCTTCTGTGTGTTAAGCTCTCACTCAGAGTTAGCAGCGGTGCAGCTCACAGCTGTGCTTAGCATCTGAGCAGGAGAACAAAGCGTCCTTTAAACTTTCTCACCTCGGGTTTATATCCACAGCCTGGAAAATATCACACTCGCTCCAGCTCACTTTAATAAACTGGCAGCAGCAGCAGCAGCAGCAGCAGCAGCAGCAGCAGCAGCAGCAGCAGCAGCAGCAGAGGATTGTTCACTTCTCTCTGCTGCTGCTGCTGGTGATGATGAAGCTGTAGCTGATGCTCATTCGCTGTGATGAAACCCTAAATGATTTGACCCCACCGCCGGCCCTTTTTTCCCTTATGATTTACATCTCACGCCCTGGAAGTGAGCTCACGGTATCAGCGCAAAAATCTGCACAGTGAGCACAGCGGGACGGCAGCTGGGCGTCATAAATTCCCTCTTAAAACAGTTTCCCATTGATCTTATCAACGTCGTGCCGCACTCTTTATTTAAATCAACTGGATCCACGGCCGCCATTAATAACAGCAGGAACACTTGAGGACAGATCTAAAGGAGGAGGGGGGGGTTACTTTTACTGGCGACGATAAAAGATCACAAATCAAAGGCAGTCGATGCAGCTGTTCCACTGGATTATAAAGATCGGAGCTGGATTGAGAGAGAGGAGCAAGAAAACAGGAACCTGCAATTATTACTATTATTGTTGTTTAACTTACAGTATTGGCTTTGGGAATTGTTTTTTACAACTTCCTTCCCAGTTAAACTCATTAAATTGAACCAGAGACACAGACACTGAATGTGTGGACTGACCGAGAGGGAGAGGATTTGTAAAATGCAAAAAAACAAAACCCAACCAAAAACTAAAATTTCGTGGTAAAACTAATGACTGTTTTATTAGCAACTCAGCTGCTAATTATATTCCCAGTCAATCCCCATTAATGATTTGGTCCTTCAGGTTTTATATACTGTAAAATATCACAGGTACTGAAACACAACGACACACTGAAGACGCCTCTGACTCTGATTTAAACCGATTATGTTTGAGTGACACACTGAACCACATGTTCACCCAGTCACATGACGAAATGAGGCGTCGAACAGAAGAGGAGTCAAAACACAAGGACAGCAGAGCATCCTGGGTAACGCGGTCAAGTAATAAACACAACAAACGCAGTATTGCAACAATAAAGCCGCTCACAGTTTAGTTTAATAACTTAATAGTCACTCACAATAAATGGGACAGATTACTAACACACACAGTATTATTATTGTGAATGAATATCTGCACACTGATGTTGTTATCACATCAGTAAATGAAATATTAAAACCCAATCTAACAGTCAGAGGTTAATAAAGACACTGCTACCAAACCATGTGTGTGTGTCTAAGTCCATGTCCCGTCCGTCAACACTGTTTTATCATGACTGAACCACATCTAGAGAGAAAACTCATCTCTCTCTGCTTCCTGTTGTGACTTGTAGTGTTTTGTTCATGTAACAAAGCGCTGGTTCCTTCCTGCGGTCTGTAAACTCTGGGTTCAGACCCGTCGGATCTCCTCCGTCTCGGTGGTCCCGTCTCTTCGCTCCACACTGGGACACTTTAACACAACATATGCACACACACTCTGTCTGTCTGGCTCACAGCTCTGGCTTTACCACCGTCCAACCCAATGAGGCTGAATGGTGAAGCTGGCCGACGGCGCCTCCACCTCTACCTGGATCTCCTGGCAGACGGAGGAGCGCAGGTGGAGCGGTCTGCTGCTGTAAACCCACACACCTACTACGACTGCTGCATGCGTTTCCACCTCGCGGTTAAACATGCAGAAGACGACACGGCCACCGTTGTGCCTGAGTCAGCGCTCGGCTGCATGGGAACTGGTGAACAAAATCAATAACTATGGACAAAACCAACAAAGCTGCTGCAGCCTCTGACCTTCGCATGACAGACAAACCTGAGCCGAGCCAAAACAAACGCAGCGCGGCCACAGAGGCTCCGCTCCATCAAGACGGTCGGACCTCACATCACCAGCCAGACCGACAGTAATTCTCCTTAACAGGTCATCGAGACTATAGAGACGATCATCAGGTCTGACCTCTCTCCACACACACACACACACACACACACACACACACACACACACACACACTGCTCAGTGTGTGTGAAGGTGGAAGAGCATGAAAACACAATCAGAGACACAACAGGCCGTTGAGTTTCATCACTCACAAGTTACGCAGCGACAATAGGGCGTTTCCAGATGTTGTTACTCTGATGGTTAAAGACACAGTTAATCTAAACCTGTGACTTCATAATGTGATTAAATTCAGAAACAACTTTATAAAACAATATATTATTAAAGGGATAGTTCAACATTTTGGCAAATTGGCCAGTTGCCATAATCGCTATAGTCATAGCAGTAGGTTTGTTACCTTTAATTGTCGGTGCAAGCTATTTTTTAGAACGGCGGAGCAGAGCCACGAGCTGCTCAGAGCTACGCTACGGAGGCTCATGGGATTTCTTGGTTTCCCTCATCAAACTCATCAAATACACAATCCAACAACTCCAAAACGCTCTGGTGGACAAGTTGTGACCTGCACATTCACCACGCTATGAGATAATAACAGAACGTTACCAGACAGAGTTGTTTTAGAGATAAATTCATGCAAAACCGCTGATGCACGTTGCCTTCAGGGACAGTTTTTCAGCAAGCAGTCTCTGTATTTACCTCTAAAACAACTCTGTCTCGTAATGTTGCGTAGCTCTGAACAGATCACGACCGACAATTAAAGGTAACAAACCTACTCCTAAAGCTATAGGGATTATGGCAATGGGCCAATTTGCCAAAATGTTGAACTATCCCTTTAAAATCATAAAGGGTTTTAGCCAAAAGTTGTACAAAAAAAACCACAATGAGAAACCACTGCCTTCTTGTTTCAACTTCTCCAATGTGACGATTTGCTCTCCAGCCAGTAAAAGTGTGAAAAAAAGAGCCAGAATGGACCTTCAAGTCGACTCAGTTTTTATTTATAAGGTTTCAATTCACTGCACTTTTCCAAACAGAGCAGGTCTGGACCTTCTCCTCATAACAGTGTTTACAGAGACCGAGCAGCTCCCAGCAAGACCAAGGAGTCAGCAACAGTGGCGAGACAAAAACTTCAGAAACCTCGAGAATAATAATGATGATGATAACAGGGATAGTAGCAAGCAACATATTAATTACAGCAGGAGGTGCTTAATGAGTGAATCTACATCATTAGCATTATTATTACTGAAGAATCAATGCAGAAGCTGAATTTACACACAAACTATTGGCTCAAGGTATTTTTATAAACTTTATGAACTCATATCACTACCAAGCCGTTAGATAAATCAGAACGTTTTCTTTTTGCCTGGTTAAATAAAGGTTGTTGATGATATTATTATGTTAAAAACACACAACCTGACTGTATTATTTTCCAAAACAAGACATGAGAACATGTATTTTTTTGGGGGGGGTGGGGTGTGATGGACAGCTCTGGGAGTGTGTGTGCAGCCTGGGAGGTGAAACTCGGGGCAGAGTCGCTCACAGCCTGTTGAGTTTTCTACAGTGACCAGTGAAGTGGACGTCAACGTGTCGGTTCACTCTTCACTTCCTGTCTGGACCGACGGCGGGCGGCCCGACTCCCCCTGTGGTTAATTATGCCCTCGGGGGCTCTGGATGTGAATTTCAGCTAAATGCTTTGACTGTAAACACACACACACACACACACACACACACATACAGCAGCAGAGGGACAGTGTCACTGTACATAACGCTCCACCACGCAGGCGTCGGCCAACAGAGTACCAGGTTGTAGCTACACAGCCTCCACAGCCAAGCAGTGATGGGAATAACGGTGTTACTAACGGCGCTACTTTTTTCAATAACGAGTAATCAAAAAAGTTACCGTTTCCCCCCTTTATAACGCCGTTACCGACCGTTACTGACAATAAGATTTTACTGTATGTTTTTAGTACTTTTTGCAGCTGTTTTTTTTTGTACTGTTTTGTCTTGTTGTGTAGCAGCACTGCCCTTTGTCCGAGACAAATTTCTCCCACGGGAGACTAATAAATGATTTCGACTTTGACTTTAAAATGCACCATTACTTGCCTCACGAAGTCCCGTCACAAAATGATACACCAGTTAAAGTGTACATCACACATTTTGTTTCAGTCCATCAACTAGTTGGAAAGTTTTTCTGGAACTAACCAACCAACTCATATTCCTCCACACAGGCAATCTCAGCGCTGCAGCATCCAGATAAATGGGAGGTTAGGGTTAGGACGGTGAGTCCGAGTAATTTAAAGGGATATTTCAACATTTTGGCAAATTATAATATAGTTTTAGCAGTAAGCTTGTTACCTTTAATTGTTGGTGCATGTTGTTTTGAGATGAGCGGGGTAAAGACGCAAGCTGCACGGTATTTCCATATCTCCCTCATCAAACTAAATACACAATCCAACAACTCCAAAACGCTCTGGTCGACAAGTTGTGACCTGCACATTCACCACGCTATGAAATAATAATGTATGTAACATTACTACACATGAAGCAAGTACTTATGAGTACTTGCTTTTGAAATCACTCCGCCCAGCAGCCGTGTCTGAAATGTAATTTCGGCTGCACATTTACCTCTAAAACGACTCTGTCTCATAACGTTCTGTTATTATCTCACAGCATGGTAAATGTGCAGGACACAACTTGTCCACCAGAGCGTTTTGGAGTTGTTGGATTGTGTATTTGATGAGTTTGATGAGGGAAACACTGTGCGCCTCCGTCTCTCCCCCGCCGATCTCAAAACAACATGCACCGCCAATTAAAGGTAATGAACCTACTGCTATGACTATAGGAATTATGGCAATGGGCCAATTTGCCAAAATGTTGAAATATCCCTTTAACATATTTGAGCGTTTTATGAACAAGTAATGCAATAGTTACTTTTCCTGATAATTAATTAATTAAAGTAATTATAACTAATTTATTTTTTAAAGTAACATACCCAACACTGAGGCCAAGTTGATTCAAGTCACCATGCTACATGATGATGATGATGATGATGATGACGACATCAGGACTAACAAGAAATTACACACACAGCAGCAGGAAAAAGCTGGGAAAGCTGGAAATGACGTGTGTTTGGAGAAGATGAAGAGCTGGAAATGAAATGTTGTGCAGCTCAAGTTCATCGGAGCCGTAATCACACGCTCTCTGAGAGGAGGAGAGATACGTTTTTACAGTTGGCTCCATTTACAGTGATCATCATGACTCACTCCATGTTCATATGTCAGTCTTTCTTTGCAGTGAAAACAGGATGTTTTTATATTCCAGCTCTCGCTAATAACACATGGAGGAACGATAAGTCATCATCATCATCAGCACCCGGGAAAAAAAAAAAAGGCTGGGTTACACCTCCACGTTCTCGGAAAGAGACTCAGAGCCGCTCGCTGCCAACTCCTCGAGAGACTTGGAGAGATAAATAAATCGTAGCAGTGAGATCAGCGCTCTGTGGAGGGAGCGAGCTGGTGAAGTTGAGGACACGGTGACGAGGAGTTCAATGTCAGGAACAAAACACTGGCAAAGTCAGCGCCCGTCACTACGGAGAGTGTTTCCTTATTAACGGACCAGTATGAAGTGCAGATGATTGAAACATCTGGAATAAACATCACTCTGCCTCCTCTCTTTTGTATATTTGCTCCAGTTTGTTGTCACTTTACAGAACAAACCACATTCACAACACATAACACACACTGATGATGATTCAGTGTCTTGCTGAGGGATGAGGGGTCGTCTGGGTTTGAACCATCGACCTGTTTCCAGTCTTTATGCTAAGATACGGTGGCCCTGAAAGCTCAAAGCAAACATGCAAATGCACAATCAAAATCAAAATTTGCTGTTGTGATTTGTGATTTTTTTTTTCTTTTTTGAGCATCTGTTGTCAAATGTTACCATCCAGCTGCTGCCTCCAGCTTCAGACACGACACTGGTAGGCTATAATTATTTAGCAATAGATCTAAACCATGAAAAAATAACTAAACAAAAACAGAATTTTAACATATTTCACGACAACATAACATCTTAAAGGGGACATATTATTGGAAATATCACTTTTATGAAGGCTCTTTAACATATATTTGGGTGTTTGTCTTGCCTTTTGGCCGCCAAAATGTGAGAATTGACCAAAAAAATCTGTAATTTTTAGGCTCTGAGGTTGAAATTGTGGTTTTACGAGCTGTTCCTTCAGTTGTCTAATAATGATGTAACTAGTTTTCAAATTTGCATAATCCCACCCCTACTTGGTACCAGTAGAAGGGGCGGGGCAAGCAGTGGCTCATTTGCATTTAAAGGGACAGGCGCTGAAACCAGCCGTTCTGAACAGGGCTGTTTTGAGAGGATGCAAAGAGCTGTGATGTTTGATCCTCGGGGTATTTTGACTGAAGACACCTGGGAACTATTTTAATTTGTGGAAAGGGGACAGAATATGTCTCCTTTAATCTCAAAATGAAAACTAAATATTAACATACTCCTAACTAATAATGTAATACCAATTTCTCATGGTAAAATGTGTTTGCTGGTATACCACCTTACACAAACAATGTGTTTTTTTTCTTTTTCTTGTTAAAACTTTTGTAAGCTGAGTGTATTTTGGTTGAGGAGGACATTTGGTCACACACGACTATGACACATGATTATTAGCAACATCATACTAAATAATCAATTAATCAAACAAATAATCAACAAATTAAATGCTAACCATCATAGTGCTGCAGTCCTGTTGAGCTGTGGTGTTTTATTGAGGACGTGCAGATGATTTAATGTCAATAAATCTTATTTTCCTCCAAAACATCAAAGTGATAATTTCAGCTCCTGGTAGTGAGTTAACTGTGATGTTTCACCATCGTTTTTTCTCTTCTCAAACATGTTTGGTAAAAGATCACTCCCACCACCACCACCACCATCACCGAGCCTGTGTGTGTGTGTGTGTGTGTGTGTGTGAGGCCTTTCCCCAGGCAAACAAAGTACTTGTCGTTTTGAGTGCAGTGAGAACAGGCAGATGGGAAACACACACTCCCCGTTTTAATGTGAGCTTCAAGTCTGGTTTTGGAAAATGTTTCAGCCCACTTTGTGCTCACTTGAATCTTGTGAGGTGTTTCCTTTTTTTTTTCCCTTTTATTTCCCCCTTTGTTTTTATTTTTAGCTTCATCTCAAACCGCTGCCTTACACTTTGATTATCGTCTGAATTTCCAGGAGCAAAGCAGCAAAAACAAACCTGAACTGAATTAACCTCCTCACATCAAACACAATAAACCTTTAGTTCCCGATCCCTGCTGCTCCGTCAGGTGACACCGACTTTTCAATTTTAATTCACTTATAAATGTATTCTTTTAAATCAATTTTAAATCAAACGTAGCAGGTGTGAAGCGCAGTTTAACAAAGGTGGATAAAGCAAGATGCTTTTTATCAAACATCCATTTACTTCAACTCATTTTCAGTAGCAGATACTTTACAATATTTCTTTAACTAACTATTATTGAACACTTATATTTCTATAAACCACCTGGCCAATGCCTATTCGACCAATGCCATGAGTCCTGCCCGTGTCACTGGAATAATAATCACTGTTGTTCACTAATTTCATCATTAAATCACTTAATAAATTGTAAATAAACAGATAAAACAAACAGCATGAGTCTGAATAAACGTCCATATTTCATTTCGTTGTGAGCAGAAGCAGCGTGAAGCTCCGGCTCTGCCTGAACCACCTCATACCTTTCTGTCAAAAAATAAATATATAAAAAAAAGTGAGGGATTTAAACAGAGGTTTCAGTCAATTTGAATAATACCATCAGTGCCCCCCCTCACCTCCCCCTTCTGTGGAAAACTGCCGACCTCAGCAACACTGGAGCAGTTTGGTAGATAAGGTTATTGAGCAGAGATAACAAAGTCTTTGCAGAGAGAGAACAAACGCAGAAGACGAACTCAGAGCAGCAATTTTCCAATAAAAGGTGAAGTGAGGTAAATGCAGTTACATTATGATGAATATGACGGTGACAGGGGGGGGGAGGTGAGGAGGAGGAGGAGGAGGGGGAGGTGTGTGAGGGTATAGGAAACCTGTGACTGGTGGTTTCCTGTAAAAACACAATTTCTCATCCCCACATTACAAATCTTGTGTCGTCTCGGATATGACTGGACGTCTCTCAAGTGGAAACATCGCTCAGTTCAGTTTACAAATTCACATGATTCCTATGGCTTCGGACAGGCTGATCAATAACTGTGATCGTGAACCCCCTCACACTCCCTCTCTCCCTCTCTCTCTCTCTGTCTTTGAGCCAGAGAGTGTGATCATGAGAACGTGCTTCGGCCCCCGGAGCTGCTCTGACATCGACTTTGTGGACTCGTCCAAAAGGATATTTGAGCTTTTTTTTTTCTCTTTCTTTCTTTTTTTTCCCACCAAAAGCTCCGAGCTCCATTTTAAAAGCACCGATAACAGTCAGGAATCAGAAAATGCTCGCTCACAGTGTCAAAGTCACCTTTCCCATCTCTGCCAATTACAGTAAGTTCTCTGAGGTGCAATATACTGTAGCTCAGCCCGACATCACACATCAGCAGGAGAGACAAATTCCAGCGCTGCGAGACAGCTGCTTCATGCCCAGGATTACAAATTGAATTGTCTGAGGCAGAGTAATATATCTGAACGCTAAAATGCAGAGTTATTCACTTTTTATTTTATGAAGTCTCAACCCTCATTTTAAAAAAGACCTAATGCCGTGTCGTAAAATGGAAGCTGTTTGGAAAACCCAGAATGAATAGTGACTGCTCGCTCAGCGTCAGGCACCGAGGTTCAGATCCTGTTGCTTTTTTTTCTTTAAACAAAAGACTCTGAACACAACAGGTCTGATTTGCTTTGTGATACATGATGCAACATGTATGATATACGATTGCATATTGATGAAATACGTCAAGTTTTAGTGAGCCATTTCCATTCATCACAAAAACGAGTTGTTGTGAACAAGGACGACAAGTAAAACTGTACAGATTCACAGAGGACAAATACTAGTAGTAGTTCAACATTTTGGCAAATTGGTCCGATGCCATAATCCCTATAGTCATAGCAGTAGGTTCGTTACTTTTAATTGTCGGTGCAAGCTATTTTTAGAACGGCGGAGCAGAGCCGTGCTGCTCAGAGCTACGCTACGGAGGCTAATGGGATTTCTTGGTTTCCCTCATCAAACTCATCAAATACACAATCCAACAACTCCAAAACGCTCTGGTGGTGACCTGCGTTTTGGAGTTGTTGGATTGTGTAGGCTATTTGATGAGTTTGATGAGGGAAACCAAGAAACCCCATTAGCCTCCGTAGCGTAGCTCTGAGCAGCTCACGGCTCTGCTCCGCTGTTCTAAAAACAGCTTGCACCGACAATTAAAGGTAAGGAACCTACTGCTAAACCTATAGGGATCATGGCAATGGACCAGTTTGCCAAAATGTTGAACTATCCCTTTAAGCTGGGGACACACTACGCGATTTTCACAGTTGTTTATTGTAGCTAATAGCGCATACAAAATTAACCCAAATATCTTCACATAGGACCAAACCGTGATAAATATTAAGATAAATATATTTCCATACAATAGTTTCCATACTTTTCCAGACCTGGAAATGTATAAAATCAAATTCCATACTTTTCCATACTTGCGTAGGAACCCTGCAATCAGACTCCTGGAAAAAACACAACAACCACAACAACAATGAACGACACAAGTTACTTTTGTTTCTTCTGAGACGGCACGAGGTTCATTTGTAAAACACAGTTTGCACACATGATGATGCTGATGCAGACGGTCACGTTCTGAAGCCTAAAACCCAGTTTCCCCCTTTTCAACATGCAAATGTGAGTTTTTCCAAATCTCCACTTTGGCCACAGTTTTCAGATATTATCATTTTTGTGACATGAAGCTCCATTTCTGAGTAAACGAAATAACAAAACGCTCGGAGATATCACAGTTTTTTCTGGTAACCTTTTAATTTACAGGCCGCTAATTATGTGATAATGTCAAGAAATAGCCTAGAAATAACAGTGAATTTCATAGCACCATTATGTCTTTCATGAAGGTAAAACATTACACATGCTTTTAATGCTTTGAATTTTTTGGGAAAGGCCAGAAATTTTCTCCTTGCAAATTACAATCAGTTATTTCTGGGCTGTATTTCTCAACTATGAAATTGACTGTTATTATTTCTACTACGCAATTAATTGTTATTTATTATTTCTTGACATTATCACGTAATTAGCGGAATGTGAATTAAAGGGTTACCTTTTTCTTCTCTGTGTAAACGAGGCCTGAATCAGCAACAACACAACATCTCAATTCTTGGCAAAACTCACAACCAGGAGTGAACTCTCACAGCTGGAGCTCCTGCACTCGTTGTCCCGCTTCACACCCTGTCAAGGTGTGTGTGTCCATGTGTGTCCATGTGTGTGTGTGTGTTATCATCTCCAGGAATCACTCTTGATACCTTTCTGTAGCTCTCTAAAAGCCCCCCCCACCCCCCACCACCATGTGCCCCACCACCTCCTCCCTCCCTTCGACTGCCCAGGGCAGAATGATTAATTTGTGACTATTGATTTCTCCTCCTGAGCTCAAAGTATGTGAGGGAGGGAGGGGAGGGGGAGGGAGAGAGGGGAGAGGGAGGGAGGGAGAAGGTGAGGTAGCGTGAGAGAGGGTCAGAGAAGCAAAAAGGGGTGAGGGCGGAGATACTTGGAGAGAGGAGAAAGAGAGAGGTGGAGGGAGGAGGGAGGAGGGGGGGTTACATCCAGTATTCAGTGTAGTGCTTCTCTGCAGTTCTTTTTTTTCTAATCTTTAATGTAGGAAAAAAAAAAAAAAAAAAAGCCAATGGTTGCAGTCTGGATGCGTCAAACCACCTCCCCTCCGTCTCTCCCTCTCTCTCTCTCTCTCCCTCTCTCGCTCTGTGGCGATTGGCAATTCACTGAGTGTCCACATGTCATCTCTTGCCCTGCTGCAGCGGCGAGCAGCGTGGCATGCTGGGAGGAGGAGGAGGAGGAAGAGGAGGAGGAGGAGGAGGAGGAGGAGGAGGAGAGGGAGGGAAAAAAGGGGGCAGTTTAAGGGAAGGAAAGAAGGAAGGCAGCGAGGGTGGGCAGGATGGATGGATGGATGGATGGATGGAGGCATGTAGTCATCCATTTCCCCCCCGTTTCATTACAGCTATGTAAATGTTGCTGGGTATGTAATGTGTGTGCATGCATGTGTGTGTGTCCCACCCCTCACCCTCCTCATCCTCCCACTCCCCGATATAAGACAAACGTCGTCTTGCACAGTTTTCTCTCCTCCAATTTTTCACTGCCTCCTTTGATTCCTCCTCTTTCTCCTCCTCCTCCTCCTCCTCCTCCTCCTCCTCCTCCTCCTCCTCCTCCTCCTCTCTGTGTCTTTGACTTAAATCCTCACACAGCTGCAGCGGCCAAAGGAAATTTAATATCATGTCTTCTGGATGGGGAAAAAAAAAAAACGAGGGTTGTGGAGGGTGGGGGGGTTAAAGGAGATGACAGGCCATGTGATCGGCACTTAATTCTATTGGATAATCATTTTAATTAAGCCTGTGTGTGTGGACGAGCCTGTCTCCCAGCGTACTACAAACACATCTCCAACAGATGACGTTGGGAGAAGAGTATGACCTACATTTGTTTGAGGATCACACACTCTAACACACACACTCACACAGACACAGACACACTGTGCTTTGTCTGACTACCAATAGTTAATTAGGGAAATTAAACATGTGCAGTGATCAGCAACTGCCCGTTTTGTCAAGTGACCTTTCAAGGGCACGTTCACCACAGCAGCAGCAGCAGCAGCAGCAGCCGCAGATGAAACCGAGTCGAAACAAAAGAAGAACAAAACGCGCTCGTTTGCCAACAATCACATTGTTGGAACAATCTTAACTCGAGATAACGACCGGTTTTTCCTTTTTTAGCTGTGAACTACTGTATTTGTGCTGGAAAAAATGTGGTGGTGGTGGTGAAAGGCTTTAACGGAGCAGGATGATGATGTTCTGACAGGCGCAGCAGCGTTTTTTTTTTTTTATCAAAGCATCGCTGAGAAGCCACAAAAACACACAACGACGACAACAACGAAGACGATGGAGACGACAGGTGTGGAGGGAAAGTTGGGACTGACGCTGCTGATTTGTGAAATTGGGCTCTGAAGTAATAACAGCAGCTCAGGACGGGGAGAGTAAAGTGAATTATGGCGTTAAAATAAACACAGGAGCAAAGTGTGTGTTGATCTTTAACTCGGGATCAATGAGTCTGTTTAACGACACAAGTTTTGACAGGTGCGACGACGTGAACCACACACACGGGAGCAGATACGGTGCTGCTTGAAAACGACCACTTAAAGGGATAGTTCAACATTTTGGCAAATTCGCCTATTGCCATAATCCCTATAGTCATAGCAGTAGGTTCAGTACCTTTAATTGTCCGTGCATGATGTTTTTAGATCGGCGGAGCAGAGACGCAAGCTGAAACGGTACTTTCGCGTTTCCCTCAAAACTCATCAAATACACAATCCAACAATGCCTAAATGCTTTCATGAAGAATTTGTGACCTGCACATTCACCACGCTATGAAATAATCATGTGTAATTATGTAACATTACGACACATGAAGCAAATACTCTGATCTACTTTGCGCTTTTAAAATCACTCCGCCCAGCAGCCGTGTCTGGAAAGTAGTTCCGGCTGCATTTGCCTCGAAAACAACTCTGTCACTCTGATGGTTAAAGACACAGTAAATCTAAACCTGTGACTTCATAATGTGATCAAATTCAAGTACAACTTTATAAAACATTATATTATTAAAGGGATAGTTCAACATTGGCAGTTTGAATCCCGCTCTGTCCCGGTTGCTGCCGTAGTGTCCTTGGGCAAGACACCTTACCCACCTTGCTCCTGATGGGTCGTGGTAAGCGCCTTGCATGGCAGCTACCGCCATCAGTGTGTGAATGTGTGTGTGAATGCAATGTACTGTAAAGCGCTTTGGGTATCGTTACAGGTATAGTAAAAGTGCTATATAAATACAAATATATATACCATTTACCAACATTTTGGCAAAAGGTGAAAGTACTGTTGCGTTAGCTGAGCAGCTCCTACTCCTAAGACTACAGGCATTATGGCAATAGGCGAATTTGCCAAAATGTTGAACTATCCCTTTAAGCTACAGAGTCCAAGCACACACTGTAGCTGAAGCTTCAGTAAGACTCCATGTTGCTTGGTTTAAACAGTTAAATAGTCCAGTTAAAGACCAGTGAGTTCTCCAGGCTGCAGAGCTTCTTGTCTATAACAGACATAAAGCTGCAACACACCTGTGGTTCGCCCACTCAGGTGTGTTTCCCTCTGAGGCCTGAGTGGGAGAACAGGCTCCGTACATGTATGTTACAGTTTGATGTTTCCATCCTCACCTCAGCGAGCGAACCGACCTGTGTGGGCGTGTGTTATTAGACTGAAATAAAACATCTGGTACAGTAACAGACCGATGATAAACCTTGTGTATAAGTTCCCCTCTCTACATCGTAGTCAGAGTCATTATGGGAAATATGTGTCTTCATTTTGTTGCCAGGATTTTAGATGAGAAGATTAAAACCACTGTTAAATAGCTGGTTAGCTTAGCATCAAGCCTGGAAACAGCCAGAATCAACAAAACCTACCGCAGCAGTAAAGATCTAATTAATACGTCTAATCAATATTCACACCAGCATAGTGATGTGCTGCTGTGCACAAGACCGACAGTAAAAAAAAAAAAAAAGGCATCAAAACAAACCAAAATCCATTGAAATATTCACTTTTTCCAGCACATTGTCAGCAGTTTATCTTCTGTCACAACGGCACTTTTCTCTGGCGCTACATTTTTCAGCCGCTGAACGACCATATTCCTCCACAAAGGCAAACAGATGTAGCACAGTGTGTTACAACTGAGTGAAGCAGAAAAAAGCTCCAGGTCGCTTCTATTAATGAGGACTGATCTGAATCTACTGAAGGCAAAGCACTGAGGACTGCATGACACAAACCCAAACTATCTCTTTAATCCTTAAAAAACCTAAAGTATGAAATCGATTTATTATGTTTTTACAGATAGTTTTTACAGAAGTTGCCAGTTGTGTACGTACTTAGACAAATATCTGATTCCTTTAAGGATCATTCGGCCTCATTTTTATAGTGTGTATTTATGCAGAAAAAATAATCACATGTCAACTTATCACTGATTTCGAAAGATTTCAAATGACACCCGATCATTTTCTGCTTTGGACTTCATCTCATTTCTTCTTGTTAAGGTTCCCCGTGCTCACATGTTCACAGTCTGAGCTCATTTCACAAGATTTAATGAAATCGCGCTGCTAATTCTCACCATTTTATTGCCTGAAGTTGACTGGAACTGGCGCGGAGCCATCGAGGGCAAAAAGGAAAAAGAAACAAGAAACAAAAAGAAGAAATGATTCGATTTTGCTGAGTGATGGATGCAGGCGTGAGGGGGAACCTGTGTGCAGGCGTGTGCCGGGTGGGTCGGTGTGGTGTGTATTGGGTTTATTTCCAGGCATGCAGCGCTGCCGTGGTTACCACCACAGCGCGGTGTTGTGACTCTGTGGCCGAGCTGCCCCGGAGCGAGCGGGGTGAGGAACACTGTGGGTAAATAAAAGATTCATTTTCACAACTTGTTCATGCAGTCATCCTAAAGACCGGCACAGTGCAGGGCCGTCCTCACCGTGGTGATGTAACGGCATGACACATTAAAAACACACACACACACACACAAACACACAAACACACACAATACAATGCTGATTGCGGACACACAACTGTAAGGCTTGGAGAAAATGTCACAGCAGCACCAGTGTCACACTCGCTCACATCCACACTGCTGAAAAAAAAAAAACATGCATGTGCAGCTCACATCCACATGACATCTGCACTCGTTTCCAGGTGAAAACGTGTTTGTTGTGCATGTATGTGTGTGTGTGTGCATGTGTGTGCATGTATGTGTGTGTGTCTTCTCCTCACTGTGTGCATGCTGCTATGATCATGAGAGACTCCCTGTCCTGGAAAGCGATCTGAGAGAGCAAAGGGAAGCCACGCTGCTGCTCATTAAAGATTCATCCTGTTCCTTATACTGCTCTCTGAAATACAGAGACATGAAGGTGAGCGGTCACATACATACATGCCTGCACACACACACACACACACACATAGAGATGAAGAGAGGGGGAGGAGAGGAGAGGAGAGAGGCAGCATGCTCGACTGGAAATTACATCATCCTCCTCAGTGGACTCAGCAGCACCTTATCCTCGCCTACATCAGGATGTAGCCACGATAACGCCGGCGACTTCATTTTGACAAATTCCCTGATTCGCTGTGATCCGCAGATAAGTGCGGCATTGTCCCTTTATCCAGGAGAGAAATCAGCAGCACCGTCAGCAGGTTCGGGGGCCCGCGTTTTGCTTTTGTCTAAAGCGTCGGAGTCACAGTACGTCGTATATACGGCCTCAGACATGAATAATCGAGTGTCAGCCTTTCCCAGACACCAGGTTTACATCATTTCCTGTAGGAAGCCTATTAAATCATCATCCTTCAGTTTAAGCACCCAACTCACTCCATCACGCCGCTCCTGTGAGACATGTGAGCGATAGAAACAAACAGCGTCTAAATCAATTAAAGTTAGGTCACATTCAGCATTCGCTCAAATTAAAATGAATTTTCAACAAGCAGCCGTTTGAACCTCGAAACCAAACTGGAAATGTCAGACTGCTCTTAAACTGAACCGCGTCCGTGAACTCATCATCAACCTTTTGCATCTTTTGCGTGCGTGTTTGTTGGATCGGAGCGTTTTTTTTTTTCTTTTCTTTTTCTTTTTCCTGCAGCCTCATTTGACGGATACAGTCTCATTACAACTGTTTGTTTTCCCAACAGCACCATTTGCTGTGACAGTGGGGTCTGCCAGGCCTGTCGACTGCAGTAAATACTCACTCCGCAGCGCAGTAAACACGGCCATCTGAGCAGCGTCACACTGACAGGCAGCTCTGACGTCCTCAGAGACCGACCGCCGGCCGCGAAGGCCAGCGTGGCGCCTGCGGGTGGGGGTTCGCCGCCGCCGTGCTCGCCAAACGATGCGCCATACGTTTACTGTGTAGAGGTAGTGGGTGATTTATACTAACAAATAATCATGCAAACACAGTGTAACAAGTGTAGAAGTTCATTTCCTTTTGTTCAATTATTCTAAATGTTGGTGATTAGTTTCCTGTAGCAGGAAGTTCTCTGTAAAAAAAAAAAAAAGATCCAGATTCAGGTATTTATGGCAAAAATAGTTAAAATGCATGTGAAGTTTCTCTGGTTTAGGCTTATTAGCAGGTGAGACAGGTTTGCATACATTTTGTGAATCCGGCAATGCCAGGATAAATCAATAAAATTGATATACTGGATTTGGTACACGTACTAAAATAATCATTCATAATCAGCATCTTATTTGCATTTCATCTTGTTTATCTGTTTAGTTAGAAGAAACAATTACTGTTAGAGGGATGTGAGGGAGCTTGAACTCAGATCTGCTACATCCAAGTATGTTTGACGCCTATCTCTATAACACATTATAACCATAACCATGCATTATAAATATAGTTATAATGAGTTATAATGCAGTTATAGCACTGTATAACTATAGTTATAAACTCATAAAGGATCATAATGCTTTATAACAATAATCATAACACACCATAGAGCATTTTATAATGGCTAATAAGGTCAAGTATTATAATAGAGTTATAATACTCTATGATGTGTTATGCTTATTGTTATAAAGCCCTATGATAATTTATGAGTGTTTATAATGAGAGTTATACATGTTTATAAGCCAACACATTATGTTTATATTTATAATGCAATATCGATGTGGGCATGGTCAGCGAGTTACTAACAATTATAACGTATTATAATAGTTGACCTTAAGTCATGATGAAATGCTTTATAGTAGTATTATGAGTGTTTATTATAACTATAGTTATACAGTGCTATAACTGCATTATAACTCATTATAAGTATGGTTATAATGCAATAAAGTGTTACCAAAATGACGAAGTCTTTTTAGAGCTGCAGCTTCTCCGTATTAAAAGCCGTTTGTAATGAGATGATTGCCTGCAACAATGGATCAGTGAAAATGTGAATTAATTGTTAAAGTCGTCTCTAAAGCTAAATTTGTGAATATTTAATGGCCTTGAAAGTGCAGTAAACTGAATATATTTGTGTTTCAGACAACACAGGGCATTTTACACAGTATATAGTATATACACCAAAGCAGCTAAAGCAAAGGCCACAAATACGAAGTCATAAAACACAAGCTGCTCCCGTCTGAGCCCTGTGGTGCAGACTATAGAAGTAAAAACAGTCTGATTGGATCAGCTGTCCGTCTGAAGTTACAGCACCGTCTGCTTCTTGTTGCACTGAAAACAAATCAATCACACTGAATGTCAAATATCCAAAGACACCTGATATCTACACTCCCCATGGAGCTTTGTATATATGCATTTCAAAGACGAACACACACACACACACACACACACACACACAGCCACGGCGTCCTGAGCCATCTGGAGCGGATCACCTTGGTCGTCTCCGCCTGGCTCTGTAACATCACTGTATACAAGAGCATCATGCGATCTGTTTCCTTCCTCCTTGCCCTCTGTGTTTGCCCCGCGCTCGCTCCTCCATCTGTCATACTCCGACTCCGCCCTGCTGGCGTTACTGCACCTCCAGCCGTCCTCCTCTGTCCTCCACCACCCGGCCCCGAGCGCTGACCCACGGCCCGGCTACAGGAACCTCCGGCCCCTCGCCCCCCATGGGACGCTCAGTGTGGGGAGGAGTTGTTGGAGTTGGAGCTGTCAGCCGCCGCTCTGCTGCCAGGTGCTAAGAGGTGGGAACGTCTCTGTCGCCTCTCGTCTCCTCAACTCTGTTTGTTTGTTTGTTTTAACGGGTCTCCGTTAACCACAGCATCACAACAGCTTTTCATTATGAGCCACACACGGAAATGCATCGTCATGACAATAAAGAGCAATAAACGAGCCGCTATGACTTGATGCGAGGAGCCACAATAATCTGAGCTCAAACTGAAACTAAAAAAAACAAAGGAACAGTTCACCTGAATCACACGCATCCACCTCTGGACTCGTTAGTCACACAGACAGTTTCACTTTTAACAGGCTCAAGTTTTAACCAAGTCTCAAACTGACGACTGTCTCCACTATAAAACAATTTACTGATTATCATTATCACACTCTATTGATCATTAGATTACGTTCATCATCAGACTTCGAATTCTTTAGACCATTAACCTTTTGGATGAAAAAAATTAAAGCTGAAACAATTAATTATCAAGAACAAATAGATGTGACTGATACTAATACCACAGGAGCAACATGATTTCTATATCAAGTGTATCATGAAGTGTCAAATGCATCTAGAATCACATTAAAATATCAGTTATATCATTTAATTCATTTACAAGAACTGTTTACCATTGTACAACATATCACAGATGACTGATACACATTGTTTTTAGTTGAAAATTCAATAATCTGTAACTATTAACGGCTAAATAATTCTTAGAGTAACGGAAAATACCAAATATTTAGGTTTTGAGAGCTTGACTTGGACAAAACAAGACATTTGAAGACATCACCTTGGAAATTCTGACCGACATGTTTCTGTTTATTTTACAGTTAATTAATAATTAAGTCCGACGCGTATATAATTTCTCACAACTCTCATCAATGTCAAAGAACGCCCACAAATCCAACGGTGTTAAACATCAACACCATCCTAAAACAAACACATTTTCACAAAGCTGTTGATTATTAAATCGTTGCTGATTAATCGACTCAGCTCTAACATTATTAATCAATCATTATCACCTTTTTTGCATTGAGCATCAACGAATAATAAAGTCTGAAAACCTCCACAGCTACTGGGTCTGTACAGAAACAACTTTTACTGTTTCTCTGGCAGAAGTAAAGTTCAGCTGTGGAGGAAGTTTCCACTTTATTAGGTGTGTGTGTGCAATATAATGTAATCCAATACAACTGTTCTGCTATAAACTTCACTTTTATGATGCCAAAAAGCAGATTTTGTCGACAATATCAATCGAGTTTCAGCACTGAGGTCATATAGTTACTGACTTTAAAGCGTCATAATCTTCGTATCATATATTCAGAGGTGTTTTTTATTTAAAATTAGAAACACCTCTCAATGTGGTTTAGTACACGACGGCTGCTTTATAAAGAGAGACATCTGTTGTATTGCATTGCTTTATATTATACAACAGGTGTGCTTTATTAAGAGGCCACTAAAGTTTTTGTTTGCACGAACTGACCCCTTAAACACGTCGACGGCTCTGAGAGAACGGGTCAGGGTTAGAGTAAAAATCCATTCCACCGTTGTTATTGTTGTTATTTTCATCGTTATTAGCATCAGTGTGATTATGAGCGGGCTGTCGTACGTTCAAATGGGGCAAACACTCGGCCTCCGCCCCCCCCAGCCCCCCCAGCCCCTCCTCCAGGCCGGAGATGATGCAGTGTGTTTGGGCTGCGTTCTGACACAAAGCAAATACGGTGTAATAGATTGCAAATGAACTGCACCACGGACACCACCAATTAATCAAAAGGCAGATTGCCGTACTTTTTCCGTGCTATTGCAGGGAGGGGGGGGGAGTTAAAAAAGAAAAAAGGAATGAATCGCACCTCCTTAAAATGAATGGATTGTATCTGCAGTTAATTATCATTTACTACTGGGTCTCTTTGGGATGTTTCCACAGCTTAAGGATACGGCCGGTGAAGTGGAACGGAGAGGAGCTCTGCTGCTGCTGCTGCGATGCAGTCGGAGATCGGCCTGCTGGTATAATTACACTTTCATTGTAAGAGGATCAATTCTGTGTAATCAGAGCGCAGTCTCACTGAGGACCGATTCAAGCAGCGCCAACGTGGAAACTTCACGTTCACGAGTGGACGACGTTTGTTTGATCAACGAATGGCTGGGAGAAAAGACAAGGCGATGGTCGTTTTGACCTCTGACTTCTGAACACTGCAGCGGTTTGAAACGCAAAGTCAAGTCTTGATCCATCGATTAATTGTTCTGTCTATAGATAGAAAATGGAGAAAAGCGTCTGTTATAAGTTTTCCAGAGCTCAAGGTAACACATCTTCTCTTTGCGGATTAATCTGCTGATCATTTTCTAGATTCATTTGCAATAAAATGTGAGAAAATGGTGAAAATTAAGTTTTTCAGTGTCAAAGGTCACATCTTCAACATTTAGAAATATTATGTTGGAATAATAATAAGAACAACAAATGAAGAAAATCCAGAGCACATTTTCAACATAGCAGCTTGAAAACAAAGAGCAGCTTCTTCTAAAGCAGCTCATCAGTTCATGACCTTACATGACACTGAAACAAACAACAAATCTTAATAGTTACGGAGCTGAAGTCATTAGTCATTTATGAAAATTGTTGCTATTTTGTTCCTGTTGATCAACTAATTTATTAATGAACAATCAAGTTTAGTTTTAGTTTATTTAGTTCAGTTATTTCAATTTCACGTAACCACTCAAATGGCAGCGATTTACATTTTTGGGATTGAGTCTAAAAACTGTAACTGAATGTATGGAGCTCATGCAAAACTTATATGTATAATGAAACAGAACACACACATGTCAATATGTTTTCATTAGATATTTTCTGAACTTCTGAACTACACGATGCATTAAACAGCCTGCACGCTTGAGAAACGCCTCTGAGGCATCTGTAGCTCGCTACTTAAATGTTCATAGAAACTTTTCCAATCCCTCTGCAGCATTAGTCATGTCGTTTCAGTCTGTCTCTCTCATTTCTACGTTTCCACATGATCACAGTTTCTGCCAAAACATGGCGGCTTAATACACAGCTTGAACTTGAACATGTGTTTTTAACAGCGTCTCCTCCTGCGCCAGAATCCAGTTTCTGGTTCTAAAATGTAAAATGTGTCGAGTCACAGGAGCCAGACGACGTGAAAACGCTGGTGTTGCCTGCAGGATCGTGCTGTGGTGAGATGCGGTGCCACACAGTACGCTTACGCAAAGACCAGTCCAGGGTATGTTTCGTATTGATTTGTTCTCTGGTCATGTAGGATAAAGATAGACCCCACCCAACAGGACCGACTGCAGCTAAAAATACCAGAGCCACACAGACACACACACACATACATGCACTCCTGCCGGCTGTGATGATGATGATGATGATGACGACGTGTCGGGGGTCAGAGGGGATGATTATTATGCAATAACTGAGACACTGCTCCTCTTTGACGCATGTCCCAACTTTAATGCTTGTTCTTTTATTTTATTTTTCTAATTTACAGCCGAGGCTCTTACTCTCTGGATTATGTGGACCGAGAGAGGGAGGGAGGGAGGGAGGGGGGGGGGTTTCTCCACACAGAGCGGGTGACAGCGTTTATGGGAGAGTGCCACCGAAGTTTACAGCCCCTCTCCCATCGATCAAAGCCATCTGTGCCATTAATCATACACTAAACCAATTACCGTGCCATCACAGCCCTCTGCTGTCCATCTCCTCTCAGAGACTCCGTCAGGACGACGGCCCGACGCTGCGACCAAGACGGGACTATTAATATACAAGGGGAGGGGATCGTAATGGTGTCTCTCCCAGAGTGGACTTTAAACCAAGTTTGATGTAACTCATGATGTAATGTTTGTCTGATTTGAAAGGATCAGATCCGGCTGCTCGGCCTGAGGTCGTTCAATAATACAACTGATGCTGATGATTAATGCTTTTCAGTCCAACAGCAAAGGTTTCTCTGGCCTTTTAAAGGGATAGTTCAACATTTTGGCAAACTGTCCCATTGCCATAATCCCTATAGTCATAGCAGTAGGTTCGTTACCTTCAATTGTCGGTGCAAGCTGTTTTTAGAATGAGACAGAGTTGTTTTAGAGGTACATTTATGTGAAACAGCTGATGATCGGCGAGCAGTCTCTGCATTAACCTCTAAAACAACTCTGTCTGGTAACGTTCTGTTATTATATCATAGAGTGGTGAATGTGCAGGTCACAACTTGTCCACCAGAGCGTTTTGGAGTTGATGGATTGTGTATTTTGATGAGTTTGATGAGGGAAACCAAGAAATCCCATTAGCCTCCGTAGTGTAGCTCTGAGAAGCTCGCAGCTCTGCTCCGCCGTTCTAAAAATAACTTGCACCGACAATTAAAGGTAACAAACCTACTCCTAAAACTATAGGGATTATGGCATTGGGCCAATTTGCCAAAATGTTGTACTATCCCTTTAAAAATGTGACTTATTCTCTTTTTTTGTATGCTCCACCTTTCTTTTTTGTGTTTTTTTGCCTATGTCCTATATGTACCAATAGGTCTATTAACGTCAATATATTTTGTTCATACAATTTCTTCCCTTTTTTAAACCGACTATGGCTGGATGTCATTTCCACAGTGACAGTTTTGAACCTACATCAGTGTCTGTTCGGAGGCCACTGTCAGGAGCAAACCTGCCAAGATGTGACTGCAGACACAGGGACAAATGTCAGCCGAGGTTTCTGTAAAATGGTTTGGGGAGTTGAGAGTTGTATTTTTAAAAGGTGTCTTGGACAGGTGTCACGGACTTGCACGAAAAACAAGTTAAACAGACGATGCCTCAAAAGTGAAGCAGCACAGGTCAAGAAACGTCAATCCTACATTGCAAACATCAAACTACATCCTGAAATGTTTGGTCCAATCTTGCGGCTCCTTGTTCTAAAGTTGTCTTTCATTTTGTTGACATTCTTGAGGATGCTGTTGTCATGTCTGAATTAACTTTACTGGAACTGTCACCGACTACGAGTTGACATTGTGGCTGTTTGATTGATCCGGACAGCGTCAAAGGTTCTGACTGTGCAGAACGGCTGCTTACAGGCTTATACAACATACAACATTAATAAAAAAAAAATGCACAGTGTTTGCCTGGTTTAATGTGCTTTACCATAGCAGCGATGCTATCGAAGCTACGTACAGTAACAGACCTGAGGCAGCACTCACACACAATCAATAAACTCTACACTGATATCCTGGTAGCAGAGTGTGTTTGCTGTAACTGAAGCATTATAACAAATGGCAGCCTCAACAGTAACACAACCCAAGGCCACGGACGGTCCAGCACTGTTCTTAGACTGTCTGTATAGGCTGGCCTCGGCCCTAATCCGGTAACGTCTGGCCCTGTAATTTGGCCTTTGTGGGCAGTGGAGAGAGAGGGAGCAAGCGAGGTGGTGGAGGCCAATAAAACGGTTGCGTTGGGCAGCGGCTGTCTGCAGTCTCAGAGGAGCGCCAATGAAAGGCAGAGCGAGGGCAAAATGAATCCCATCCATCGCCGGCTGCGGGACAGAGTGACAGTGCAGTGCAATAGAGCTCAGTCACTTTACACAGCGATGTTATCAGATGAAGGGCGAGGCAGTGACACCAAGCTAACGGAGGAGGAGGAGGAGGAAGAGGAGGCTCCGGTTCAGCTTCAACAAGTGGCCCCTGAATACACTTTTCCATGCACGCTACTCTCAACTCGCTTAAACTGTAATCTGGCCCATGCAGCTGGATGTACAGTGGATCGGTGTCATAATACAGTGTAATGCCACTTTAGAGCCGGGACATTAGCCTGGGTGGGCATACTCCAGCTGGGTAATCCTTATCTGATTGGACTATGAGACTAATCCTGCTCTTCTCTGCCGCTCTGCTCCGCTATCTGCTTTTATCTCATCCTGCTTCTCCGCTACATACACACTATACTCACAAACATCGGCATTCACACATGTTTAAGCGCACATATGCACAGTATAGTACACACACACACATACACAACATACTCCCACGTGTGTTTGCGGTTGCATGGATGTACACTACATTGATACTCCCACGTGCTCATACATAAAATCATGAGGCAGGACGCGTGAACTGTGATCTGCGGTGATTGACAAGAGCTGTGGGAGGCCACGCTGGAGTGCACGGTCGCCATTTTAGTTAAAAAAAGAAAGTACATGTTTCTAAATAATCTGTGTTGGGTGTTGGCTAAAAAAAGCTAAAAAAAGCTAAAAAAAGCTAAAAAAAAAAAAAAAAAGACACACCATGGCTAAGACACAAAACCAAACTGGAAACCACGGTGTAAAGGAGAAGGAAGCAAATAAGTGTTTTGTCGACTTGGAAAAAGGAAGAAAATTCTTCATCTATTGATGGTTTTTCTTAAGGTCATAATTACGGTACCACTGTGTGCGACAAAATCCCTGATTATATTTGGGGTTTTACTGAAAAACAAATCTCTCTTAACACTGTCCTCTAACTGAGAGGAGCTGTGAGTTGATAAAAATGCAAATATGTCCGTCCATGTGCCTCTGAGTTCATCCAGAAAAGCTTTATGGGCATTTTAAGGATTTTTTTTTTTTTTTGCCCTGAGTTTTACCTCTCAGGCTGCGTTGAGGCCATCCTTGAGCATCTCATTGTTCGATGCTTATTGGGGCTTATTCAACCTCATCACTCATCTGGCCCTCGCTAATCCTTCAGTTTATGTAACTATAAATAAGAGCAAGGACAGAACTGTTCACACAATCACTGCAACACTGACGAACGAGCGGGAAAAGTACAGCAACTATTGTCATCATAAAATCTTCTAGCAGAAAATCGTGTTTATTTATTTCTTCATTGTGTTGTTGTTGTTCAGACAAAACAAGCAATTTGAAGACTTAATGACTCCGGCTTTAGGACGCTTCACAATAATAGTCAGATATTTATAGAGTGAAAAAGTTAACGGCAGATTAATAATAATCATAACACGCAGGCCAGAGTTTCTGCACAGAAAAGCTCTCTACACTGTGAATATTTTAGTTTCCGTCTTCATCTGTGATTTGTAAGGAGCAAAAAGAGCGAGCACACGGTCTTAGCACACGATGCTTCATATAACAAGTAACAAAAGAGCAAACATCAGACACCGTGGTGGCCATCCTCCATCACTGGATCCACCATTTCTCTCCCACACATCCTCCCCGACTCCGAGTCTCTCGTCCTATAACCACGCTGGAGCCTGAGGGCGGCGCTGTAATGAAGATGAATGCCTCAGATTAGCAGCAAACGCAGCATGCTACACCTGGCTGAGAGCATACAGGGTGGAGGAGGGATGAGGCTGTGTGGCGGCGGCAGCAGCGGCGGCGGCTTTTAGAGACGACAATCCCAGATAGGACGGAGGAGCGACGGCCTCCAGGGGCCAATTCATCAGCAACACACACGTTGTTCTGTGCCCACTGTTCATGTCTCATCCCTCTGTGTGCACCCACACTGTCTGCAGCCACATCTGTGTTTGTGGAGCCATGCACACTCGCTGAACTTTAATACAGTTTTAAAGTCTTAAAGGCTGAACTGAGCTGCAGACACCGAGGCGTTAAAGGGATAGTTCACCCAAAATTCAAATTTCACTCATTATCTACTCACCCTCATGTCGACTAAGGGCTGGGAGAAGTTTTAGAGTCCTCCGTGCCTTCTCTCAGTTACAGGGGGGTTCGGCGCAGCACTGCATGTCCATATGACGGTTGCGAACGGAGCTCACTTTTCTTCGTCCAAAAAGACACACCAAAAAACATCCAAATACCTCCATAGTGCTCGTCTGTAATGTCCCTCTTGTATTGAAGCCCCGACATGAGAAATTGTTCTGAAAAAAATTAAATAAGTATATGTTTTAAGCTTGTTTGTAGCGGAAAGTCCCAGTGTTGCTCTGCCAGAATCTCTCGCGATTTGCAGTGCCGTGAACTGGGTGTCAGTGCAAATCGCACAAGATTTGGATGGACCAGGAAGAGGAGCTTCCGCTACAAACAAGCTTAAAATATAGACTTTAATTTTTTTCAGAACAATTTCTCATGTTGGGGCTTCAATACAAGAGGGACATTACAGACGAGCAGCATGGAGGTATTTGGATGTTTTTTGGTGTGTCTTTTTGGACGAAGAAAAGTGAGCCCCGTTCGCAACCGTCATATGGACATGCAGTGCTGCACGGAGCACACATGGAGCACTCAGAGAAGGCACAGAGGACTCAGAAACTTCTCCCAGCCCTTAGTCGACATGAGGGTGAGTAGATAATGAGTGAAATTTGAATTTTGGGTGAACTATCTCTTTAAACATCCACAAATCTTCATATAGAAGTTGGAACCAGTGCATTGACAGATTAAATCGACTAATTGCTGCAGCTTTACTGTGATGCCTGAGATGACACAAACGGACATATCATATCAGGACATTGACACGCCGAGTGGTTGTTCTTGTTAAAACTGTCCAATAAAAATCATCTGTGGTTATTAGAACCAGTCAGATCCCAGGACAAGCGATCCCTCCCCAGAGACTCTTTCAGAGAGAGGCACAGTTTCCCCCTAACTGCCCCATCTGACCTTTCAGTGCATCTATAACCGCTGCACGTGCTGGAATTTATCTGTTTATTATAATGAAAAGTCAAATTACTGAAACACAAAATGTCACAAAAGACTCTAAAACAATCAGCTTTTACTGTAACTGAAGTGATCGTACAAGCAGCAAATGACTAGGAGCTGAACCGTGTGTCCATGAATTGATTAAATTGATCATCAGCAACTGTTTTCATAATGGATTACGAGTTCAGTTCATTTTGCGCAAAAATATCTGGTTTCTATTTATTTTCTTCATCCATTTTAACGTTAAACTGGCCACCTTTGAGTTTCAGAGAGCTGTCCAGACAAAAGAAGACATAGTTTGAGTCATGTGTAGGACTCAGATATAAGAGCTCTAAACGTATACGTCATAAAGGATCTAAAACCTTGTAAAAATTAATGTGTTTACATGGACTTGAGTTTCCCAGTTTGAGCCATATCCTGGTTATGATCATATCCGGGTTTACATGCACACAGAGAGAACGGGTTATTCATATCCCTGTCTACATGATAAATACCAGTATCCCAGTTTCTGATCATGGCATCTTATTTCCATAGGCGCTGCAATTTTGAAATTAGACCACCGTGGCTGTTAAAAAAATATCCTGGTTTCTAAAATTGGGATATGATGTCTACCTACTTTAACCAGGATACTCAAGTCCATGTGAACACACTCAGTGTCTTCAAGCTTGAAGCAAGACTTGCCATTTTCAAATAGCCAATAGATTAATCAATAAAGAAGAGAATCCTTGCAGCCATCCCTAAACGGTAAACTGTAGATACACAATCTACTTTGCTTTCCCAGGTGTGAGATGACTGTGAGTGGAGCCGAGGTCGAGGTGTTTGTTGTAGCACCCACCACTGTGACTATTCCCATTTTGCCTTTTCACAGGTTCCTCATCTCTCCTGTAGCTGGTTATACAAACACAAACCGTCACCCACCTGTGTCCACTCAGCGAGCAGGATGTGTGGGCCTTCGCTGCCAAACACACAGTCTGTCTTTCTGTGCTGCGAAAAAAAAAGAAAAAAAAAAGGGAAAGGACGGAGCAGCTACTTCAACCATTTGCAGCCTGATCGCCAGCAAGGCTTCATTTAAGCAGAGCTGCGAGTGGAGGGGGGGGGTGAATACTAGTCATCTTGGCACTTTGAATTAATTGAGCTGAGCTGCAAACTGAAGCCTAATTACCATCTGAAATGTTAAACTTGATATCACTCCTCCTGACTCTCTGTGCTGAAACAAGGCCGGGTTTGCAGCGAGCAGCCTGCTTATCGCTGCCTCTCCCCAGCTGCATCCGCTCGCCACTTTTCTATTTTTCCAATTTCCCCCCCACGATTTTTGGGGTTTAAAATGTGCAAACTACCAATAATTAAATGTACTTGGTTTTTTTTCTTTTCTTTTGAAGACCTAATTTCCTGAGCAGGAAGTCGTTTGAATTAGAATTTAAATGAATCTGACGCCGGTAAGTAAGTAAACGCTGTGGCCCCCTTTTTTCCCCCACTCTCTTGCCTCTTCTGTGCTGGGTTTATATTCTGTCATTTTGATCCTGCATTCAAAAGGAAGAGCCCCATTGTGTCGATACAAAAGCAACACACACACATACACACACACTGAGACGAAGAGTGTGATGATTTGATCTCATCTTGACTCTGTGCTGTTTTGTTTGCCAATTAAATAATGGCCTGGCAGGGGTAAAGGCCACTCACTGCCACCATTACACTCCAGCTGTGATTAATCCTATGTGCATTAATGTAATTATCGTAGGGACGGTTTCTACACCGGAGCCGTGTCAGCAGCATCCAGTGTTACCTCTGTTTTTTTTACCTAGGGATGGTTGACTGAGCTCTTTTTTCAAGCACACTCACATCTGGAGTACCCACAGTTTTCTGCTGTCGACACCTGAGCAGCTTCTCAGGAACAGATGAGGTGTAAACACTGTGATCAGAGGTAGAGCGGGAAAAAAAACACAAAAAAATAAATAAAAACAGTACAAATGGGATATTTGAATTTCAGTATTAACACTCAAACCTTTCTTCCTATGCCGAACTCCCACTTTTTCTCTCATTTAACAATTCAGTAAATGACCTGCGGTTATGTGGCGTTTTGATCCAACGCACATCAGTTAGCCTCTAGTTCTGCCAAGGCAGCGGCAGCAGAAGGACTACACAGTTTTCCTACCTGTTCTTATAGTTTTTAATATTATGTCCTACTTTTACATTTCAAAGGGAGACTTTTGTTAATTTCTGCTACTAAGTAGTCACAGTGAAGTTGAAGTTTGATGAGAAAACCTTAGCCACTATTACAGGACATGGTGTAAGAAACAAAATAAAGGTTAAGTTGACACATTATCTAAAGAAGTGAGGGACCCAGTCTTCAGTCAAAACTAAATCACAGACGGTTTCTGGCTATGCTTGAAATCCCAAAAGGCACTCGATCAATCTCCACAAACGCAGGTACAAAAAAAGTCCCGGGACGAAGGACAAATGAGGGAAGTATCTTTGAATCTACACTATTGAGCATAGATGCACAGGATGCAGTCTACCACTGAATTAACCCCAGATTGTTTCAAATCTGGAGCTGTTTTCCAGGACTTAAACAATTCTGTCTAATCATACCAGCCACAATAACTGCGGATGTACATTTTGATCAGTGTGGGGTCTGACCTCTGCATTATAAAACACAGTATTTTACTACAAATTGATATATAATGGATCGTCACCTCTTTCGAATCAAGTTGTGGCTCCTCCAGTGAAACTTCTCACATGGTTTCATCTTAATAATGTTAGAAACCCAAAGTAGTGATATTACCTTATATTGGACAATAACTGAGAAAAATCCTTTGACATGCCACTGTTACATGTGTACAGGAGGAGTCCGTGATCAAACCACCGACCTCACTATTAACAGACAACCTGCTCTGCCTGCTGAGTCACAGCTGCTCCCTAAAATCGAGCCAGACATCAGTGTTTAAACACAAAGAGGCGTTCAAGAACTTTGCCCAAACACATCAAAGACCTGATCAAAGAATCGGTAAACAAGACTCAGAATCTGACCGAGTGCTCGGAGCCAACTCCGGGTGTTGGACGGATATCGACAAGGACACAGCAAAGTATTGAGGTTTGATACAAGGTCCCACTCAAAGGAAGAGACTGTCCTCTAAACAAAACACCAGGCTTTGGCACAAGATGCCACGCTTTGTTTACTGTTTCCTGCAGTAAAAGTTGAACGAACGTCCTCAAACCTTGAACAAGTCATAACTTCAACCCAAACCGTGATCCTTGTCTTACGTAGACCTAATCAACCTAATCAATTTTTGGCCACATAGAAGCAGTGTAATGAACCATTATAACCTTGAAGTTGATTTGAAGACGCAATAAGTTCTTTGTTTACGCATCAAGTAGCTACAGACCACCATGACCTTTCTTTTGGAGCCATGTTTGTGTTCACCGGAAGAATTTTAAGTCCAATATTTCCTCTCTTTTAGCTCTATCTTTGATCTCCTTAGGGAAGAATCAGGCTCTTTGGCTGCTAAAATTATCCACTATGATCATAAGATGCTCTTTAACTGCTGTTTGGTGTTGAGCAGACATATTGTCTATATGTCTGTTGACAGATTTTGTGTCAAAATGGTGCACAGACAAAGTAATGAAACTAGTAAGTAAGTACTCATGTAATAGCAATAACTACTAAACTGTGCATGGGTCAAAAAAGTTGACATGTTGACAATGGTTTGGCGGCTGGTGTAATCCCACCACAGCACGTTCTGTGATAGTAAATATATAGATTATAGCGGTCTTAAATTAAGACTTAAGACTTGCGACTTCAAACCGGTTATTAATCTTTGAACAGAAGGTGCAGAGTCTGGCTGCTTATCACAGGAGCCAGAGGAGCATGAAGTCAGACACTGTGGCCTTTGAGGATCTCGCAGCTATAAGAAGATGAGCAGATTTGTAACGCTCTGCGCCCTCACAAGGTTATAGCGCCTCACTCCCAAGTCAGCACCCAATGCCTCCACTGGGGCATGACAGGAAACACGCCGCCTCCGTCTGACAGGACAGACTCCGAGGATGTCTCGAAAAACCTGCATGCACTCAGGAGGACGTGAGCGCGTAGCTACCGAGTCCAGACGGGTCAAAGGTTTCATGCCAAGCAGCCCTTGCTATCATCAAGATTGTCTGGCAGGTCAAAGAGAAAGAACTGTATCTCTGCTGTCATAGCTTCTCTTGGGGGTCTTCATTATTAAAATAAATATCCTGTCCAACCTGCTGGCACGGTGTTGAGGGAAGATCCCCTGCAGTTTTCCTTAATTAGGGTTAGACTAGAGAATGGGTTTGCCAGTACATCAGACTGATATATGATGAAGGCACCACCCCAACTACAGCTTGTGAATACCGTTATTATTTCATTATTTAAACTCTTATGTCTGGCTGGAGAAACCTTTCCAAAGCGATGTGAGAGGAACAGCTTCGGGCTGTAAACCAGAAACCTGCTTCACCCTGCCTGCAGCAGCTCAACACCCTAATAGAGCGGCTAAAGTCTGGACAGTCTAAATCAGCAATACTCATCATACAAAAGAGTGATGTCGCTCTGACATGGAAAAAACAACAGAACTGTGCTTCAGTTGAAAGTACAGAGGGGGGAAAAATGAAGCAATAAACGCAGCTTCTTGTAGCAGAACGAACTAGGAAATAAAGTAAAAGTAATAACCCTGGTGACACCTCAGATTTATCCTGAAACCCCTTAGGGATGATGCCACAAAAAAAAAAAGAAACTATGTGTTTCTGGAAATTTACGGGTGTAAATGCAATAAGCTCATGTCAGCACTGGTTGCTATTCTGGCCATAAAACATCAGTTTTCATCTCACTGTGTTGTGCATCTCATATGTGGAAACACAGGCATTAAGGACCTGTAATAGCAGATTTTTTTTTTTTTTAAGTGCAGAATGGCTGGAAATTCAGTAATAAAATGTGAACTGTGCCAAGAACACAGCTCCACAACACCACAGATGACACCCCGCTGGGAAACTTTGTTGAGCACTTTTTTCCTCTTACCTTCCAAGCAGCACGTCCTCCACAGCCCCGAGTGGGTCATCACCTCCTCGTTCTTCTTGCTGGTCTCGTTCTCGCTCATGGACTTGCTCCTGCAGACGCCGCGGGAGTACAGCCAGTAGTCTGTGCCGACCGCGATGGTCATGAGGCTGAAGGCCGCGAAGGCTCCCACCGTGGTCAGCAGCATCTGGACTCCGCGGTCGAACAGACCCATGTTTCCGCATTCCATGAAAGGGGGACCCCCTTTCCTCTTGATGTACAGGAAGTAAATATTTGAAAATTTTCGGGACCAAACCAAACCGAAAAAACGGGATATACTCGAGCGGAAGGAGAGGGAAGGAGGCGGAGGATGCGGTAGGAACCTTATGGTTGCGTTTGGGTGAGGACCACAACAAGAGAAAAATTGAGACGAGGTTTTTTTGGTGTGGGGAGAGAGGAAGAGGCACGAGTGTCTCTCCCTCTCTGGTTGTTCTTACTTTTACACCCCGATGAGAAGAAGAATCGGGTTTTGCAGAGGATGATAGCTCTTCAACAGGCCTGCAGCTGCAGATGTAGCTACTACAGCCACTTGCAGCAAACGTGAAAAATAAAGCTACAAATGAGAATAATAACACTGAGCTATAAAGGATTTATTATGTCCTAAAACCTAGGATGGCAGAGCTGAGCCTAAAAATGGACGTGAAATAAACCAAACTGAGGTTTATTCTCCACAGAGCTGCAAAAAAGCAACCTGTTTCTGGACTTGTAAAGGTTACAGCAAGAGCTAAATTAACATGAGCTCAAATGGAGCAAAGAGATGGTTGGGGGACTGGAGGGGGGGTTGGTGTAAGAGTAATGGCAGGCTTACAGTACAACAGTTCAATATGTCTGTTACAATGAGTTACAGTTACTTTAGTCAGAGGCTATAACATTACTAGTAAGAAATCAGAATTATAGCTATATCCTAGAGACTATTGTTGTTAATATTATTATTCTAATGGTTTGTGTTAGTCAAAAAGGGGATAAAGCAAGGAGATAATGATAATAAACTGGGGAGGGAAACGGAGGACAGCGGGGAAATCTATCATATTAGAGGGAGCAGAAGAGAGTAAACAAATGGACGGATTCAAGTCCTGTCCAATCCCCGGAGTGTTTTATAACGACCTATTGTGAGGGTTTAAGGGAAAATATTAACGCTGGCTTCTCACAAATCAACCCGATGGCATGAGGAAATCAAGGCTCAACGAATAGATTAATTAATTAGCAGGCTTTTAAAGAAGCACACACAGAAACAAGAAAGAAGATAGAAACCGATAAAAACCTAATAATAATAATAATAATAATAAAAAACCGAACAAAAAAACAAAAACAAATGAAATTAACCGCTCAGATTTTCCTTTTTCCTAAAATTTTGATCCCCAGTTTCCATATGTAGCCCTATAGCTCTGGGTAGGTTTCCGCCGAAAATGTGGGTCTGCGGTCAGTGGAGGTTCGGTCGTCGACGATCCGGAGAGAGCGGGGAGCATCCAGCAAGGCAAGCCGACCATCACTCGACATAGAGCCGGCAGGAGGAGGACGAGGAGTCGGTGTGGGCGCCGCCGCAGCCGCTGCAGCCGAGGATGCTTGTTCTTCCGTGGATGGAGGAGGAGGAAGCTGCTGCTGCTGCTGCTGCTGCTGCTGCTTGGATATCCAAATTCACCGTGGCAGTATCACACCCAGGACGGTCCCGTTTGTTTAGCCCTTGCGCCATGTAATAGGAAGAAAAATAAATTCTGATGAATGTTGCAATCCTCCAGTTTTTCCCCTCCTCCTCCTCCTCCTCTTCTGCTTCTGCTTCTTCTTGTTCTTCTGATGCTGCTGCTGCTGCTGCTGCTGCTTCTTTCTCTCCGTGCGCTCTCGGCTGCAGGTTTGGCCGCTTTGCAGGAAGGGGAAAGGAAAAAAAAAAGATATTACACAATCAGGACTTGCACAGTTGCACAGATCCACAGACAGACAGAGCTGGTGTTGTCACGATGTCAGTGTCAGCGGCGGTTTGTAGATTCAAGACATTCAGGTTGGCCGCTCTGCTCCTCTCTTCTCTCTTTTTCCCCCCCGGATAATGTCAGTGTAAAGAAGCTGCTCTGAATTCTGCAGGCAAGTTTATCTTCTTCTTCTTCCTCCTCTTCTTCTTACCGGCGACGTTTTAAAAGGCCCACGGTGGATGTGTGTTCCTGTGTGTGTGTGCTCCGCGCTGCAGCAATGGAGGCTCGTTGCTGGAAAGATATTAAAGATTTTTTAATTCCGTTTCTGTGAGTGGAGGGGGCGGAAGGAGGGGGTGTTGCGATGGTGGACTCTCTCTCTCTCCCTCTGTCTCTCTTTCTCTCTCACCTTCGCTGTCTCACTCGTTCTTCATAGATGGAGGATTACTGAATTGCATTTGTGCACACAGGCTTGAGATTTATGCATTTATGGCTTATTATTGTCCGATCCAATTGTTGCAGCAGCCTCTCGATCGCCTCCCGTCCCCGCTGCTCTCTCTCTCCCCTGGAGTAATCTCACTGATTGTCCGACCTGGGGCTTCACCTCTCTCTCTCTCTATCTCTATCTCTCTTTCTCTACCTCTCTTGTAATCAATAGCTGCGATTTGAGGATGCATCTTGCAGCTTTAAAGGCAGATATGGTGTCATCATCATCATGCTCCGATTAAATGTTATGAATGACACTCGGCAGCACCGGGGAAGAGGCTTGCACACAGACTCACTAGACTGATTACGGTTTTGAATAAACATCAACAACCAGGACACAATGTTGAGTTAAACTATTAAAATAAAGAATAAAAAGGACTCCTGTGTAATTAGCGTGTCTATGTGTGTGTGTGTTTGTGTGTGTGGTGCTGAAAGGACAGCTCCCTCCAGCTCTGCTCTGCCGATGTGGAGTTTGTCGCCCCCTGCTGTTCAAATGTCTTCATCACAACTAATAAAAAAGTCAAGCCAACCTTTGCCCCCCTTTCCTTATTATTACTTCACAACAGTGTTGAAAGAAGAAGGAATGTCCTACAGCCTACAGTATAAATCAGTCCATAAACCATTATAGTCATCATTTAAAAGGTTTTTTTTTTCCTGCACCTGATCACCATGGACATCAAGAGATCATTTCATAACATGCTTTCAATAAATGCAGGTGAAATCCAAAGTACACATGTACCCGGGGCTTCAGCCAGCACCTTGAAAAGTAAATATTGTTATCTGTACACAACAGACAAGCATGTAAACACTGTCTGGACAAACCGAAGGAAAAAAAATGCCTAACTTTTTTGTGTACCCACCAAAAAATAAAAAAATGAATGTTACTTTTCTCCACGAGTCGTTAAGATTACGGTCACACCATGGTCTCCTTTGAAATGTTGAGTCCAGATGGTCAGATTGACTATTGAAAGAAATATTGAGCCACAGTTACATATGCACAAACATTGTAAAAAAAAAAAAAAAAGTTTGTTTTCTTCACCATAAGTCTGGATCAACTCGGTGTCAACAGCAGCATGAAGATATGAGAAGATCAGGAGACATGGATCTTTCTAACAATCTATAAATTGTCCTGAAGTAGCACGAGAAGGTCAGAGTGATATAATTTGATCAATTCAGGCTTCACTGCAGTATCTAATGTTCACTTCAGACAAACTCTGGAAACTCTGAAATGAACAGGATGAATGACTGCAGCTGGAAAAACATGTTCCAGTGATCACCTGACTATCACAAGTGGCAGCATTAATACCACATTACAAGAACAAGTCCTGGATCCATATGTCTGAGCACTCTGCAGCATCATATAAAGTGCTCTGTACAGGAAAAATAATTGCCACTTTAACTGTTATACTATTATGCATTATATCATTAGATTATCTAAATGTATAAACAGCATAGACACAAATCTGCTTTACTAATTAACTAGAATGTATTCTTGAATTGTTAAATAAACATTATAGTGGAATACAATCTTTCTGATTAAAAAGAAGTACAGCCTGTAATGCAAAAATGAAAACCGAGTTATTAAATTGCTATTAAGGTTTATTTGCAAATTTGTGATCACGACTGTAATGAACTGCATCATATAAAACCTAAACAGACTACTAGAGGCAGTCTGTTTCGTTTCACTGTAAGCTGCTGAAACAACTGCTTGAAATGACTTTACGCTTTTATGACCCACACAGGAAACAGCACAGGTAACAGACCTAATGTGTTCATTAAGTTACCATGCAGAGTGACAGCTGCTCCTATATTCAAAAATGCATATGATAAAATAGCTCCTGAGCGGACTGTAAAATTCAGATTGTCATCGTCCAGTTTCGCCTGCATCAGCATTACATTTTGTCGGTGTATGACATTTTGGTTTTCTGGGCCAAGACCCCGTTTTCAGTTCTGACGATGGGAATAAAAGAAATGTCGTTGAGCTGCTCATGTAACAGTACAGCGTCAGAGAAAACAGAGAGTGCCTGTGCAGGTTGGACATCTCCTTGTGAAAAACGTCATCATCATGTTTCTGCCGGGCCTCAGGGCCACATGTCAGATACTCAGACGTGTTGTTTGTACGGCTGATTTCTGCTGCTCTGAGTTCAGCATTTATCATCCCTGAGATGCAGATCAGCAGCATGTTGAAGCGTGTATCAAGCACTTATACAGTATGTTCTCGTTTACATTTTCTACGCATTTTATTTTGAATTTGTAAAACATTTCCTGTAAAATATGTCATCTACATGTCTTTTAAATCAAAATTAAAATATCAAGAAAGTGATCAATATTCTTGACATTCAAATTCATTGTAATGCAACAGATAATTAAGTACTTTTCCTTTAATTACTCTTTCTATATAACAAAACGCATCGTGTGATTTGTTTTCAATGTGAAGTATTGTTTAAAAAATAGTAAGAATCACACTAATATCAGTGTAGTAAAGTAAAAAGTTTCCCAGGGAGACTAGGGACAGTAAAACGTCAAGTATTAAAGTTCAGTTTTTGTTTATCAGCATATTTACGGTGCAGTTTGCTCTTTATACTTTGATGGTACACAGGGGTTAAAGTGAACTGCATCCACCCAGAACAGCACCGACACCTTTGATTAAAAAGTACATAAATCTGAGAATTTAAGCAGATTGAGACAGAGTACCCACAGATCATTACACAAGGCAACACCCCGCTGATCCAAGAACATATAAAAAGCTCCCAGTCATAAATTGATGTGGTTATTATAAGATCAGCTCTACCAAGACACAGAAGAGGAAAATTAGGCTACTTAATCTCTCTCTCTACTATCACATATGAACTACAAGAGAACAATTCAGATTCTATATCGAGTCTACTGTCTTTTGTTGATATTTATATTTTTGTTGTTAGTCATTGTGTGGTCTTAATAAAGTGGTAAAATGTAAAAGTCCTGCAGATAAACCTTTAGCTTTCACACAGTCTGCACATTTTGTGTAAAAACCACACAGGTTACAACCTCAGTGATTCTGTTACACCCACTGGTTGAGATAAAACACAATTCTGCCAACTTCTCTTATTTTGGTAAGACTCGCAGACAAGCATTTACAGATGAAAAATTTAAGTGTAGGCTATTAATTATTTCAATCTAGATCTTGGTAACATCAAAACAAAAATGCTTCCCTCTCTATGCCCCCTCATAGTTGCTCCTATGATTTTTGTATGTTTCCTGCACACTAACTGGCATGAAACTTCCACCCATGCTTTAAGGTTATATATTTTTTCCTATTTACTTCGGAAAAAAGTAGTGTAAAATTTGGTGCAAGAGCAGCAGAGAGTATTTTAAAGTTTTCTACACTGAGTCTGATTTATGTGTCTGCCTTCACCTGATACCACTGTGGCGATAACTGTTCAGTTTGTGGGACTTGGTTCAAGAACAAAGTAGTATATTTGGGAACATTTGGGACTCACCAGTCTAACATTTAAAAAGATAAATGTGGTGAATGTTGTCAGTTCCTCTATATACGGTGAACTACTAACTAGCTACACAACCTAAACCCAGAGGTTATGTGTAAAAGATGAACCACTCCTATGACGTCACCCATATGTTATGAAAATTTCCCGCCCGTCGCCATCTTGGCATCTCTTTTTGGTCTACTCTTCGGGGAACCGACATTCCCGTTAGCATCGAGAGCGCAGTCCATGGCACAGTCACAACACGGTTAATTAGCTGGTTGGGGAGCTAAGCTAACAAGCCAGGTGAGTTGAGCGCAGATATTTTTCATACTTTTTAATTTGTGTGTAATCCTAGGATTTCACTCACCTCAGAAAGCAGGAGCAAGGACTGTTTTTTACGTTTCCTTGTCTTGTTAATCACAGAAGCCATAACAGCTATATTGTCCGGTAAACAAAACACGTTAGCATCCTCCAATGAAAATAAACACAACAGAAGCGACCAAGTTACAGGTAGGCCAAAGTGAACGTGATTTGAGTTGACGTGACGTGACGTCGTGCGACCTGTCGTTCACGTGGCCACGCCCCCTTGACCTGAATAAATAAAGTAAATGCTTGAATTAATTTAAAATTCACACCGTAGCCTACTACAGTTGTTTTAAAACTGAGACTTTTATTTGTTTGTTTGAATCCAAATTTGATACTTGTGGTGTTTCTCAATGCTTGTCCTGTTTTTGTTTTTGTTTTTTTTTCCTGTTTATTTGCCTGTTTGTTAGCTTTGGTTTTCTTGCCTAATGCCTGCCATTTCATGTCCTGCCTTGTAATGTCATATTGTGTGTGCTAATGTCTTAGCTCTGTGTGCTACTTGCATGTGTTTCTAGCTGTGCTTTCTTCTCTTGGTTTCTCTCGCTCTTCTTCTCCTTGTCTGCATGTTATGTCTGCATGCCATGAGCTTTTGTTATGCTGTATGTCAGACTTCTTACTTGTTTTACTTGTTATTATGAGCTTTTACTAGGTAGATTGTTATGTAAGTTGTGTCTTGAAAGTACTTAATTGTTGCCCCTTTTTTTTTTTGGCTTTTAGGTTGCCTTTAACATCTGGCCAGGGACAACGGACGAAAACTAGCCTTGTTGGCTAACTCTGGCCCACTTACAGTTTTTCTTTTAACTCTGTTGATTAGTGGTGCACTGTCCCTATGAAATAAACTAATGAATAAAAATAAATAAAATAGATCATCACCATCACGACAAAATTATTTATTTGCATAATCAGCAGTTACACAGCAACTTTATGCTTGATTTAGAAATAGTGACCTGATAGATGGCCAATCCACACCTTGTGTTATAGCTGTTTTTAGTTTACCAACTCCTATAGGCTATGATGGTACCGGTAAAATAAATGGGTCTTTGGCTGCTAGATTAACACACATTGATTTTAATCTGAGAAGAAGTTTATATCATCTAATACACCCCAGAAGTGTGTATTTACATGCCATACAAAATTGGCTATACTGATATTATTAAACCAGGAAAATACTGTATATATTCTCATTAAAGCGGAGGCTCTTTCACAGATCCAACACTTTTCCCTGAAGAGAGACCTTGAGCTCTGACTAAAGACCTCTCTGATTCTCCCTCTCTGCCAGGATTTGGGACACCCTTCGCTTTCGTTAAACAATTATCCCTGACAGGCGAGGAGGATGCGCAAATCAAGTCCCAGGCCTGCACCAACACTGGTCCCACGTGAACTCTTTATGCCAATCTGACATTAACTCAGCAAGCTGCAAATCCAGCCTTAATCAGGGCCTTGTTAGAGCGCCCCACGAGCATTGGCTCAGGGAGCGCTTCACGTAAATTGTGCTCTAGAGTAGGAAAAAAAAAACAGAGGCTCTCTTAACGATGGTCGCACTTTGAACGTTTGTTTCTATCCGCAGTAATTGAACCTGATTAATCTCTGGGTGGAGATGCACCCATGGGCCCTCGGCTCTCCAGGGTTAAAAACACTTCTTCCCTCCAGGCATGCAGTGTAGATCACTCAGTTAATAGTGGGAAAGGGGTTAGATTTGATGTTTTTAATGATGCACAGGCTAAATGTTTTGGGTTTTTTAAAGGCTGCAGCTTACAGCCATGTGTGCTCTTCATTAACTTTGAATCAGGCTATTTCCATAAAACATTAGCACTCACTGTGCTTTCACACAAAATTCATTCATTGACCACAGCTTCTCAATCGTGGACAAACATGATGTCTCTTTTTGTCTCTGTTGGACGCAGAGGACGCTGGAGGTTTGGACGGTTCAGGCTGCAAAAAGACTCATTCCCAGGTGGACTGAAGAGAAGAAGTGATGTGGGTAAGAACTTGAGGCATGCATAGTGAATGTAATTACACATTCACTACCTTCTTAGGTGTATTGTTAATTATGTCATGGGAATTGGGGAAGGCAGTTGAAGTAAACAGCAGCTGTGTGTAAGATATAATGAATGCAATAAGGAAGTTTATTAGTAGGACAGCAGTGATCCTAACTGTGATGCAGCTTGACAGTGTGGTTCTAGGTCAGTGTGCTGATCCTGGGACGTGAGATTAACTGAGAGCTGCAGAAAAAGAGGGACTTCATTTTACCAACTGTAAGACACTGTAATATGAATTTACAGTACAAAGCAGCATATTAAGTAAAAAAAAAAAAAAAAGACAATATTTCCCCACGAAATGTGGCCGTATAGAGCAGAAAATATAAAATACTCGGGTTGTACTCAAGTGCAGTATACTTGAGTAGATGTACTTGATTACCCTGCAGCTGTGTGCTGCTGCGTGTTCTGCCGATGTTGTGCTGCCGTCCTGTGTGTGTGAGGACACTGCCATGTCAGCAGCGTTTCCCCCCTGATCCCCGGGTGTCTGCGCTGAGCCGAGTGCAGCTGAGTGAGCGCTTTGACGTGAATGTCCCTGCACTGCCAACACACACACACACACACACACACACATCCCCACCTTGTCTACAGTGGACTGTCAGATGGGACCTTTTTTTCCTTTTCATTAAAAAAACATTATTTTCATTTAAGGTCTTTTATTCACAAAAAAGCGCAAATTTGTTTTTGTAATCCTGGCATCGTGTCTCTCCTCTCACATTTAACATTCTCAACATCCCCAAAACATTCACTTTAACAAGCCATTTTGAGTCCCTTCATGTTTTCTGAAAGAAGATTTTATTTCACCTACAGCATCAGCAGCACATCGCTTTCTGCCCTGACATTTTCCAGATTATAAAGATTAAATTAGATTTTAAATTAATCCAATTGTAGGTTGACTCAGCACGTGAAAAGGGAAAAGTCCCATTGCCCTCAATTTCAGCACTTAACAACTTCACAGACATACACACTTAAAGGGATCTTTTTGACTGACCAACCTACTTGTCTGTGTTTCATACTTTACCCTTTGCTGATTGTACTTTTATGCTTTTACGTCAGTAAAATCCTGAATGCAGGACAAGAGTATTTTCATTTTTTCATAAGTACTCAACAGTATTTCTCCACTGAGCTTTATGAAGTCATCTTTTCATTAAAACTGAAGAATGGCTTGTTTTGTTCTGCAGTGAATATACTGTGTTGTTCCTTTAAGGGAATTTTGTTTACTCCACGCCGTCAGTGAAAGCCACATTGTTATCAGCTGGGCGTCTGGGAGGAGCCAGCATGTGAGTTTCTTTTCTCCTCTTTTTCCTGTCTCTCCATAACAGCGTCAGTAAACCACACGTTATGAGCCACATTTTCCTGTTTTTTGTTGTTGCCACAGTAACACTGGTCTTAGGGCCTGAGTTAGCCTCTGGGCAAATGAGTCAGTTTTTATTTTCTTGAGAGATAGTCTTATTTGAATCAGACTCATCTATGGGTAATATGAAGACAGGTCTAACTCCACAGACCAGTCTGAGTCATCTCAGTGAAACCAACTCTAGATAACACACAAATATGCAAAAACACACTGTTGTTGCGTGTTGTTGTACCAAAACAAACTTTGTTGTGTCACAGTCTGACCTGTTGACCTCGATGTGCCCTATGATAAAGGTCGACCCCCAGCCCTGACCCTACCCTCACATATGAGCAGCCTGAGTGGGTGTTAAACCCTACAGCACTAATACTTGTGGAGTTGTAGTAAAAAGGAACTGGACTTCTTTTCTTGCTTGAAGATGTTTCACCCCTCATCCAAGAGGCTTCTTCAGTTCTGAGACTAATGCCAGAAACCCAGGTATTTAAACCCAGAGGGGGTGGTCCTGTGATTAGTTTCTAGTGAAACCAAAGTCACATGATCACACCCCCCGAGACTCGAGTCACATGACCACACCCCTGAAACTGGAGGGGGGTCATGTGACTAGGAGTCACATGTCTCCAGGTGTGTATGGGGTTTAAACTCCCAAGACAGCATTGTAGGTGGCAGATAGATTGTGTCTTAGGCCCCCATCTCTATTTAGAGAAGGTTTCTCTAGGTGGACATAGATGGCTTCCTTCACTCCTCTCTCAAACCATCTGTCCTCCCTGTCCAAAACAAGGACATTGGAGTCCTCAAAAGAATGACCTTTCTCCTTCAAGTGGCTCTTCTATGTTGTGCCATGCGTCGGTGGAGGGGCTGTTTGGTTTCCCCTATGTAGAGGTCTGAGCACTGCTCGCTGCATTGCACTAATACAGACTTCAACCAGCTCCTCGCAGTGTTTCTGTAAGTCAGATTGTACTGAAAAGAGCAAAAAAAAGTTTAGTTGTCCAACATTATCACAGTGCCTTATTAAGAGAGCCTAGCCTTAGTTTAAGTAAGGAAGAACAACAACAGAGACATCAATGCCAATAATAATAGGCCTATCCTCAAAATAATGAGAGCAACCTGAAGGCGTGTTGGTAAAGTTTCTTTTGAATGGATAAAACTGAACTTATAATGTTAGTATTTCTTTCCCTACAACACTTCAGTCAAAGAGATACAAGTACAAACCCTGTTGATAGATGTTATTGTGAACCTCCTTCATGAACACTTTGTCTTGATGAAACTGATAAACACATTTTTCTTCTTGTCTGGCATCTCTGGATTCATAAACATCGCTATTTGTCAGCGCTCTTATTTGCTTATCTACAGTGATACAATACAGGTAGATAGGCTACAGTATCTCACAGTGACAACAAAGTTAATGCTTAAAGTGAGAAATGTTTTTAGTTACTGTCGTGGAAATTTTTCTGCTTTGGTGAAGAATGAAATAGAGACTTCTTGCAGCTGGCCGACAAAGTTTTATTTTCTTTGCAAAGAAAAGGTCAATCAACATGCAAGCGGTTCAAAATGAAGAGAGACCCTGATCTTCAGGAAATCTGAACATTTATACTAGAGGAAAAGCCCACCCCTTGGGTGTGTTTACATCTTTTGTTTGCTGTGGGGTCAGCCCCCTACTCAGGATGTCACACTCTTGTCTTTCACAGGTATCGGTACTGACATCCTGGAGGGTGATTAAGAGGTCTAATCAACACAATTTAAAATACAAAAGGGTTTGAGTATTGATGAGAAAGTGAGAGGTTGGGTGTCTCAGGTACTATTTGAAATGCAAAGGAGTTGAATTTACAATTACATTTAAAAGTCTGGTATTTTGGTGAGAAGGTGGGAGGTTGGGTAAAATACAAAGAAGTTAAAATTACAATCACATTACGTGGACATTTTTAATTCACTGCGTGTTTTCTGTCCTACAGTTTTATGTGTTGATCACCATTAACAATCCCCTTCAGACAAAGTTCTGATCCAGTTTGGTTCAGTTTGTGTTGATGAAATATTACATTATAACACTGAGATGACGGACGGTCCCTGAAGGCAGCATCAGGAAGTTATTGCCGATAACAGACGCAGTGCCGCCGCCGCCCAGGGTCCCGCTTCGGAGCTTCCTCAACTTTGGACACAGTTATTGCGATAAAAACTCCGCTTCACTAAATACTGGAGGCTACTGACCTGAACCTGCAGCGGATCAGGTGTGGGAGTGGGCGTGGATTTGGTCGCTGGTGTGGAGAAAGGAAAACGAAACTGAGCAACAGCCGTGGAAGTTGTTTATGAAGCGGTGATGTCTCGGCAAATTACGGATTTAAAAGGCAAGTGCGTGATCTGCAACACGGTGAAGAATCGATCCCCAAACCTCTTCTGATTTCATATCGTCAGTGCTGAAGATGCGGACAGGATCCAGTAAAGAAGTGAAGACTTCACACCGAGAGGGGAAAATGTCTGCTGCCAGGTAAAGTCTCAGTTTACATAGTTTTTTAATGTTCAGGACAAGAGAAAAACCTGTAAACAGGAAAGGGCACATGAGGTCAGAGAAAAGTGCGCACATGAGTAGACAGATATGAAACCTCAATGCACAACAGAGTGTTTAATCCAAACAACAAGTTATTGTGAATAAATCTGAATCTTGAGTGTTGAGTTCACGATCACATCCCTGAACCTCATGGGCTTGTTCTTTTTTTCCCCTTCTTTTTTAAAATTAAGTTGTAAGCCATTATCTCATTGTTATTTATCTTGTGAATCTTTGGTGACACCTAAAGCACTGTCACACATGTCCTAATTACAGAAGTTAGACTTGCTCATCTGAACCTTTACGAACAGTTTGATGAAAAATTAGGTATCAATGTGATAATGTCAAAGAACAAAAAACTGTTGTATTAGAACCTTTACTTAGAGGACAGCAGAAATGGATAGCAGATCTTATAAGCAAAGGCCACATACTGTAACTTCACTTTGAAATGAATCACACAGTGTGTAGCTAATCATGTGTGCTCTGGTGACATCGTGTGGTCAAACTGTGCAACTCCAAAAATAGTTATTTAAACTGAGTACACTAAGTTTTTGTCAGACATCAAGAAAAACTGCAGCTACGTCCCATCATTTCAGAAGACAAGCTCATTTAAATGTCAATGGCAATTCTGACTGTCTCAAGTATTTCCTCAGCAATTTGTTTTTCATATATTTCATATATTGTGTATCTTATAATGTTGTGGCTTTTGCATAGTTTTTTCTGTCTTGTTTGTGTGTTTTTAAGCTCTAAACCAGTCGTTGCTTTGTCTTACAGAAAGGAGCTACAGGAGGCTTTTTGCCGCTACATCACAGATACCTTCATCTACATCGACTCGGTGAGAGGTTTCTGTGAGAAGATCTCTAAATGGGCGCTCATGAGGGAGACAGAGCTACACATGATGATGGACATTAAAACCAGGGCTGACAACATCGACCTGGACATTGCTCATGTTACCAAGTCACAGAGCAAAGGGAAGGCCTTTGTTGAATACATGAAGAGCAAGGTGACCCAGGTGACTGCAGACAGCCGGCGTGCAGAGCTCACAGAGGAACTAGCTGCTGTGGTGAAGGACACTCTGGGAGGCCTGGAGAAGCTCGACTGCTTCCTGGATGCAGTGGAGAAGCTGGCCGTCACCTCATTTCATGTGTTCACGGAGAACCAGGTGTTACGCCTGCCCGATGGCGTCAGTTTTAATCATGTTCAAGTCATCATCGCTGCTGCACGAATGATCTGCCCTCTCCTCCTCGAGTTTAAAAGAGACGCACAAGTCTTCTTCCTTCCCAAGCTTCAGAATGCAGAGGTGCTGTCGTATCAGTTGAACAGATACATAGAAACCACCCAGATAATCTGCCACAAGTTTGAAAAAAGGTAAGCTTACTTTTCATTAACAAAAATAAAATGCTCATTTTACACAATAAACTGTAGACAGTAAAACAAAATTTCTTTAACAGCTTTATGAGTGACTTTTGCCTGAAGTCAACTGTGGAAACTCAGGTTGTCCTCGATGTGAACGTGTCTGAAGACGACATACAGAGGATGCTTTACCACATCAATCAGCTCGATAATATCAGGTAAGTGTTGCCTGATTTATGAATGTCTTTTTGGGCCCAGAAGTCCTGAAATAGACAGCATCAGAAATGAGTGCAAAGATTTTTTGTTTGTTTTCTTCGACATTCCTCCTCTAAATGAAGGTCACAATCAAAGAAATTCAGTCTCAGACCCGTTTGTGTTGTTCATGCTTGCAACAGTCTGTCAACAACTACATGGATTGATAGGATAGGTATAATCTGTGCTTCAAATGCTTGAATGTAAAATTTGTTTTATCATTTATTCTTAACTTTACAATTTTTTTCTTCATCAGGATGAACCAACCCTTCCGGACAGTTTTTCTGTTTCAGGAGGAATCCTGTTCTGGCTTCATCAATGAGTTTGACAAGCGACAGCCCCAGATGCTTCAGTGTCTGAAGGAACTTGAGGAGTGTGCTGTTCAACTTGACAGGATGAATAAAGGATCAAAGATCTCCAGTGTGGCAGGAAGCTCAGTGGGGGCAATTGGAGGTGTGCTTTCCATCATTGGTTTGGCGTTAATTCCTGTAACAGCAGGAGTGTCTCTGGGTCTGACCATGACAGGGGTAGGGCTTGGGATCACCAGTGGAGTCAACAGTGCTGTCACCACAGCCACAGAGGTCGGGGTAAATGTCACACAACAAAAGAAAGCCAGTGAAGTCTTCAAGGTCTTAATGGACCATGTGCAGGTTCTCCAAGATTGTCTGGAGGAAGTGGCCAAGGCCGAGGCCAGAGAGATGGATGTGGCTATAGGAGTCGGCAAGGTGCTCTGTAAAGCTGGTGTAGTTGGAAAAAACATAGATGCACTTGTTGATGCTGCTTCTGCTGTTAAGTTGTTGCGAAATGAGGAGGTGATTTCAGGTGTTGGTAAGGTGGTGGCCCAGGAAGGTAAAGCATTACGTAACGTTCCCAAGGCAGCTGCAGACATCCCAGATATCGGCCAGGCAGCAGTCAAAGGGCCTCTCGCTCTCTCAAAGTCGGCCAGGGCGGGTCTGATCGCAGTCAACGCTCTTTTCCTGGGCATGGACATCTTCTTCATCTGTAAAGACAGCATCAGTCTGGCCAAAGGCAGCGAGACTGAGGTCTCACAGTTCATCAGAGCCAGATCTGCTCTGTGGAAGTCAGAGATGGACTCATGGCAGAAGATCCACAACTCTCTGTCTGAAGGCCTGCAGAAATCAGAGAAAAATGAGGCTCTCCTAGAGACACCATTTTATCCAGAGCTTGGTGTGAAGAAACTCGAAGAAGTTCCAGAACAGGAAACTGTAGCCGATGAGGGGAATGAGAAAGTGAAAAAGAAAGAACAGCGTTGTGTTGTACAGTAGTGATCTAGCAGGATCTGGGACTATGATCAAATGTCAGATCCATTTTATATAATATAAATGAACTTATAATCATCTTTGAGTACCATTTACTGCATCAAACATCATCAACATGTATCTTTTAATCGTTATCGTTTGCTAATTAGCCACATTAATCCTCATTTTAAACCAGGTTAATGAAAATATTTGGACACAATGTTATAGTTTTATCATGACCATGACCATGACCATGACCACCATGTTTCAAATCGCACTTTACCTGATAATGATTGTAAGTGAAAAATAAAATTACTTTTCCCACTCAAGAGTTTCAAGTACAGTCTGTCCACTGGTAAGCATAGTCCATCTAATTATTTGGTACAATATAATTTTACACATTTTTATTGCGCAGTTTAATAAAGAAAAGTAAATATGTCATTATTCTGTGTCCCCAAAACACTTGGTTTGTGTTGTGATTTTTTGTCATGAATTTTTTTAAATTCTTAGCCTGGTAACGTCCTTGCATGTGTTGAGTTTCAGTGCACTGACTTCTCAGGGCCACCGTACATCATGGACTTCACGCCTGGTTCTTCTCCCCTTCGGATCTTTCTGCAGAAAAACATCTCCATTTTACAAAGAGAAGTTGCATCTTGTATAGAAAACAAACAGCTATATAATTCTCCAGCCAGGATCAACAAGGGTGGACAAAGTTAAAGCAAACAGGCCTTTCATTTCAGTCCTTTTATTTCAATGTGTGACTGACACTTAGATCTGCGACACCAACATTTCAAGTGTCTTAAAAAGAAGAAGAAGAAAGAATAACCCAAAACAAACAGCAACGCAGCAAAGTATACCAAACCAAACCAAAAACTGTAACCCCAAATCTGTGACGAATTGTAAACGATTCCACTATTCATACTAATACATGTGACGAGGAAGTTGTTGCTTTTGATAGATAGATAGACTGATACATAGATAGATAGATAAATAGATAGAATAAACTTGATTCATGCCCAAAGGGTGTTATCTTCTTCAGAGGGGTGTGGAGCAGGAATGTGGTTCAACTTGATGAAGAGAAAGAAAACATGAAATTATGTAACCTCTGATGAGTTTGTGTTGATTTTTCAGTCAGCAAGCAAGTACAGAACACTACGCAGGTGTTCTCTGAGCTTGTTCTGTTTTTATTTCATCTTTGGCCTTGATCGCAAACTAAAGACTTAACACGGAGAGGAGAAAATGCCTGGAAGGTAAAGTTTGACTCTAAGCTATTTCTAAATGGAATGTGAAACAAACCTGGACAAAGACAGTGTCAGAATATTCACGTACATTACCATACAGTGTGGCAAAATGATCTGATCTCTTTTCCAACTTGTTGTAATACAGTTTGAGTCTGATAAGGTTAAATTAAATCGTGTTGTGATTGACCGACTTTACATGTTTTAACATGTGAACAAGGTTTTAATTGTTTAAGGTGTTTTGCATAGGTACCTGTGCCTGTGTTCACCAAGTATGTTAAGGCTAAAATATATGAAGTATTCCTTAAGGCATTGACTAAGAGTGATTCATAAAGCCAGGAATGAAAGTACAACTTGTCGATTCAATAGTGTTGTTTCATAATAACTGGACCAGCTGAAATAAGACTAGACTAGATTTCTGTTTCACTTTTGCTCTGATGACTTTGACTTTTATTGTGTTACATCTGCTAAAGTATTTAAATACAAGGAAAAAACTAAAAGCAGAATTATTTCAAAGTCCCACAATCATGTTGATGCTTTGTCTTACAGAAAGGAGCTGCAGGAGGCTTTGTGCCACTACATTGCTGATACCCTCAGCTACATTAACTCAGTGAGAGGTTTCTGTGAGAAGATCTCTGAATGGGTGAGCATGAGGGAGACCGAACGAAAAATGATGATGTACATTAAAAACAGGGCTGACAAGTCCAAACAGTCGGGGGATGAAGTTCAGGCCTTTAAAGAATATATGAAGAGTAAAGAGACCGAGTTGGATGCAGACAGCAGACCTACAGACCCTGGAAAGGAGCTTGCTGTCGTGTTGAAAGACACTCTGAGAGGCCTGGAGGAGCTAAACTGCTTCTTGGATGCAGTGGAGAAGCTGGCAGTCACCTCACCTCATGTGTTCATGGAGAACCATGTGTTACACCTTACTGGCATCAAGTCTGAACATGTGCAGATCGTCATCGCTGCTGCACGAATGATCTGCCCTCTCCTCCTCAGTTTTAAAAGAGATGCACAAGTCTTCTTCCTTCCCAAACTTCAGAATGTGGAGGTGCTGTCGAATCAGTTGGACATATACATAGAGACCACCCAGATAATCTGCCAGGAGTTGGGAAAGAGGTGAACAGACAGTTTATGAACAAATTAAATGACAGGAAGTGATTTAAGTGTGTAGACAGTAAATCTAAATCTCTTTTACAGCTTCTTTGGTGACTTTTGCCTGCAGACGACTATTGAAACTCAAGTTGACCTTGATGTGGACGTGTCTGAGGACAACATACCAAGGATGCTTAACCACGTCAATCAGCTGGATAAAATCAGGTAAGTGTTGCCTTGTGTGTATCTTTTTTATCATTTGTCCTTAAATGTGTGTATTTTTGTATTTGTCACTCATTTCTGTGATTAGTATATAAAACTCGTAATCTGTGTGGGGTTGCAGGGGGCTGGAGCCAATCATAGTTGACGTAGGGTAAGGGCAGGTGACAGGCCTATGTCTATGACAGGGCCACATAGAGACAATGTACTCGCTCGCATTCACACACTATGGGCAATTTATCAATCAAAATATATCAAAAATATAATGCTCGTAGTAGTCTATCCACAGGATGTTGTTCCAGGTAACCTTCCACTGCTCTGAAGAGATTACAACCTTGTCAATGCTCCATGCTGTTTCAGGTGCCTTTGCACCTGTGTTCTTTATGCTTACTCTATGAACTTAATCTTGACCATGTAAATTTTAATGTCTCCAGGAACATTTAGCAAATCCACCATTGAGGTAACATTTTCAAGCCCAACTTAATTTCATCTACTTTTCTTCATCAGGATGAACCAACACTTCCGGACAGTTTTGATGTTTCAGGAGGAATCTTGTTCTACCTTCATCAGCGAGTTTGAGGAGCGACAGCCCCGGATGCTTCAGTTTCTGAAGGAGCTGGAGGAGTGTGCTGTTCAGCTCGACAAGATGAGTAAAGGGTCAAAGATCTCCAGTGTGACAGGAAGCTCAGTGGGGGCAGTTGGAGGTGTGCTTTCCATTATTGGTTTGGCATTAATTCCTTTCACAGCAGGTCTGTCTTTGGGTCTGACTATAACAGGGGCGGGAATGGGCATTGCCAGTGGAATCAACAGTGTTGTCACCACAGCCACAGAGCTTGGGGTGAACGCTACACAACAAAAGAAAGCCAATAAAGTCCTCAAGTTCTTTATGGAAGATGTGCAGGTTCTCCAAAATTGTCTGGAGGAAGTGATCCGTCAAGCAGTCCACAAAATGGAATCAGATAATACTGATGTGTTTGTGGGTGTCAGCAATGCTCTTAGTAAAGCTGGGGCTGTTGCTGGTGTTGGTGCCTCTGCTGCTAAATCATTGGGAAGGGGGGCTGGTAAGGCAGCTGCAGACATCCCAGATATCGGCCAGGCAGCAGCTAAAGGGTCTCTCGCTCTCTCCAAGACGGCCAGGGTGGGGTTTGTTGCAGTCAATGCTCTTTTCATTGGCATGGATATCTTCTTCATCTGTAAAGACAGCATCAGTCTGGCCAAAGGCAGCGAGACCAAAATCTCACAGTTCATCAGAGCCAGATCTGCTCTGTGGAGCTCAGAGATAGATTCATGGCAGAAGATCCACGGCTCTCTGTGTGAGGGCCTGCAGACATCAGAGAGAAACAAAGCTCTCCTGGAGACACCATTTTATTCAGAGCTGGATATGAAGAAAGAAGAAGACGCAGAAGAGGAAACTGCAGCTGATGAGGTGGATGAGAAAGTGCCAGAAAGCGACAGTTGTGTTGTACAGTAGTGTTTTAGCAGGTTCTGGGATTATGATCAGGTGTCACGTCCTCTTTCTATAAAATAATCATAATCATCTCTGTGTTTAACTGCTTTGGCTGTCCTGATATTTAACCAGGTTAATTAATGCATTTGATGAATGGTATGTTTTTTATTATCATTATTTTATCATGATCACATTTAATTCGATAATCAATGTAAGTGAAAAATAAAATGAATATGTTAATTCTAGAGTTTCAAGTTTACTGCCTGATAAAAAAAAAATCTATATATATACGTATATTTTGTGCAAAGGTTTATATCTGGTTCTGGGTCTATCACCTTGTTGATCTCCCTATTTACTTTATAGTTTGTCAGACTTTGACTCTGACTGGCGCCATGATGTATAAGGTGAAAACTGCTACAATATGTATAATTACACTATTTTCCTGCACAACTGCATACAAAAGTAAAGATGTCACTCTTTTGTTTCCCACTTAAGCACTTCTGTTGTGTTGTGAGATCTTTGTGTCTTTGCATGTTTTTTTTCTGAAGTTGGAGTGTTTTCAGCTCTCAGGGCCACCGTACATACAGTAGCAGACCTCACACTTGATTCTGTTTGTCTGAATCATTTCTTTGAATCACTTCTTCACATACTTTTACTTGTAATTTAAATGGTAATTTCCCAAGATAAGAAACTATTACTAAGTAGAGATTGAGGAAGAACAACATCAAACTAGAAAAAACATTTCCAAGAATGGAAATGGTGTGAATGCTGAAAGCAATGCTGAATGAGCTGAAGAAATTGTTGAAACAATGCTGAATGAGCTGAAGAAAGAAACAAAGAAAGAAAGAAAGAAAGAAAGAAAGAAGAAAAGGACAGAAGGAAAGAAAGAAAATGGGAAGGGTAGATGGAGAAAGAAAGAAAGAACAAAAGGACAGAAAGAAAGAAGACACAGAGAGAAGGGTTGATAGAGAAAGAAAAAGGTAAGAAAAACAGAATAATAGAACATAAAGAGAATAGAGAATGAATGAAAGAGACAGAGGAGTAGTAAGAAAGAAGGAATGATATTGGGGTGGATAAATGAAAGAGAGAGATATACAGAGAGCAGTAGAAAGAAAGAAAGAAATGGGGTAGAAACATAGAAAGAGAAAAGGAGTAGAAAGAAAAACAGAAAGAAACAAAGAAGTAAAAAGAAATGGGGTGAAAGAAAGAAAGAAGAAAAAGAGAGAGGGGGATGATAGATAGAAAGAGGTAGATGGATGGATGGATAGGGAGGGAAAGATAGAAAGAAGTTATGTAAAATACAAATGAAGGAGTAAAAGAAAGAAAGAAAAAGAGAGAAAAAAAGAGACAAAGGGTTTATAGATAGATAGATAGATAGATAGATAGATAGATAGATAGATAGATAGATAGATAGATAGATAGATAGATAGATAGATGTTAAAAGCTGCGTCCTATGTCCCAGGCTCCACCTGTAATTGTACTACTATTAATAGAGTTGGAAAGACTAAACGTCTGAACTTAAATTCATGAGAAAAATATAAATTGTTGGAGATGTTTACATCAAAAGTATAAAATAATTGAGAGGTTGATGAATGTGAGCTGAAAACCTGTGTGTGTGTGTGTGTGTGTCTGACGGTCTCTCTGTCTGCGTGTACATGTGCAGAAAGCCACAGAACTCCTCTCTCCCTAATGATCTGATTGATTGGCAGCCTGCCCTCAGAAGTTACCATGGCGACTCAACTAACTGCTTACATTTTACTGTGTGGAACAGTGTTGTGTTTGTGTGTTTGTTTGTTTGTGTATGTGTGCATGTGTGACTGTGTGTGAGTGTCTGTGTGTGTCTGTCTGTGTGAGTGTGATGCCTGTGTTTGTGCGTGGACATCCTCTGTCAGTCTGGTTTATCGTGTGTGTGTGTGGGGCTGTGTTTAAAAACATCTTAAAAAGACGACAGGCGCGCGGCTTACGTTTTTTTTTTTTTTTGACCAAAAATTAAAATTTCTTCAAATTTCTCCAAACTCGGATATATCATCTGGGGGTCCGAGGGGAGTCCAACGCAGAAGGTTTGGTTGAAATCGGGCCGGTGGTTTTGGAGAAAATGACCAAAAACCAAACAGGCGATTTTAAAAAGACGACAGGCGCGCGGCTTACGTTTTTTTTTTTTTGGACCAAAAATTAAAATTTCTTCAAATTTCTCTAAACTCGGATATATCATCTGGGGGTCCGAGGGGAGTCCAACGCAGAAGGTTTGGTTGAAATCGGGCCGGTGGTTTTGGAGAAAAAGACCAAAACCCAAACAGGCGATTTTAAAAAGACGACAGGTGCGCGGCTTGCATTTTTTTTTTTTGACCAAAAATTAAAATTTCTCCAAACTCGGATATATCATCTGGGGGTCCGAGGGGAGTCCAACGCGGAAGGTTTGGTTGAAATCGGGCCGGTGGTTTTGGAGAAAATGACCAAAAACCAAACAGGCGATTTTAAAAAGACGACAGGCGCGCCCTTGAAGAAGAATCCCTGATTTCACGTATTCAGACAACTCAGTGACTGCTAGAGTGTCAAGCCTGAGATGCTGAGGCAGTTGGAGCAATTCACCTGTCTGATGTCTGGACAGAGTTGTGAGTCTTCAGTGGATGTTGTCCATGCCAAGTTGCTACGCAACATGGTGGGGGAGGACAGGAAACTCACTTGCAAGTCTAAGGTTGACCTGGCTCACCTTCCTCCATGCCACTCTGCTCTGAAGCCACATGCCTGACGTGTGAACTACCGCGTCGCCTTGTACTAGCGAGCTGATGAACCTATTCTGGAAAAACCAAAACCCTATGATGAGGGGCAGGGATGGATGAAGACTGATGAAGGAGTGTTGAAACCGGTGTGATCCTGTGGTCCTGTCCTACCAACTTCACTGGTTGATCCCCATGACACTTGAGAGCATGAACAGGAAGAGGAGGAGAAAGAGGAAGGAGATGATGAGTTTAACTTTGAAGATTTCAGTGAAAACGATGATGAGTGATGCATAGTGGAGAACCATTTACTTGACTGTTTATCTGGCATGGGAAAGAGAAGAGTGGTCACATCAAGAAGAGTTCTATTGTAATGTTTGATCCAAATAAACCTTGGTTAAACACACAACAACCTCTGTCTAGACACCTTATTTGGTATCTCCAATATTGGCGTCTTGTAATTGGTAAAAGGGTTAGGTTTGCTTACTAGCATGCCATCAACATGTGATCACTTTATGAATAGTTTTATTGTGATCTCTGACCCTCAAAACATGGGTCTAGACACCTTATTTGTTCAGATATCTGCAATATTGGCTGAGATATAGTGAAATTAGGTTTTTTCGATAATGGCGGCACTAATTTGCATAAAAATGATACATGGGACATTCTGACAACTTTTTAACATAGCTCATCATTTTCTACACATTTTTTCCAATCTAGAAACACTGGTTAGAAGTATATTTCCGGGGGGTGCATGATAACCCCCTCTTCGTACTAGACTATCAGTTTCCAATAAATAATAAATAAATAAATATGCAATTACACACAACATGTGCCTGTAGTGGGTTTTTTCTTTTTGGTTAAAAAAAAAAAAATCCTATAATAAGCAAGACGGCGGTTCCACATGATAGCTAAGGTGCAATAAAAACTAGTCTTGATTAGAGGGAATTATTTGGTGAGAAATAAAAAAAGACATCCAGGATCAGCATGCCAAACACACACACACACACACACACACACACACACACACATGAGGAGAGACACTGCACACAGGGGGCTCCATAACCCCCCACCACAGTAACTGTAGGCTACAAATTGTACCATAGACTAAAAGGGTTTGTACTGTAGCAGGTCAAAACCGCTTCTGCCACTAGAGGGAGGAAGAGCGCTGCCGTTTAATGGACTTCTAGCACTAGACTGTAGTTTTTTCTTACTTGGGACACAATAACCTCAACATCTCTAACTCATGCACCGACCCCCTAAACTAATTCTGCTAAACTACAAGCACGATTCCTGCTTCACACTCAAATTGCAGTTCTATAACACACTTTTCTCAAAACACTACACACAATTTGCTGCATTTGGCTCAAGTTTCATGAAGAAAATCTCATGTTTTCCCGAGTAACACACTGTTATTCAATATTCTAAAGTTACTTTCCCTACTATGCAGACTGACTCTTCACATGGGTAAACACCTGTCACACAGTTTTACAATTAGCATCAGAACTTAGCATAGTACAGTAAAAGAGCAACAGGCAGTGATGGACTGATACCAAGAGAGAGACACCAAACAGAGAGACCACACATAACACACAAGTTAACAACATAAGTTGTTGCTCCAGAGTTGCTCTTCCCACTCATAGATAGATATACTGACATGCTCCCACTGTGACTGTGGTGGTATTTTTTTTTATTATGAAAGGTAACGTAAGGGTCTAGAAACAACAAGACCTAAGAATATTACGCCACCTTTAAAACCAAGAATGGATTATTTTACTATTTTAATAATCAAAGTATAGGCCTAATCATTTTTGGTGTCTTTACTGCATTAGTAGGCTACTGTTTGTCCCGCCTGCTGAAAGGAGGTTATGTTTCTAAAGTTGTAATTCACTTAGTATGATCATTCTGAGGGGGGGTTGAACTCTTGGTCACCTCTCAGCAGCATCATGATCCTCTCTTTCTATCTCACTTTTGCGCAGCCAGCTCCAGTACAGTGATATGTGGCTGTGTGTGTCTATCCAACTCTGTAGAGAGAGACACCAAACAGAGAGACCACACATAACGCACACGCACACGCACACGCACACGCACACGCACACACACACACACACACACACACACACACAATGGTGACGTGATGTGGCCACAACAAAAAAACAACTTCCATTTTGTGGTCACCTGTACCGCTGACTAGTCGGAAACTGCGTGCAATGTTCTGAAAAAAAGTGTAAAGCAGAAAATGTGTTTAAGGTGTTGTCACTATGTGTTTAAGGTATTGTTACAAGAAGTTTTGGTTTTGCAGCTTTAGTCTGAGCATTCGCTTTTTGGGTGTAAGTATAGTTGGCAAAACATGAGGTTTTCTGTTGCTCAATACAAGTTGTCATGCAGAAAACCTAACCTCAAAAGCCAAATTGACAGAAGTTCACAACCAAAGCAAATGTATGGCTCATATTTTGCTTCATTACTTTTGAAAGAAAAAACTGTAATTTCATGCTCTCTTTTCTTTTTGTATATTTGACATTAGTCAATTATTTATCTATTTGTCTTTCATTGCATCCCACATCAGAAAAACACTTTCTGATTGTCCTTCAATTTCCCTCAGGTTGTGGTGCTTTGGATGTCTACAGAAAGAAGAAGTTGAGGTTAGCTCATGGTGAGAAAGTCAGACGCATCCTGCCAGATGATCACAAATGTTTAATAGGACTTGCAGGTGTTAGTTTGTTCATTCAATCACTCTCATCACGTGTCGGCCTGTCATTGGCTGCTTGTCAAACTACAGGCCACAAGGAATGATGGGAGATGTCGTTTCACAAACAGTTGCCACTTTCCACATTTGACATATTAGACATGAAAGCCAACATAGTGACAGGACCCTCAACTGTCACACTCATAGTTTACACCCTTTCACCAGTACAAACCATGAGCCATGTTAGATTTTAATAAGTTGCTGCTGCAGAGTTGCTCCTGTGGTGGTATTTTTTTTATGAAAGGTAACGTAAGGGTTTAGAAACAACAAGACCTAAGAATATTACGCCACCTTTAAAACCAAGAATGGATTATTTTACTATTTTAATAATCAAAGTATAGGCCTAATCATTTTTGGTTTCTTTACTGATACTGTTTGTCCCGTCATGTGTATTACAATCCACAGTGTGGGAGTCATAAGAAGTAAACACAACATCAGACAGAATCATGGTTGTATGAGGGACACTGCAGGTGTAGAGCACTGTGGAAGGACTTCTTGCAGAAACTCACCGATGCTGGGATGAGCTCACCAACACTACCGTATATAAACTCATATAGGCTATGATCCAGCTGCTTTTCTAACTTTTATCTTTCTTATCTTTTGTTTCTGTAAGCGACTCGGGTTGTTCTTGTTTGCTTTGCTGTTGAAGTGAATTAAAGACGACTCTGCTTCAGATCCATCAAAAAAAACAAAAAAACAAACTCCCACCATACATTACAACACTGTTAGATTTAAATCAAGGTTCATATTCAACTCGCTCCAATGACTGGCTTACTTTTAAAGTCCCCCGGGTACAAACTGAACTTGGTAAATCTGCATTTTACTATGATGCACCTGCCTCCTGGAACGACCTTCAACACATACTTAAAATCAATACTCCTCCATCCTATCAACATTATAAAACCATCATCTCAAACCTAAATTTTGAAATGAGTCAGATAATACATCTGACTCATTTCAAAATTTAGGTTTGTAATCCTAACTATATGTGACTTGTGCTGTGCATTGTGTTTTGCTTTGAATGTTGCTGTGATCAAACGATCAACGACACTGCAAATGAGGGTAAAACCTCAATAAAAACTAGTCTTTATTAGAGGGAATTATTTGGTGAGAAATAAAAAAAGACATCCAGGATCAGCATGCCACACACACACACACACACACACACACACACACGAGGAGAGACACTGCACACAGGGGGCTCCATAACCCCCCACCACAGTAACTGTAGGCTACAAATTGTACCATAGACTGAAAGGGTTTGTACTGTAGCAGGTCAAAACCGCTTCTGCCACTAGTGGGAGGCAGAGCGCTGCTGTTTAATGGGCTTCTAGCACTAGACCAGGGGCGGGCTGGGGTTGAAATTCAGCCTGGGAGCTTGGTTTGGAGAGGCCTTTTATCCGATCGCACGAAGGGCACAAGTAGAACCGTAATTTAATTTAAACACAAATACTTTATTTTCAACCAACAAAACTACTGTGTGTGTGTGTGAAAAAATACCTGTTCAATATACTGTACAAACTGCTGCTCCTCCTTTCTCTCTCTCTCTCCCTCCCTCCCTCTTCTCCTCCTCTTCTTTCTCCTCTCCCTGTTTAATCCTCCTTTTTCTACTCCTCTTCCTCCTCTTCTTTCTCCTCCCCCTCTTCTTTCTCCTCCTCTTCATCTTCTTTCTCCTCTCCCTGTTAAATCCTCCTCTTTCTCCCCCTCCTCTTCTTTCTCCTCCTCCTCCTCCTCTTCTTTCTCCTCTCCCTGTTTAATCCTCCTTTTTCTCCTCCTCCTCTTCTTTCTCCTCTCTCTGTGTAATCCTCCTTTTTCTACTCCTCCTCTTCTTTCTCCTCTCCCTGTTTAATCCTCCTTTTTCTACTCCTTCTCCTCCTCTTCTTTCTCCTCTCCCTGTTTAATCCTCCTCTTTCTCCTCCTCCCCCTCTTCTTTCTCCTCCTCTTCATCTTCTTTCTCCTCTCCCTGTTAAATCCTCCTCTTTCTCCCCATCCTCTTCTTTCTCCTCCTCCTCCTCTTCTTTCTCCTCTCCCTGTTTAATCCTCCTTTTTCTCCTCCTCCTCTTCTTTCTCCTCTCCCTGTGTAATCCTCCTTTTTCTACTCCTCCTCCTCCTCTTCTTTCTCCTCTCCCTATTTAATCCTCCTCTTTCTCCTCCTCCTCCTTCTCCTCCTCCTCCTTCTCCTGTCCCTCCTCATCTGTCCCTCTCTCCTCCTCACTCTCATGACTGGCATTATCTGTGTCTAACATTAACAGCAACAATGATAACATTTATAGTACTTTTGCAAATAATTCAGTTAGAACACAAACAAAATCTAAAATTCAATTTAAGAAAAGTGCCGCGCGCGCGCACACACACACACACACACACACACACACACACACACACACACACAAATGCAGAAACATAACAGGAAATATAGCCGTATTATATTATATATATATTTATAATTTTAAATTATATCTTTAAAACAGAATGTTATTTATTTATTTATTATTGCAATGAATTTTAGTGTTTTATGGTCAGTTGGTAGCCTATGGATTTTATTTTTAATTGACAAAGCAAATTAATGATTTATTTATTGTGTAACTTTACTGATAGCTCTGTCTGTGTCCTGAAACACAAACACTATATTGTCTGGGATGATGGCGCGGTGTAGACGGTGCTTGTTAACCTGCTGTGGCCGTGCTGCTCGGACCCGTGTCGTCATCACCGGCCTGGCCGACCTTGGTCCCACCACGACGGAACATATCAGTTAATTTCGCGCATTTTGCTGCGTCTTCTATCAACTTTCTTTTCTTTTTCATCCTCACTTTCTCTGCTCCACCCATCTCTTTCTCTGGCTTCTTTCTTTTCATCATCGCGATCCTGCCCCTCTTCCTTCCTTCCTTTTTTGTTTTTTTAACAGGAAAACAGCCGTTCTTCTGACTGAGCGGCTGAGCCAATCACATGTCAATAGGAACAAGGATCAGCTCAAATTGAGAGGGGGGGCCGCTCGTATCCCCCTTAAAATGCAAGATATTAGAGTGACCCAGTCTGGCGTTCCAATCTGCCACCTACAAGGGCTGTAAGGGCAGGCTGCCTGTTTAATCGCGGGCCGCGGCCCCGTTTTACATTAAAAAAAAAAAAAAAAAAAAAAAATCTGACCACCGGCCGGTTCGGCCCAGAACAGACCGGCCGTTCGGGAATCCTCCCGAACCTCCCTGTGGCCACCCCGCCCCTGAAATTGTGTATAGTCACACACACAGCAGATACCTGTCTGCAGCAGGAATGCTCTCAAGCCGTTTTCTTGTTAGAAGCGCCACATTTTTAATTAGATATGTGGCACAAATGCCGGCGCGTCTGCGCGACCGTCTCAATATGTTTTTTTTTTCATATTTCGGTCATTCACGCAGTAGAAATGTGGTTCAACTACTGTGATCGGGAGACTCTCCTCTTTCAAATACGCACGGCCGCACGCCCTTAATGACCTGTCAATCAAAACACCTGTGAAGCGCTTCGAAACAGCAGAGTCGTTCAGAGAGAGAGAGAGAGAGAGAGAGAGAGAGAAGCAGTGAGGATGACGACGGTGCTTCAGAGGTTTAAAGTTCTGACTAATTTGATGAGGAAGATTATGAAAAAAGAAGAGAGAGTTGAGATTTCAGCCTGCTCAGACAGCAGGGCCAGTGGGCCACAGCTCCAGATCAGCTCCAGCTCTGTATTCAGACCTGCTGAGCTCTCAAACTGTTTTTTTTTTTTTACCTCTCAAACAGCACCACAGTGGCAACACATATATAGGATACATTATATAGGCTAAATATTGTACATTTTGTGTGTTTTTTGTCTACTTAGTTGATATTTGGAGAAAATCTCATAGGGCTACACACATCTCATGAAGTTGAAGTCAATGAAGTCAATATTTAGCTTCTGTTATCCCACATTTGAGACATTTAGTGAGAATGACAGTTAGGACTAACATTTATGCTCAAAAAGCAATTTCACAATTTTTTTCCCACACTTATCGCCTTATATCATACAGTATATTCCACTGCTTTTGTGACATATCAACAGATACATTAGGGATACAATGATCATAGAGCTTGATGCTACAGTTATTGCCTTACTTTCACACATTTATGTGTAATTTATTCCCCCATAATATGGATGTATAGAATTACATGAGCATCTGGAATCTGAGGTTTTTGTGTAGGCCTATTTTCCCGACCAGTGTTCTTTATTTTTGTGTTTTAAACAGTTGCTCCCTTTCACACAAAGGATACATGGAAATAATAAACTAGTAAAAAGTAAAAATAACTTTACAGTAAAAAAGTGTAGCCTATCTGTTTGCCATTAAATATTGGCTTTTTTTCATTATCTGTTGATCATGAACCTCGATCATTCTACATATCACGTCTGCCCGTCCTGGGTGAGGGATCCCTGCTCTGTTGCTCACCCTGAGTTTTTCCTCAGTTGATTGTGAGGGCAGAGGATGTTGTCAGATATGACTGTGTGACGGCTCCTGGTATGTCTATGGCATCCCGCTGGCCTGCATGTGTCTTTTGTCTCGTCTCCCTCCTAGAGCTGGCTGTGGTATGGGCGGCGTCATCTCCCGGTGTCTCTCCGGCTTTACCACATTCCCACACAATCACCACCTGCACCCACACTATAGCCTCACAAAAGTAGCCACCAAATCCAAATTTTTCTAAAGAGTGAAAGACAAATTTATGTTCTATTGTATCAAAGGCCTTATAGAAGTCCAGGAAGAGAATAGCCGGTTAATAGTAGGGGGCCAACGTAGCCAGTATCATATAGCCGTCATTTTTTCTTGTTAATTTCTGGAGATTGTTATATCTTGATTCTTGGGGTTCCTAGCAAGACAAATACAAGTGTCTCCATTTTTTTTCCTTTGGATTTAGTAATAATTGTAGGTCAAATACAGATGTATTTTGGCCGAATGTCCTTATGGACATCTAAGGATATAATCCTGAAAAACCATTATACAAATAATGCACAGAATAGATTCAATTTCATAAAATAATACTACTTATACCTATAATAATACTTCTGGGAATTGTGACATACTGATTTTATAAACCTAAAATGCTCAAATCTGTACAAGGAAAATAATACTGGTTCATTATTATTCATCACTCAGATGTTAGAATACCCATTTCTCATCTCATAGACTACACAGGTAAGTTACATAGGCCCTGTACATTTTTTTCACTACTAATAGGGGGGCCAATGTATTTCTGTAATTTTTGAATGTTAATTTTTGGAGAGTGGTTGGAATGACTTCTTGGGTGAAAATATGTCTCAATTTCTTCTGACTATTTTTTATTATTATTACTTTTCTCTCAAATTTGATATTTTGAACCTTATTTGCACCATTAAATATGATTACAACGTTTAAAATAACTATTTTCATGAACTAAAATGTCCCCTTTTTAGTTGTGATTATATTTGATAGTATTTGACAGATGCCATTACAAACAAACATTTTAATAAAGAACACAATAGCTATTGATCTTGCTGAAAAAAGAACAAAATTTCAAGTCATATCATTTTTGACCTTTGTTTTTTAAACATGACTATTAATATATCAAACAAACAAAAAAACATGACACAATACAGTCTTCATGCTGTATACTCATCTTCATCAATTGCCATCAGATGTCCTTGGCTGACATTTGCACAGACCTCTTCATCTGCTCCACACAGGCACATCTCGGTGCAGTTGAGATTTTGAGACCTGTAAGAACAATGTGACATGCAAAAGGTTTTCTTGCAGCCACATTTGATGAGATGTATGATGGTGGCTGGGGCTGGGGGATCCTGTGTTGTGACTGGCACCAGTTTACCTCCCTCGGCCTCCCATCCATATTCTGTTGCCGGCGGTAACTGTGAGTAAGGTGTGAGGTCCTGATTCCATACCACTGTCTGGAAATGTGCACGTGCAATGGCTTGATGTAAGGCTCCTTGTGTTGGTGGCAGTCTCTCAGCTTCTAACTGTTCCTTTGAGAATAATCTCCACCTGAGATCACAGACATTTACCAGTGTGGTACCATGCTCATACAGCTGACAGACAAATGCTTCAATACTTCCTTCTATGTCAGGACTCAACTTTTCTGCAGTCCCCAGGGCAGCACATGTTGATCAGGACCTCACACCTTGCCCACAGTTACCACCGGCAACAGAATATGGATGGGAGGCCGAGGGAGGTAAACTGGTGCCAGTCACAACACAGGATCCCCCAGCCCCAGCCACCATCATACATCTCATCAAATGTGGCTGCAAGAAAACCTTTTGCATGTCACATTGTTCTTACAGGTCTCAAAATCTCAACTGCACCGAGATGTGCCTGTGTGGAGCAGATGAAGAGGTCTGTGCAAATGTCAGCCAATGGTGATCCTTTCATTTAAGCAAAGTTACTGAAATCCGTTCTGTCATGGAAGATTTTGTTGGCAGCATGAAGACTGTATTATGTCATGTTTTTTTTGTTTGTTTGTTTATTTCTATTTTGACAATAGGCATGTTTAAACAACTTTGAAATTTTGCAAAGGTCAAAAATGATATGACTTGAAATTTTGTTCTTTTTTCAGCAAGATCAATAACTATTGTGTTCTTTTTTTAAATGTTTGTTTGTAATGGCATCTGCCAAATACTATTAAATATAATCACAACTAAAAATAGGACATTAACCATTGTAGTCATATTTAATGGTGCAAATAAGGTTCAAAATATCAAATTTGAGAGAAAAGTCAAAAAAAAAAAAAAAAAAAAGTCAGAAAAAATGGAGACATATTTTTTCTCAAAGTTTAATCACCCAAAAAGACATTCCAACCACTCTCCAAAAATTAACATCCCAAAATTACCGAAATACATTGGCCCCCTACTATAACGTTAGATAGGCGAAGTCAAGACGGACTACGGCGGGATTTGTATGTTCCACCAATAAAAACCAGTTCGGTTCCTTTTACCTGGATGGCGCGTGGCTTCAACGTCATCTGGTCACATAACGTCCATTCGCCAAACAATATCATTACGCTCAGAGGGAGGAACTATAGTGTCGAATTGTGGTCCCGACCACGGAACCCTTGCGGGGTTATGAGCTCCGAAATTTTACATATTGCCTGAGCATGAATCGATCTTTTTTATAAAGTAAAAATCGTGTAGGCTAATCCCTGGATGTCGGAGCAGAAATCAGTTTCTGTAACACGGAGTACCTCTCCGCCAGTGAGACATGCACATCATGTCAAATCAAGAAAAGTTACAGGACCTGTGGATGCATTTTCATAACTGCACACACACTTTTCGGATCTAGCCTCTGATTAAGGTAAGACAATGAATATTTAAGATTTCACCTTTCTTCAAAACTTAATTTATATTAGAAATAGCCTGTGTATCTTTGATCTAACTCATGACATTTTTTTTTTATCCTGGAGCTTCATAACCAAAGATCACATAGCCTACAAATCTGAATAATGTTAACGTTAGTGACTAAAAGCTGATGATAGAATATTATTAAGTTGTTGAATTTGTTAACTTACGTAATGGATTTGTGTTGATAGATAAGTGATAGAAACATGATGAGGAGGAGGAGGAGGAGGAGGAGGAGGATGGTGGTGGTGTCTCTAAAAAGTGAATAAACTACAAGGCTGATACATCCTGCATTGCCAGTGTTCAACACATAACTTTATGACCATATAGCAAAATGTCAACATTTTTTCTAACCTCATAATCTGTTATGTTATTATAAACTGTTGCTAAACAAGTCTTACAGAGTAGTTTCATCTTTATCAGGCATGAGAGACATGATTACAGAGAATACTATAATAGCCTATTGTTGTTGATGTGTATGGTATATGTCTAATATCCTTGTTTAAGATTATAATTAAAGTTTCCTTGTTTAAACAGGAGGGAAAAAGGTCTATATAAAATGGTAAATCTATTTGTTTATTAAACTGTCATTTCATTGTCCATTAACACCTGTTTGATGTTTATGCTCTAAATCAGTGGTTCCCAAAGTGAGCACATTGCAGGGGGTACGTAGAAACATTATTTAATTTATCACCAAGATGATAAGCAGATATTCCGTGTCACTTCAGAAGCCCATTAGTGAAATGGTACGTGCGCCACAACTAGTTCCCCCCAGAAGACAACAACCTGTAGCACAGCTTTATATAGTTGTAGTATGCAAAACGGCGCTTCTGGATACATGACTGACAGCGCGCCCCCACAGCGCCCGACGCGCGCACTCGACAGGCAGAGCAGAGCAGAGCAGAGCAGCGTCCAGACCATTTAGACCTGAGTGAGTAGTGTGGTATATTGATGCAGTAGTTACACAGAACTAGACGCACGTAGGGTGAATTTAGCCGTAAGAGTTTAAAACGGCGATATTAACGGCAACACTCCTCTGTCGTCTCCTCTCTTTTTCTCCGCTGTCTGCATGCACGTGTGTGTGTTGTAGAGAGGAGGGAGGGGGGAGGGGTGAGCCCCGCCCCGCCCGTCAGAGGAGAGGAAATGCATTGTAACGAATGTAGCTAATGAAACAATAGCAACACGTTGGAATTGCACAACTCTCAGTTAGCTTTTCAATTAATTAAAAAAAACAAAACATCTGTTATAAGTCATTTTGATTATAATAAAAATAAAATAATGGAACAATAATAAGCTGGGAGGCACTGCTGCTGTATTGAATATGATGTCATATTCAATATTTTCCTGGGTATTGGCATTGAGTTTGAAATTTTAGTATTATGACAATCCTACAACTCTGTGAAGACACATTTGACCACAACAAACACCACAACAGCCAGAAACAACTAAAATGCAGGAGAATAATTGTAAAATGTCTTTGTACAAATTGACGACAGAAATTGAAATGATTTTCGTTTCTTAATCAGTTGTGTTACGTTATGACCACTTTTGGAGAATCATCAACACGTAAGAGGGAGGGGGTTCTTGTGGTATGGCAAACGGCTCAGGGGGTACGCAAGACAAAAAAGTTTGGGAACCACTGTTCTAAAGTAACAATACTCTTACTTGAGTAATATTTTTGGCTACTCTACTCACCTCTGGTAATATCTGATTCATGTTTTCTGCTTAATAACACCACTGACATGATGTTCATTCACCTGTAGAGCGCCAACCAACTCTCAGCACCATCTCTGACCCTAGACCTCCACCTGGTGGCCGCCACACAGTGAGTATCTGTTGATCTAATGACAGTAACACTTTGAAGGGTTGTCTCATCATCATCATCATCATCATCATCATCATCATCATCATCACCATCCTCATCATTATTATCATCATCATCATCACTTTCTCTAGTAACGTCACCAACCGTGTGGGAAACAACAGTGTGATTGTCCAGGAGGCTCTGAGGATGAACCTCCCCCTCCACCTGGTCCAGCGCAGGATTCAGACCCATGGTCAACCTTACACCGACCTGAAGGAGCTGGTCACCGACCTGTTCAACCCCACAGGAGTGGACGAGGAGGTTCCCATGGAGACGGACCAGCTGGAGGAGGCGCTGCAGCTCCGACGCCGTCGTCCTGCTGCTCAGTGATCTGAATGAAAAAATTGTAATTGAAAATATATGAGCTATATATTTGCTAATTCCGGTACATTTATGTTTGGCTTTTTCCTTTCTCTTTTCGTTAAAAAGAGAAAAGAGCTGCTGTTATTAATGTACATTGTCCTTTTTAAATTAATAAATTTAATTAAATTAAACTGCAGCTCATGTCCTGTGTTTGATTGACGATACAGCTCATTTATCACACAGATAAAACACTGTTATATACAGTTGATTGTTTCAGAATAACATAATTCTTCTCACATTTCCTTGTTGAGGTGTAAATAAATGGTAAAGACCTAGTTTTGTTAGTTTGTTCATTCAATCACTCTCATCACGTGTCGGCCTGTCATTGGCTGCTTGTCAAACTACAGGCCACAAGGAATGATGGGAGATGTCGTTTCACAAACAGTTGCCACTTTCCACATTTGACATATTAGACATGAAAGCCAACATAGTGACAGGACCCTCAACTGTCACACTCATAGTTTACACCCTTTCACCAGTACAAACCATGAGCCATGTTAGATTTTAATAAGTTGCTGCTGCAGAGTTGCTCCTGTGGTGGTATTTTTTTTATGAAAGGTAACGTAAGGGTTTAGAAACAACAAGACCTAAGAATATTACGCCACCTTTAAAACCAAGAATGGATTATTTTACTATTTTAATAATCAAAGTATAGGCCTAATCATTTTTGGTTTCTTTACTGATACTGTTTGTCCCGTCATGTGTATTACAATCCACAGTGTGGGAGTCATAAGAAGTAAACACAACATCAGACAGAATCATGGTTGTATGAGGGACACTGCAGGTGTAGAGCACTGTGGAAGGACTTCTTGCAGAAACTCACCGATGCTGGGATGAGCTCACCAACACTACCGTATATAAACTCATATAGGCTATGATCCAGCTGCTTTTCTAACTTTTATCTTTCTTATCTTTTGTTTCTGTAAGCGACTCGGGTTGTTCTTGTTTGCTTTGCTGTTGAAGTGAATTAAAGACAACTCTGCTTCAGATCCATCAAAAAAACCAAAAACAAACTCCCACCATACATTACAACACTGTTAGATTTAAATCAAGGTTCATATTCAATTCGCTCCAATGACTGGCTTACTTTTAAAGTCCCCCGGGTACAAACTGAACTTGGTAAATCTGCATTTTGATATGATGCACCTGCCTCCTGGAACGACCTTCAACTCACACTTAAAATCAATACTCCTCCATCCTAAAATATCATCTCAAACCTCTTTACCACAGTCTGTAACTGTTTCTAAATTTTGAAATGAGTCAGATGTATTTAACTTTTGTAACTGTGTTTTATCCTAACTATATGTGACTTGTGCTGTGCATTGTGTTTTGCTTTAAATATTGCTGTGATCTCGACGACTAAAAATGCAAAAGAACACATTCAAGTCGAAAGACAAACTGCAGCTCATTTCCTGGTAGTTAATTGACGATACGGCTCATTAACATTGTTCATATCACACACTGTCGATAAAACACTGTTACAGCATTTGATTGTTTCAACATAGTTCTTCTCACATTTGCTTGTTGGGGTTTAAATATATGGTATAGGCCGAGTTTTGTTAGTTTGTTCATTCATTCACTCTCATCACGTGTCGGCCTGTCATTGGCTGCTTGTCAAACTCAGACAGTCTATGGTCAAACTACAGCCCACAAGGAATCATGGGAGACGTAGTTTCCAGCATGCCAAACACACACACACACACACACTTGAGAAGGCCTAAACTGTACTGGTTGCTACAGTCTGTAGCAGGTCAAAACCACTTCTACCACTAGAGGGAGGCAGAGCGCAGCCCTATAATGGGCTTCTAGGCATAGACTGTATATAAATGAGCCTCTAGCATGACATTCAATTCATAAAGAATCTCTCTTAAAATAGATTATTCATTCATGAGTTATCAGGTCCTGCAGGAATAAACTCTTGGATTTTCCCCCGATATTGTGTAGCCTATTTAAAAACATTGGACACATTTTCTCATGTGAGGAATAACAGCCTTCCTGTTTGTATTCTTTCCTCTTTTTTTTTTACATTAAGAAGAAGAAATTATAATTTAAGAGGGTTATGTGTCTTTAAAGTGAGAAGAACCAATGTAAAATACAAATGTGTTTCAGTTTTTTGTGGGTGAGTGAGGTTAACTTCAGTAGCTACCGCTAACCACAACACGCTGCCACTTCTCCTTACTGGTAGGCCTATACCTCGTGACTGTGACTGTGACCTCCATTACATCCAGCATATAGCCTATATATTTAACTTGAACAACGTTGTGCGATAACTTGTCAGCACAAAATAAAGACAATGTTTATATATATATATATATATATATAGGAATAAGCCATGGCAAAAAAAGATAAATAGATCCATAAATTCAAGGGAAAAATATGTCAAGGGTTGACCCATCATCATCATCATCATCATCATCATCATCATCATCATCATCATCATCATCATCATCATCATCATCATCATCACTTTCTCTAGTGACATTATCAACCATGTGGGAAAGATGGTTCGCATGGAGACCGACCAGCTCTGTAGCGGGGACAGCTCCTGGACCAACCAGCTGGACGAGGCGCTGCATTCCTAGCTGCCGACATGGGAGTCCTTGATTCATTAGTTTTAGATGTGTGTGTATTACAATCCACAGTGTGGGAGTCATAAGAAGTAAACACAACATCTGACAGAATCAGGGTTGTATGAGGGACACTGCAGGTGCAGAGCACTGTGGAAGGACTTCTTGCAGAAACTCACTGATGCTGGGATGAGCTCACCAACACTACAGTATATAAACTCCAGTCACTTTTCTTTTTAGTTGTTTTGTTGCACTGCATTGCTACATGTAGTCTACTTGCCAGCCCATAGGGCCCCATTGTGAACCCGGAAACGTTGAGTACCCCAAAGTTTTATGTTAGAAATATATAGTATGGGTCCCCAGTATTCAGAAACTGCCGGATGCTAACTTATATATATTGGGCAATTAGCATAACAGACATAATTAGCATAATTGCCTATATGGGCAATATTTCAACAAAATTGACTTGGCTGATCTGGGCAATATTGGAGTGGTTTTAGGGGTTATTGATGATGCTGAATCCATTTCTGACATTTTCAAAATTCAAAATGGCTGTCTAAACCAGAAGTGACCAGATTTTAACCGCCAGTGGGCCGATTTTGATGGATTTCAAAATCTGGTCATCGGTTTAGACAGCCATTTTGAATTTTGAAAATGTCAGAAATGGATTCAGCATCATCAATAACCCCTAAAACCACTCCAATATTGCCCAGATCAGCCAAGTCAATTTTGTTGAAATATTGCCCATATAGGCAATTCTGCTAATTTATGCTAATTGTGTCAATTATGCTAATTGCCCAATATATACCGTATTTCCTCTAATAGAGGCCGAGGCCTTTATTTACTTTAGCTGCCCAGGGGAACCGGCCTGTATTGGAGACCGGCTTATATTTGAGAGAGGCTATTATTTCTTCCTCTGTTTCATGCTGGTGCTCAAATTTGACAGTTACCGTGCTCAGTTTTCATTCTGCCTACAATTAATTATATTTTTTTACACATTACTGTAGCAGGTACCGCAACAGCAGCGATCAGCTGGACAGGATTAGGCTAATAAACGCTGGAGCACAAGTGGTCAGAATGAATGAATATATAGGCTACTCCAAGTGGAGTTGCCGTAGGCAGCTGTCCAAGATGGCGGCCGGTCTGCGCATGCGCAGACCAGTTTTGTCACAGATCGGGTAGCGTCGCAAATCGGGTAGTGACACGCCATGCTGCTAAAGCTCTCTTCGGTCGAGTTGTCAGTGACTGTTTCCTTGAAGCGTGGGTTCATGTGGCACTTCAGATCTAGCTACTGCCATCTGCTGGCACTTGTGGGTTACTGCATCCGTGTTTGGCCGCCTGAGACCAGTGCATCCACAGTGACTGAAATTCAGGTTTTTTCTGTTTGTTTGTTTTTTTCCCATTGACCCGGCCTGTATTTGGGGCCGGCCTTTATTTGTTCGTGTAAACCACGCCCCCGGCCATTATAACAGACCCGGCTATTAAATAGATACCGGCTACTATTAGAGGAAATACGGTATATAAATTAGCATCCGGCAGTTTCTGAATACTTGGGACCCATACTATCTATTTCTAACATAAAACTTTGGGGTACTCAACATTTCCGGGTAGCCTACTCATTGTTGGCAAGTAGACTAATGCATGAAGTTCCTAATATTTATTTTTCTTATCTTTTGTTTCTGTAAGCGACTTGGGTTGTTTCTTGTTTGCTTTGCTGTTGAAGTGAATTAAAGACAACTCTGCTTCAGACCCATCTGTTCCAGCGTTTTGTTTTGAGTTTCTTTTGTTAAAGTGATGAAGAACAGCTCAATGGCCAATTCGATGGAGATTTTTCATCATCAGTCACTCAACTAAATCTTTCACATCATAACGTCATTTATTTTAGAAATATTTATCTATCTTTGATCCATCCCCAACTCTTCCGTAGCCTACACTGTCGCCCATTAAGTTTTTCCTCATCCACGTTTTTACAGTTCTCACTTGGCACAAGTCCGGTCGCTTTTCTGCGGTTTCGCTACGACCAAACAATATGTCTGAATATGTACACTGCAAAAACTCAAAATATTACCAAGAATATTTGTCTTAAATGTCATTTCTAGTCAAAAATTTTTGGCAGTGTTGATTTTGCTGTTGTTTACAAGAGAAGAACTGTACGGATGTTTAGGTGTCACTAAAGCAAAATATAATGGAGCTCTTTTTCTCAAGATTTTGGTGCCAAAATGGCTTTTTGGGCTAAACTAACCTATATTCAACCGCCAATTAGCCTACTCAAGACTGGAACAAGATAGAAACAAACAGTTTTTTTTCCGTTGGAAAGTGGAGACTGTATTCTTCCATTTGATGGGTTGAATGTGTAAATATAGTAGCTACATAATATACTGTATGGTGGGTCTAAAAAGATCAGTCAAAAAGCTGGAAAATGCCTGGCAAGCTGGAGGAAGCTGCTGTGAAAATGGCTGGCAGTCAAAGATGTTCTTTGATTTGATAATAATAGTAAGTTTTACTGAGAAATTCTGTGTATTTTTTATACAAATTATTATATACTGTATTTTGAATAACATTCTTAAATAATGGGCTTTAATCCAAAAGTGCACTTCATGATGGAATACCTGATGTATGTTTTCAAGATTCAAGATTCAAGAATTTTTGTGCAGAGTCCCCCAGGAGTTAAAAAGAGCTAAAAAGTTTAAAAATAATTATTAGAGGAATAAGTCATGGCAAAAAGATTAAGAGATCCATGAATACAAGGGGAAAATATCTCTCTAATATTAATGTGTTCATTCATTCAACAACCAACTGTCAGTGTCTTTGACCCTAGAGCTCCACCTGGTGGCCACCAACTGATCTGACTGATCTAACCTTTAACCTTTGAAGAGTTGTACCATCATCATCATCATCATCATCATCATCATCATCAACAGTGTGATTGTCCAGGAGGCTCTGAGGATGAACCTCCCCCTCCACCTGGTCCAGCGCAGGATTCAGACCCACGATCAACGCTACACCGACCTGAGGGAGCTGCTCACCGACTTGTTCAACCCCACGGAGATGGACAAGAAGGTTCCCATGGAGACGGACCAGCTGGAGGAGGCTGGATGAAGGATGAAGGTAAACTACACTGTAAAAAAAGAAAAATTGTCAATTTTGGGGGGGGGGGGGCTTTTTTTGGCCTGATCAACTAAACTAAATGACGCCCCAAAACCCAAAAGTGTCGATTTTAACTCTGAGTTGCATTCAAGTCTGTAAAATTTACTCAAATGTCAACTTTTCAAAAATGGTCAAAATGTCAGAAATTCTGTCAGAGAGTTATTGTAGAGGTAAATACAGAGTCTGCTTGCTGAAAAACTGCTCCCGACGGAAACACACATCAGCGGTTTTGCATGAATTTCCCTCTAAAACAACTCTGTCTGGTAACGTTCTGTTATTATCTCATAGCGTGGTGAATGTGCAGGTCACAACTTGTCCACCAGAGCGTTGTGGAGTTGTTGGATTGTGTATTTGATGAGTTTGATGAGGGAAACCAAGAAATCCCATGAGCCTCTGTAGCGTAGCTCTGAGCAGCTCGCGGCTCTGCTCCGCCGTTCTAAAAATAGCTTGCACCGACAATTAAAGGTAACGAACCTGGGGCGGAGTTTAGCTCAGTTGGTAGAGCACCCGCCCCATGTGTTGAGGCTATAGTCCTCGCTGCAGGCGGCCCCGGTTCGAGTCCCGCGTCGGACGGCCCTATCCTGCATGTCATTCCCCCCATCTCTGCCTCCCATTTCCTGTCACACTCTCAACTGTCCTATCAAATAAAGGCATGAAAAGCCAAAAAAAAAAAAAAAAAAAAAAAAAAAAAAAAGGTAACGAACCTACTGCTATGACTATAGGGATTATGGCAATGTTCCAATTTGCCAAAAATGTTGAACTATCCCTTTAAAGGATGTCCACGATCAACAGGCCAAACACACACACACACACTCTTTCTCTTTCTCTTATAGGAGAGACACTGCACACAGACAGAGGGGCCACCTCCATAATCACACCACCTCTGTCAGGGCCGTGTAGCCGGTCAAAACCACTTCTGCCACTAGAGGGAGGCAGAGTGCTGCTTCAATGGGCTTTTAGCACTAGACCTTTTAAAGCTGTCTATTGGTCCATTAGTTAGCAGGTTCTGCACATACAAATTCTTTCTTTTTTTGTTTTAGATATTGTGTATTCAAAAACACTGGGAATACTTTCTCAGGTCAGGAATACCAGCCTTTCTGTTTGTGTTCTTCAGTTATTTTAATGAAGAGATGGAAATTATGATTAAAGAGTCTTTGACACATGTAAAGTGAGAGGAATCAATGCAAAATACAGATGTGTTTTGGTTGTGGGAGTCCCACTAGTAATTAATAATAAATAGTGGTGAGTTCAAACTGTGGTGAGTTACAAAAAAAAAAAAACCTTAATCTACTGCACACTATGATGCTTGATAAAAAATAGACCCTGTTCCATTTTTTGGTCCATTGAAAAAAAAAGAAAACAACAACAAGAGCAATCCATAATGTAAAAGAGAGAGAACATGTTGTAACTCCTGACACTCGGTATTCTTCTTACATACATCCATCAGATCATCATTGTGTTGACTGTGTGATAGGCGCCGATTCCGTGGGTGCTCCTGTGCACGAGCACCAGTGGTGGACAGTAACAGAGTAAATTTACTTGAGTACTGTACTTAAGTAGCCTACATATCCAGAGGATTTGTACTTTACTTGAGTATTAGATTTCTTTGGTTCTTATTACTCTTACTTGAATACATTTCCAAGACAAATATTTTTACTTTTACTCGAGTTAATTTCTAGGAAGGCTGAAAAATACTCGTTACTTTCAGGTCTGCTCTTTTTTTTTTTTTTCTACTCTTACTGTGCGTTCACACCAAAAGCGACTGGAGCGACCGCGGCGACCAGCTGCCATTCATTTTCAATGTACACTGGCAACGAGGAGCGACGAGGAGCGACCGGTGGCGGGAGCCGCGACGTGAGCGATGAAAGTTGGGAGAGATTGAACTTTATGCAAATGAGCAGCGGCGCGACCGCGGCGACAGCCAATAGCAGACTGGGATTCCCACAGCCGGAGAGATTGAGAGAGCCTGAATGGACACATCTGCCCCACAGCTTGAAAGTCCCGCCCCTTTGGTCGCTTGGTGCAAGGGCCTGCTAGAGCTGACAAGCGACGCGATAGGAGCGGCCAGAGCGACTACAGGCGATTTAATCGCTTTCGGTGTGAACGCACAGTTACTCTTACTTCTGCTTTAAAGTAAATTTAAAAGCATGTACTTTGGATACTTAAGTACCTTTAAAAGCAAGTACTTTTTTACTCTTACTCGAGTAACATGTCGACTGAGCTACTTTTACTTGTAACGGAGTAAATTTTGACCAGTAGTATTTGTACTCTTACTCAAGTACTGGGGTCGAGTACTCTGTCCATCTCTGCCGAGCACCCGGTTGAGCACCCACTGGGGGGCACGCCACCAGATGCGCACATTACTCACACTCACCGGCCCCTCAGTCTCATCCAACCATACCCTACCTGCCCGTACCAGACACATTCACAGTCAGTCAGAAATAACAGAACTTAAACGTCAAGAACATTACTCCCCCCCCCCCCCCGCGCACCCACGGGCAAAAACATAAATCGGCGCCCACAGCAACAGCAACAGCAAACAAAGGATCGCAAGCTCAATGTTCCTAAAAAAAAACACCACACAGCCTTTCTTCTGGGGGCAGCTGGTCAAGATTCGGAGCTTGTTAAGCGAAGTTGCAGGAGCAGGAGAACACACCAATCACAGCCCTCCCACCCTCTCAGTTTGTGTTCTCTCTCTCTCCCCTCTCCTTTAGGACACTAGGGGTTCACCGATACCCGGGCGCCACGACGGACCTCCAAACCTCCCCACACCGCATACAATATCATTCCATTCATGTAATTCATTCACATCATTGTTCAATAAATCTTCTAAACGTAGCTGATTGATTGTGTGATCCTTGCTCGTGAACAAGCTTATCAAGATTATTGGAAAACACTGGCGTAGCCACGGGTGTGCCACTGCCACCCACAGAGGAAGCTGGCACACCCAAAAATTTGATGCATTTTTTGTTTTTGTTATAGTCTATACTAACATGTTATCGATCAGTCAATACATTTGTAAAAATTGCCGGCAGGTGATGCGTTGCGACACCTGCACCGGCTCGCGGAGAAACTGGACTAATGGAATAATTAACGAGTTCAAGGCCAAGCCACGCCGTCTTGCCCTTTAAATTGAGAGCTGCGCAGTGCACACAGGAAAGCAGCGATATCGTTGTCCTCTTCTGCTTTGCGATATAAAACCATCAGGCCAAGCTGTTACATAATCATATGTGATGAATGATAAGCCCAGTAGTTGTGTTCAGATGGTTAAATAGTGTAATGGTAAATTTGAATATTCCTTTGTTTTAATCCCTTGTGACGTCCCTACCCCCTGCTTTCCCTCCAAGGTATCAGATCTTCTTTTGTTTGTTACCCATTTGTGTATTCTAATGTCTAGACCTCTTAACATGTAACCCTGCAGGATGCCCCAGGTGTGAAAATACACCCTTGGGGGTCGGTGCCAATACCTGCAGCAGACAAAGGGGTTTGGCATAACTGAGGGGGCGTTTCCTCAGGTATAATTGTTTCGGTCTCCCCATTGTCTTTGTCTTTTCATTACCATCACCCACTTGGGTTTGAACTGACCTTTCCTTGCAAGGAAATAAAATCATGATGGCCGGCAAGTCTCTATTTCACTTTTCACCAGCAGCAGCAACAGAAAATTTCCACAACAATTTGGGGGCTCGTCCGGGATTCCTCGTGCAATCGTCTGGGATGAACGTAGGGGTGTGTATTGGCAAGGACCTCACGATACGATACGTATCACGATACTTGGGTCACGATACGATATATTGCGATATATTGCGATATCCAAATTTTGTGATATATTGCGATATTACATAGTTCGCTGAAAACTAACAATGTATCATGCATCTTTAAATCCGAGTTGTAAGCCGATATTAACATCAAATGATAGTAATTCATCACCTAGCCTAATGAAAACTTTGTTAACATCTGTGTTTTCTAATAAGATAAACTTCTCAGTCTGTTTACCTCACTTCAATCATTGATGCAAAATGGGCAAATATATGCATCTGACAAACTGAACTGTTTCCATAGCCTACTAGTTCAAATTAATGAAATACAAACATGTAGACTGCTGCACTACTAGACTACAAGTAAAAATAAATTAAATATGTAGTTTTACATTTAAATAAAAATGTTAAATTGAAAATGAAATATAACCATAGTATCTGAGACTGACAAACTGTAGCCTATATTTAATGAAATTTAATGAAAAAACATCTGATACAGGATACAGATCCTCTACATCAGACTCAAAATAATAACAACATACAGAAATTAAACACAAATATACCAACCCATACATATAACAGAATAATCCAATATTATTCTTTACACTCTGGTGCTACCACGTCCTGTCTGGCAATAAAGGCTGCAGTCACACAGACTGCAGTCACACACAGACACTGGCAGTGAGAGACACTCGTCCGTCACACAAACACAACAAACAGCTGTGGATTTTCCCGTGTGCTGAGCAGTGAGCGGAACCTACCACGGCATCTTGCACCACAACACCAGCTCCCGTTAGCTTAGCGGCTAGCGGAGCCTGTCGGCTCTACAGTCTATGGTCAGCTCTGTAGCATTAGCTCCTCCAGCTGGGCTGCAGCGCTCGCGGTGCTCCGGTTCTACCTGGTTTCCGTGACAACGTGAACACAGCGGCTCCTCCGCTACGCTGAGAAGCTGTGAACAGTCTGCAGTAATCCGTGTTGTTGACGAGGGAGCGGACGTTTGGTGGCATGAGTTCAGGCGCTGTTAGCGTGTGTGAATTAGCATGTAGCCCGGCACAGACGCCGCCTGGCTTGCCCCGTCTAGGTGATCTGACAAGCCGCCTGAGGTGACGCCTCGGCGGGGTTGCACCAGGTGCAGCCCCGGTCTCTCCTGGTCCTTCACGGCGTAGAAAGCCGAGCTCGTCTAGCACACTTCACCGGTGTTTGTTGTGACGGGAAGCTTTGCTACGGATGAGTAACTGTCGGTGTCGGTCGCACTGTGGCACATTCTACGCTTTATAAAACATGTGCATTATGTTTGATTTAAACAATGATGGGGCTTTCCTGATCTCTTTCTCTGATGCCGCCAACAACACCATCTACTGGGCTGAACAAGCAACTACAACTATAGTACCAAAACATTAAATTCACTTTTTTTTTTCACCTCAATTTATATAATAAAAGATCGATACTTGGCGTCCGTGTATCGATACAGTATCGTCGTTCAAAATATCGCGATATTGTGCTGTATCGATATTTTCTTACACCCCTAGATGAACGGCGGACAGCGACAGGCCAAAGAAAAGTTTTCCAGCCTCCAAACCTCAAATCTCTTCAAAAGAGTGGAGGGCTGCTACTGTCGTCCCGGATCGTTGCTGCTGGAATTCCGCAAACTAAGTCAGGGAAATTTATCTGGTGAGCACTGAAATATTGTAGAAAAAGAGAGGATTGCCCGCACACTCTTGCAGGAGGTCACAGTGATTTATTCAGCACAAACGTTTTCGACCATGTGTGGTCTTCATCAGGTGCCAACAGAACAAAGGAACACTCACGCCCATATATAGGTTCACAGGTGTATGGGTGTGAGGTCTAATTAGGTGAGGAGGGGCGAGCCTGAAGGCAAGGGGCACATCCTTAAGCTTACAATATTGAATTATACACTTTTTAAATATATGGTTTTAAATATACAGTTTTTAAATATAGAAAATCTTTTAAATATAGAAAACATCATACACTTATCATTAAACAAATGGGCCCAGAAAAACACAAATATAATCAGTGGGAACCCATTTGTAATCCAAAGGTTTTTTCATCCTATAGCAGTGAAACAATAATCAAATATTTCATCATCATGAGAAAAAAAAGTAAGTAAACAACATGTATATAATCCAAAATGGATACCAATGCATAGACAACCAACATTACATATATAAAGGATCAACAAAGTTACAAAACAAGTCTTAATAAATCATTAAAGTTACAAAGTTATTAATAAATCGTTAAAGTTACAGAGCAAGTGTTAAAAACGACTTTTAAGGGGACTAAAGAAAATGCTTAATATCATACTCCTGGTTTAGGCCTCTGGGGGTTAGTGTTTGGAGGGTGAAGATATGGAAGCTCTCTCTTTTCAATAGGAGACTATTGTGGTCTCCACCTCTTCTAGGGGGTTTAACGTGCTCGATGCCAATGTATCTCAGGGAAGAAATTGGGTGATTAGCTTCCCTGAAGTGCACCGCCACCGGGCTACGTAAATCCTGTGTTCTGATTGCACTCCTGTGCTCAGCAATTCTTGTTTTTAATGCCCTTTGGGTTTTCCCGACGTAGGCCAGGCCGCAGGGACATTTGATTAAATAAATAACATTTTTAGTAGAGCATGTGATAGTGCCCTTGATTTTCATTGCTTTTCCTGAAATGGGATGATTAAAACTTGTGCATTTATAGGTGAAGTTGCACTGTGTGCATGAACCACACCTATAATTGCCAAAGGGCACATCTAAGAATGTAGTATTTTGGATGGGTTTTAGGTCCGATTGAACCAGCATGTCTCTAAGATTTTTTGAGCGTTTAAATACTACCTGTGGAGGATCCTTAAACTCTTTTTTGAGGAGTGGGTCAGAACCCAGGATATGCCAGTGCTTTCTAATAATTTCTTGAAAGTCTTTACCAAGAGGAGAATACCTAAGAAAACATTTTGGAACATGGTCTTTTTTAGGTTTTTCCTTCTTTATTAAGCACTCCTCCTGTGTTTTTTGATCATACCTTTCTCTTGCAGCATGGACCCAATGTTCCTTATAGTGTCTGTCTTGAAACCGTTGTTCAAGTTCATTTGCTTGTTCTTTGTAATCTGCATCTTTAGTACATATTCTTCGAATACGGCTGAATTGACTGATGGGAAGGCCTTTCTTCAGGTGGGTGGGGTGGAATGACTGGCCATGTAAAAAGGAACATTTATCAGTGTCCTTCCTATAGAGATCTGTTACCAGTGTTCCACCTTCACGTTTAATAAGAATATCCAAAAAGTTGATTTTGTGTTCATCATGGCTCATAGTGAATTTCAAGTGCTCATGACAACCATTGAGATACTCAAAGAAATGCAATAGGGTGCAATTGGGTCCATGCTGCAAGAGAAAGGTATGATCAAAAAACACAGGAGGAGTGCTTAATAAAGACAGAAAAACCTAAAAAAGACCATGTTCCAAAATGTTTTCTTAGGTATTCTCCTCTTGGTAAAGACTTTCAAGAAATTATTAGAAAGCACTGGCATATCCTGGGTTCTGACCCACTCCTCAAAAAAGAGTTTAAGGATCCTCCACAGGTAGTATTTAAACGCTCAAAAAATCTTAGAGACATGCTGGTTCAATCGGACCTAAAACCCATCCAAAATACTACATTCTTAGATGTGCCCTTTGGCAATTATAGGTGTGGTTCATGCACACAGTGCAACTTCACCTATAAATGCACAAGTTTTAATCATCCCATTTCAGGAAAAGCAATGAAAATCAAGGGCACTATCACATGCTCTACTAAAAATGTTATTTATTTAATCAAATGTCCCTGCGGCCTGGCCTACGTCGGGAAAACCCAAAGGGCATTAAAAACAAGAATTGCTGAGCACAGGAGTGCAATCAGAACACAGGATTTACGTAGCCCGGTGGCGGTGCACTTCAGGGAAGCTAATCACCCAATTTCTTCCCTGAGATACATTGGCATCGAGCACGTTAAACCCCCTAGAAGAGGTGGAGACCACAATAGTCTCCTATTGAAAAGAGAGAGCTTCCATATCTTCACCCTCCAAACACTAACCCCCAGAGGCCTAAACCAGGAGTATGATATTAAGCATTTTCTTTAGTCCCCTTAAAAGTCGTTTTTAACACTTGCTCTGTAACTTTAACGATTTATTAATAACTTTGTAACTTTAATGATTTATTAAGACTTGTTTTGTAACTTTGTTGATCCTTTATATATGTAATGTTGGTTGTCTATGCATTGGTATCCATTTTGGATTATATACATGTTGTTTACTTACTTTTTTCTCTCATGATGATGAAATATTTGATTATTGTTTCACTGCTATAGGATGAAAAAACCTTTGGATTACAAATGGGTTCCCACTGATTATATTTGTGTTTTTCTGGGCCCATTTGTTTAATGATAAGTGTATGATGTTTTCTATATTTAAAAGATTTTCTATATTTAAAAAGTGTATATTTAAAACCATATATTTAAAAAGTGTATCATTCAATATTGTAAGCTTAAGGATGTGCCCCTTGCCTTCAGGCTCGCCCCTCCTCACCTAATTGGACCTCACACCCATACACCTGTGAACCTATATATGGGCGTGAGTGTTCCTTTGTTCTGTTGGCACCTGATGAAGACCACACATGGTCGAAAACGTTTGTGCTGAATAAATCACTGTGACCTCCTGCAAGAGTGTGCGGGCAATCCTCTCTTTTTCTACAATATTTCAGTGCTATCATTGTCACCAACATGGACATTGGGTACGTAACTGTCCCACAAGAACATCATCAACTCCAGCAAACAAACATAGACTGAGGATGGGGGTGGTCGGAGGGGAATGGATCCTTGCTGACAAGCTTAACCAACCTGTGAAATCTGAGAAAGGTACTGCACCACATTCACACACACACACACACACACACACACACACACACACACACACACACACACACACACCACTTCTTTCTGTCAGCAAAAAAAAAGGAAGTGAAAAATTCTTCCAACAACTTTTGTAAGAAAGATAGAATACTGTACAGTAACAGTTACAACACAATACAAAACAATTACAGTACATTTGTTTTAATGTAAACACAACAAAATTGAAAACAGGATTTATTCCTGGGAGAAGTAAAAAAAAAAAAAAAAAAGGTATATTTTTGTTTTGAGGAAGTTATGGCTCATTCTGTGTGGATCTTGCCACCTCATTCCTCAGAGACAGAATTCTCTCTGGCTAAATAGGGGAAATGTGACAAATGCAACTTGACCAAATTGTGCACAAGTATTTCCGGTCCATTTCCAATTACCAGATGTGTTTGTAAATACATGTGTCTGTGATAACAAGGTATTTGAGCGGGTCGTCCAAGCGGGTCGTCCAATGATCAGAGGGTTGGCGGTTCGAATCCCGCTCCGGTTGCTGCCGTAGTGTCCTTGGGCAAGACACCTTACCCACCTTGCTCCTGATGGGTCGTGGTTCGCGCCTTGCATGGCAGCTACCACCATCAGTGTGTGAATGTGTGAGTGAATGGGTGAATGTGATGTACTGTAAAGCGCTTTGGGTATCGTTCAGGTATAGTAAAGCGCTATATAAATACAGACCATTTACCATTTACCATTTACCATTTCAATTTTGAGTGACGTGTCTAATCTAGGAAACTGTGTGTAATGTTCTGCAAAAAAGTGTGTTGAAGAATTGCAAGCAAAGTGTAAAGCAGAAAATGTTTAAGGTATTGTCACTGTGATATGTATATTGTCAAATATGTCAAGTGTCTACAGGCACTAACATTCAAATATGTATATTTGACAATAGTGAATGGCAGCTACTGTAAATGCTGATTATGTTCTCTCTTTACTATAGGATTATGATCATGTGGGTATTATAGAGAAATGTGTGTCAGGAGAATTTGAACATGTCAGAACCTATGGATCCTGGTAAATGGATTTCTCATTCAATAGACAGATTTCTTATGTAGGCTACAAAGATGTGCACGCGCAACCAGAGCACAAAATACTGCGTCAGAGTGAACTGATATTGTTTGTAAGTTCTCCTTCCCTCCCTCCTACATCCTAATTCAGAAACAACACTTGCTGACTGTCCTGTAACTTGCATTTAAGACAACAGATAGAGGAAGTTCAGATTGCCGTTTACCAGCCTATAGGGTAAGAATCAGAGGAACTTCCTGCATGTGTCCTGCATGACAGATGAAAATGATCACAGAAAAGTTGCACATGACCTGAAGGTGCATGTTCATAACGACTCTGACACTGCTCTGATCTAGCTCCTGAGTAAGGTAAGACAATGAATGTTAAAGATTTCAATTTTTAATATTCAGATTCATAACTTCATTTATATTAGAAATATCTATTGTAGGAGCCGTATGTAAGTCTGTGTGTGTTTGGTTTGTGGTTGTGAACACTGCATTGGTGCGTGGGTAGGGGTGTGTCACTGTGGGCGTGTGATCCGTGGTTACTTGTGATTGCACTCACCTGGTCCCATCAGTTGGCGTTTGAACATGGCGTGGGATGAGCCACGGGGGTGAAATTTTCTGTTGAGCGCTGCGCTATCACATCACATTGTGCTTCCCTTATTAACCTTGCGCGGACGTTTGTAAGCAGTTGGAGCTTCTGTGTTGCCATGATATGGAAATAAAGGTGCTTTGAGAGCAAGAGTAAAGCGAAGTGTGCGCGTCAACAATTTCTCCCGTGTTCAGCCCACCGCGGCTGATTGTTTTTATTGGTTTTATTGGTTTAGCCGTAATATCTATTTGATCCATCTTGTATGACATGTTTCTTCTTTTTTTCATAACCAAAGATCACATTTAAATCTGAAGAATGTTTTGAAGAATTTGAATTTTAACTTTAGTGACTGTAAAAGCTGATGATAGAGTATTATTAAAGGAATAGTATCATTTTTTTTAAAGTGGGGTTGTATGATCTACAAATAGCCCCTAAGTACTTTAAAGCAGTACTAAAGAACTTTCCGTTTTGGTTGAGTTTGGCGGTGCCGGTGGACCAAAGCGGTAGTGTTTTGTCTGAAGGAAGACTCCATTTCCCATGAATATGGAGGTTATTTTCTATCATAAATCAAGAGCATATTATGTTGATTTGAGAGCATTACTTTTTGATTTGACGTTCAGAAAACTCTGCTCTCATATTCAAATTTACTCTGCTCGCGCTCAAACTATGTGCTCGATGTTTAAACCTGTGCTCTCGGATTCAAAGTTGCCCTGCTCGTGCTCAAACTTTGCTTTCGCATTCAAGTTTGCCCTGCTCGTGCTCAAACTGTGTGCTCGCACTTGGTCACAGCTGCCTGCGCAGAGTGTTTCCTCTTGCGCGGAGGAAAGTCCTGCTCTCGGATCTCTGCTCTGCTCACGGATTTTCTGTCAACTGTCAACCAATAGAAGACCGGCTACTGTTGACCAATCAGATCATCCCTACTTCTATGCTTCTTTGTGGGTGCGTTCACTGTAATTCAAGGAGCGTCACATACGGGCGGGCACTCTTTCTACCGGGTTTATCTATTTCCGCCCCACAGGCTGTTAAATGTGGCGGCTCCCTTTATGTTTTGACAACTTTTGGAATAAAATATCAGTTAATTAATACACGAGCGCCCGTGCTTTTCATTACAATAGGTAGCTATATAAACATAAACTAGCAGTAGTAGCGGATGGGTGCCTTATGTAGGGTGAATTCAGGTATATTGGGACAATTTTTGTAAATTCATTTTCTGAGCCATTTTTTGTCATCAAGATTAATAAATAACCCAACAAATGAGATATATCTGGATTCCTCTACGTGTCTGCGTTCTTTATGTGAAACAATTATGTGCTAAAATTCTTTTGTGAGAGCACAGCACTCTATTTTAAAGGTTTTGACACAAAACTATTTTTTCGCAACTTGTTTGGTAAATTGGGACAGTAGGTTTGGTAATTTGGGACACAGGCTTGTGCAATGGGATATTGCATGGAGCTCCAATTACATTAAAAAAGACATGAATAGATTGCTTATTTATGTATATTAGGCCTATAGCCTATTATTTTTATGTTGTGTATTGTTTATAATCTCGTGATTTGTAACCAAATCAACCAAATATACGAATTATTTCAACATACAGCAGATTTAATAGCCTAAAACATATTGTGAGCAGACTATTGACCTCAGGAGAAGCAAGCATGTTTTTAAAAATACATTTATTTTTATATTTTGTTAAATATAAATATATAAAATAAAGATAACTCATGACATAATAAGAGATAAAACAATCTGACCTATTTTTGAACGTCACTTCACCTATTCCACATTAACCGCTGATTTGATATTCTGAAATGTACAAAGGTACTTGTTTTCCCTATATGTGTAAGAATTTCTCACTTTTAAGCATGTAAGATATGACTACACTATTGAAATATTTCAATATAAACCCAGAAACACTGTCCCAAATAACCTGAACATGCTGTCCCAAATTACCATACCACTATTGGTAATTTGGGACAGCAAGAAAATGTCCAAATTAAGAAAATGTAAACATCCTCACAAACCAATGTTTGTTTATTTTAGTACACCAATGCATCACACATCTTAATATAACTTTCATACCTACAGTAAATTAGTCATACAAATGTAATAGCCTTATATTAAATTCCAACAAAAGCACATGCCATTTTGCTGACCTCCTGATATTTGGGGTCAGCGTCCTGTTTGATGCTGACCCCGCCCCCCTGTGTGATGTCACCCAAAATATTTAATGTGACTTTTAATGTAGACATCCAAAGGAATGTATCAGCACCTTTAACTTTGCCATCGCCCATTCAAGGCAAGTGGAAGCAGTGTTTTTCCTTATCTGTCCCAAATTACCTGATGTCCCAATATACCTGAATTCACCCTATGTTTTTTTTTTTTATCCACGTTCATCGGTATATATGTTTTATAGTCTAAATGCCAAAAGTCACTTGTAAGTCCTGTGATGGTACAGTGGTTAAGGCAGATGACAGTAGCTCTTTTTGTTGATCATGGGACCGCTGGTTCGAATCCCGGCCCTGCCGGCACCCTCATGTTATGCTATTTGATTTTTATGATTTTTTTTTTTTCATTGAAACGCTTAACAAGAGATGGTGGGTTACCGTTTTAATTTTCATTTCATCATGTTTTTAATCACGCATGGTAACCCACCATCTCTTGTTAAGCATTTCAATGAAAAAAAAAAAATCATAAAAATCAAATAGCATAACATGAGGGTGCCGGCAGGGCCGGGATTCGAACCAACGGTCCCATGATCAACAAAAAGAGCTACTGTCATCTGCCTTAACCACTGTTCCATCACAGGACTTACAAGTGACTTTGGTATTTAGACTATAAAACATATATACCGATGAACGTGGATAAAAAAAAAAACATACATAAGGCACCCATCCGCTACTACTGCTAGTTTATGTTTATATAGCTACCTATTGTAATGAAAAGCACGGGCGCTCGTGTATTAATTAACTGATATTTTATTCCAAAAGTTGTCAAAACATAAAGGGAGCCGCCACATTTAACAGCCTGTGGGGCGGAAATAGATAAACCCGGTAGAAAGAGTGCCCGCCCGTATGTGACGCTCCTTGAATTACAGTGAACGCACCCACAAAGAAGCATAGAAGTAGGGATGATCTGATTGGTCAACAGTAGCCGGTCTTCTATTGGTTGACAGTTGACAGAAACTCCGTGAGCAGAGCAGAGATCCGAGAGCAGGACTTTCCTCCGCGCAAGAGGAAACACTCTGCGCAGGCAGCTGTGACCAAGTGCGAGCACACAGTTTGAGCACGAGCAGGGCAAACTTGAATGCGAAAGCAAAGTTTGAGCACGAGCAGGGCAACTTTGAATCCGAGAGCACAGGTTTAAACATCGAGCACATAGTTTGAGCGCGAGCAGAGTAAATTTGAATATGAGAGCAGAGTTTTCTGAACGTCAAATCAAAAAGTAATGCTCTCAAATCAACATAATATGCTCTTGATTTATGATAGAAAATAACCTCCATACATGAACACTAGCGTGAAGCCCTGTAAATATCCTGCATTAAAATTAACAGAAGACATCAAAACTAAGTTTCTGTTTCCAGTGGATCATTTCAAAGTGAAAACACAAACATAATCCATTGCTAAAGTGCCGTTTTGCCTGTTCCCTCCTTGTTGTGACTCGCAAAAGTGAAAGTGAAACTTAAGTGAGAGCAGGGTTCCTACCATGCTCCTCAAAGCTGCTTAGTGCCAGAGAAAGAGATACAGACCCCCTCAGACCACGATAGAGGTGTCATTCAACTTGTTATAAGTCGATGTATCATCTCAAAAGTTATGAAAATATTTCATGAAGGTTGAAAAGTTACTTAGTGCTGGTTTAATTGCAGTAGAAGACTCTCTGCACTCCTCCCGTTAGCAACGCCAGCCCATAATAGCCCTGCCCAGAGATTTACAGCATACATTGTTTTGAATGGACCCAAAGAAACGAAAATAGGCCGTTTCTTTGGGTCTGTTCACAACAATGTATGTGGAGCCTTTTTCCTGTTTAAAATTCATTAGGCCCTGTTAGGTGTAACCTAACACACAGACACAGACACAGACACAGACACAGACACACACAGACACACACACACACACACACACACACACACACACACGCCTGTAAAAAGTCCCACTGCTGTTATACTGTATATCAGCACTCATGGTCGGAGTTGTATAATGCTTAATTGGTGTAGGGCTGTAGCTAGGCTATAAAGTGAACGTTTGGCTGTATGAAAGTAACATCCATGGAAAGTAAGCAGCACGCTACTTTTATTTTGTGTGTGATGGGGACCTCTGCTGGTGACGTTCGCAGGGTAAAACTTTCCCACAATATGCATTCAGCTAAAAATAACCTACTTGTTAGGGCGACTGGATGGAACAATTAATGGCTAATAGGGCCGGACGCGCTTCAACAATAAAAACTGAGCTCCAGAGGAATGTCGATAAGCTAAAACATAGCAGGTCACAGGTGAAGAATAGCTGATTTTACTACGCTTGGTGACGTATCATCCCCCCCCCCCACACACACACACACACACACACAAAACACTAGTACATGGCATCTACAACTATAGTTCACTGAAATAAATGTAGGCTATGAGCATAATCTGTAAAAATAAAAATAAAAATGAGTGTATAAAGAAAACGGTAGTCTGGATGAAAATAAGCATGCTTTTATTTTGAAGTTATTACGTGTCACTTCCGCTTCCGTTCTGCCCGCCGTTATATTGATAAACATGAAACGAAAAACGAACAAATGAATTTACAAAAACCAAATTCGGGCCGTTATTTGACTGTGGTTTTCTCGTTTTTCGTTTTTGATTCAGAAAACCAAAAACGGAAAAACGACTCTGTTTTTTCATTTATTGGTTTTTGTTTGAAAAGTAAAAAAGTAAAAAACCACGGTATTTCCGTTTTCCCGTTTTTTTATTAAAACGGAATATCAAACTGACAAAAGGTACACGGACCCAGGTCATTTCATTTATTTAATTTATTATCATTTTTATTTGTTAAATGTTATTCTTGAAAGGCCACAGGCAGGCTTTCACACACGTAGCTGCTCAGCCACATAAAACAATATAATTTATATTATAATAGTGCAGTGACCTTGAGGACTTAAACACTTAAGAAAACACATGAATGTGCAGCAATTTCAGAAAACAACTTCTTCAATTTGGCAACATATGCACAGAAAAAACTCTCAACACAGCACAAGTGGTTTTGTGGACACAAAATGTCCTGTAGACTGAATGTGCGCTGAATGTGCGCTTTTGACTTGCAAATCGCGGAGGTCTTGCAGTAAACAGTCACGTGAACAGCAAGTAAAGAAATAACATCACTATAAGATTTTTTCATGTTAGACAATTTGCTCAGACGTTTTCGGAGAAGTGTAAAGCCACCTGTGGGAGCAGCAACTGAGAGCAGCGGCCAGTCTCCTGAGCTGATCGGCCGGTCAACCTGCGTCGTCATCCCCGGGGGATAAAACGAGCCGAGTAACTTATCCGCAGGTTTTTCGGCAGCTGGTTACATTCTTTTTAGAAGATAAATGTTGGTCTCGTTGATGAAATCTAACAACTGTGCCGGCCACATTTGTTTGTTTAAATGACAAGTGAAACTTCAGGTGTGTATTGGACAGAAGAGCAGCGCTGCCTTGGGGCCTTGTAGCCTAAGTACAGAAATCACCACATTACATCTATAAATAAATGTTTTACAATGAACCGATCAGTCTACATTAAATATTATTTTACTAAGTGACATAACATGGTTACAGTACACGGCAAAAATGAATGTATGGGAAACACTGATATACTGCCACAATGCATAGGATTATATACATTTGAATGAATCTGTAGAAGATGACACAAAGATAGCAAAATTTAACTTACTAAACACTTGAATTTGCTGCTTCTCAATGTGAAACCATGTTTGATCTGGCGACATCTGCTGGCCACTCTGTGCAAATGCAAAGAAAATCAAAAAGTTATTTCAAAATCTCACAAACTGGTCGATGCTTTGTCTTACAGAAAGGAGCTACAAGAGGCTTTGTGCCGCTACATTGCTGATACCTTCAGCTACATCGACTCAGTGAGAGGTTTCTGTGAGAATATCTCTGAGTGGGTGGGCATGAGGGAGACAGAAGGGAAAATCATGATGGACATTAAAAACAGCGCTGCCAACATCGACCTGAATATTGTTCATGTTACCAAGTCAGATGACAAAGGCAAGGCTGTTGCGGAATACACGAAGAGCAAGTTGAATGCACTGACTGCAGACAGTAGACATGCAGAGCTCACGGAGGAACTTGCTGCTGTGTTGAAGGACACTCTGAGAGGCCTGGAGGAGCTGGACCGCTTCCTGGATGCAGTGGAGAAGCTGGCGGTCACTTCACATCAAATGTTCGTGGAGAACCAGGTGTTACACCTGACTGGCATCAAGTTTGAATATGTGCAGATGATCATAACTGGCATCAAGTTTGAACATGTGCAGAAGATCATCGCTGCTGCACGAATGATCTGCCCTCTCCTCCTCAGTTTTAAAAGAGATGCAAAAGCCTTCTTCCTTCCCAATCTTCAGAATGTGGAGCTGCTGTCGAATCAGTTGGACATATACATAGAGACCACCCAGATAATCTGCAAGGGATTAACAGAGAGGTAAACAGACAATTTTTGAACAAGATGAAAGACAGTATGGTGATGTGAAGTAAGTCAACAGTAAATCTAAATCTCTTTAACAGCTTCTTTGGTGACTTTTGCCTTGAGATGAATGTGGAAACTCAAGTTGACTTCGATAACGTGTCTGTAAACAACATACCAAGGATGCTTGGTCACATCGAACACCTCCATGAAATCAGGTGAGTTGCCTTGTGTGTATCTTTTTATCATTTGTCTGTGTGTTTTTAGGGCTGACTGACAACTGCAAATCATCCAACGAGGACCCTATTGAAATTGTACTGTTTTGATTTAACCACCAATTTGGCCCCTTTCCCAAACTGCAAAATGCGATTACATGCTGTCATTCCGACATCCCACCACTCCGACATACTGTACCACTATTCCAAAATGCCATCGTCCCACCATTCCGACAAGGCTTTCAATCTAAGGAAATGTGCGTTACTCAACAGGTGACTCCCTCCTCTGGACTTGATCTGGACTCTCTCTATCTATCTGGCCTGTATAGCCTCTACCTGGTCTTTTTACTAAACTTAACCAACTCCTTTCTCCATTGCCTAAACCCAACCAGTGCAAAATCTTTTGGGGAAAAACAATACGCTATTAAAGGAATTGTCAGAAAGGCGGGATGTTTAAAAATAGAAAAATAAATACCGTAATTCCGACCATAGGAGGCAAGAATTGTCGGATTGATGGGGCATTTGATTAAGTGTTGCCATTTAGACATAGAGGCCTACTGTATGTGGGACTGGTCGGATGTCGGAATGGCGGTTGCCCACTGCAAAATGCATGAAATTTTGCACATTTAAATCTTTGAGAAATGTATAAAGTAGCCTATATTTCTCTGAACAAACTATAGTCTATAATTATTATCACTTTTGAGAAATTAAAGTAACATTCAGAAGGCTGACTTAGTTTCCTCTTTATCTTTTCATCAGGATGAACCAACACTTCCGGACTGTTTTCCTGTTTCAGGTAAACTGTTCGGAAGGACAGTTTTCTGGCTTCATCAATGAGTTTAAGGAGCAACAGCCCCGGATGCTTCAGTGTCTGAAGGAGCTGGAGGAGTGTGCTGTTCAGCTTTACAGGATGAATCTGGGGTCAAAGATCTCCAGTGTGACAGGAAGATCAGTGAGGGCAGTAGGGAGTGTGCTTTCCATTATTGGTTTGGCGTTAATTCCTATAACAGCAGAAGTGTCTCTGGGTCTGACCATGACCGGTTTAGGACTTGGGATCACCAGTGGAGTCAACAGTGTTGTCACCACAGCCACAGGGATCGGGGTGAAAGTTACACAGCAAAAGAAAGCCAATGAAGCCTTCAAGGTCTTAGTGGAGAATGTGCAGGCTGTCCAGGCTCATCTAGGGGAGGTGATCGGTCAAGCCGTCAAAATGGAAGCAAGTGATATGGATGTATTTCAGGATGCATGCAGGATTTTATCTAGCGGTCGTAGAATTAGAAAAAACATTCATTCACTTATTCATGGTGCCTCTAAGTTTAGGTTGTTGCCAAAAAGACAGGTGTTTGAGGGTGTGCAGGGGCCAGCTGAAGAGGCAGCAGCCGAAGATGCTCTCTGTGCTGTCTCCGAGTCGGTCGGGGTGGGCGCCATCGCTTTAAATGCTCTTTCCCTGGGCATGGATATCATCTCCATCTGTAAAGACAGCATCAGTCTGGCCAAAGGCAGCGAGACCAAAGTCTCACAGTTCATCAGAGCCAGATCTGCTCTCTTGAGCTCAGAGATAGATTCATGGCAGAAGATTAACGACTCTCTGCGTAAGGACCTTCAGTCGTCAAAGAGAAACAAAGCTCTCCTGGAGAGGCCATTTTATCCAGAGCTGGATATGATGGAAGAAGAAGACGCAGAAGAGAAAATTGCAGCTGATGAGGTGGATGAGAAAGTGCCAGAAACAAAGCCTTGTGTTATACAGTAGTGCTTTAGCAGGTTCTGGGACTATGATCAGGTGTCAGATCCATTATGTCTGATCCATATTCATTTCTGTGTGTGATTGATGCCTATCTTTTAACTGCATGCTGATTAGCCACATTTATCCTGATTTTAAACCAGGTTCATGAAAACACTTGGACGTCCATGTTTTATCAGGACCATGCATTTTTCAAATCTCACTTTACCTGAAAATGAGGGCAATTTTTTCAACCACAACAAACACCCAAAAAACAATCAAATATCTATGGTACATGACTCGAATCCTTATGACACACTACTGAACCCATAAACTGTACAGTATACACCGGTATAAACAGTATAAACTTTGTGTTTTTGCATGTAGCCACTCACCTCAGACAGCCGAACTCTGAAACATCCTGGAAAGACATTACTATTCGATCGCAGAGCGCCTTCTCCCCGCCACAGAAACAAACACTTTTTCCTTGTTGTGATGATTTCTTTACAAAAATAGAGATATTTTGGATATTACCACTGCACTGCTCCACCGTTTATTTTAGTAAAGAAATCATCACAACAAGGAGAAAGTGTTTGTTTCTGTGGCGGGGAGAGCAGGCGCTCTGCGATCGGATAGTAATGTCTTTCCAGGATGCTCCAGAGTTCGGCTGTCTGAGGTGAGTGATAACATGCAAAAACACAAAGTTTACACTGTTTATACCGGTTTATACTGTACAGTTTATGGGTTCAGTAGTGTGTCATAAGGATTCGAGTCATGTACCATAGATATTTGATTGTTTTTTGGGTGTTTGTGTAGCCTAATAGATGTGCACTCACTCCACCCATAAAAGACGTGCTAACCAGCCCGCCAAGTGGTTGTCAACCTCTTGGTGAAGAGGTTAGCATCGTTGCCTCCGGTGCGGGAGGTTGTGGGATCGAACCCCACCTAGGGCAGGCCGTGAGCAACACAATGCAGAGGGCCAGATCGATATCGGCTACATTTGTTGTGGTTGAAAAAATTGCCCCCATACTGTAGCGTTGTGGCTATCGCTAGCGCCGTCTAGCCATGGTGTAACTCCGGTTTGCCTGCATCAATTTTAGTCGCGTTTTTTGCTCCCCCTAACACCGGGTGACCATCAGGACAACGATTTAGGGGTCAAAAATGACCGGAGTCCTCCTTTAAGAAAATATATACAAAGACAGTCACTAACATTCAGCAATAAAAAAACAAACGACTTCTGCAATTTGACGACACATGCTCAGCAACAGAACAGAACACCAATGGACACAATCAAGTGAAAAAGTGGCATTAATTGAGAGCAGCATTATCCCTATATTTAACCCATCGCAACACCATTTATTGTTTTACCTCCCTGCACGCTGCTGTGTTTGTAAACAAAGGCAACAAACAGAAACACACACTGTTTGAAATATACTGTCATATCATCTTGACAAAAGAATCTGTAGAATATTACACAAAGATAGTAAAATAAAATTTACTAAACACTTGAACATGCTGCTTCTTGCTGTGAAACCATGTTTTGCTGTTGGCCAGACTGTGCAAATGCAAAGAAAAAAAAGTTATTTCAATGTCTGAGAACTACTCCTTCACATCCGCAGAGTGATGGACTCGTCGAACGATTTGACAGAACGCTGGCAAAACAACTCGCTATCCTCACTGCAGAACATCAACGTGATTGGGACATGCACCTGCCTCTCGTCTTATTGGCCTACAGGTCAGCAGTGCAGGATTCCACCTCATGCACACCTGCCCTGCTCATGTTGGGACGAGAGCTGCAGACGCCAGCAGAAATGGCTTTTGGCAGACCCCCAGACTCACCAGCGGTGCCACCAGGACCAGAATACGTCAGAAGGCTCCAGGACCGAATGGAGTCAGCTCATGTCTTCGCTTGTGACCAGCTGCAGAAAGCGGGCATGAGACAGAAAAGAAACTATGACATGAGGGCTAAAGGGAGAGACTTTAAGGCTGGAGACCTTGTATGGGTGTACAGTCCAAGGAGAAAGAAGGGCCGGTGCCCAAAACTGGACAGTCACTGGGTGGGGCCTTGTGAGGTATTGGATAAGCTGGGTGAGGTGGTATATGGGCTCCAGCTGCCCCCTAGGGGGAGACGGGTGATCCTCCACAGGGACAGATTGGCCCCACACAGAGGTGATGCATGTCCACCTCAGCGCCCAGGACCCTCAACACCTTCTCAGAGAAACAAGACAGCCACACCCCCAGGTTTAATGACTGTTTCCCCTGTCAACTCCCCACATTCCCCCCTGCCCCTAAACTCACCCCCCGGGGGGGGGGGTAGCCACCCAGCAGTAATGTGTTCTGTGTTCTAAAGTTCTGTGCTTTCTGACTGTCAGTGAACATGTTTGGTATAGACAGGTATGTGGTTGGATGAGTAAGCAAGGGGGCGGGTTGAGTGTAGTGAGTGTGTGTGTGTGGATAGAAGAGTGAGAAAATGAAAGAGAGCTGTAAGACAAACTCGGTGCTGTTATTATTTTGGTGTGGTTATGGCCGACAGTAACTGTTGCGTTTCTAATAATAAAGAAAGGTGAGACCAACTGCTTGTCATTCTTCTGATGTCCGGTCGGACGCTACAATATGTTTGGGGGGGGGGTGTAATAAAAATTTTTATGTTCATGACCCTTGAATGAACTTTGGAAGATCTGTGTCTACAGTATGAACCTTTAGATGAACTTCGTGAGAAAGGGCAAGTTGCACTCTTGCAGTCCTTGTTCCTGCTGTGGTCGTGTTTAAGAACATAACTGTTTCTGTCTCCAAAACCACAAGAGGTATTGCATCTGCTTTTTCGTTCTCTTTTACATGTGTTAATCTGACGGTAACCACGTCTTAAGGTCTTAAGCACTAATCTTGTACTATGATGGGTCTGATGCATGGCTCCTTCCCACTCTCGAGCCTGAAGTGAAACCTCTCTTTGATGGATTTTCTCTCCCACGAATTAAAGAAAGGCTTCATTGGCCTCAGAGACTGAAGACTTCACGCCGAGAGGAGATAATGTCTGGAAGGTAAGGTTTGACTCTAAGATACTTTTAAACAGAATGAGAAACAAACCTGGACAGACACACTGGCAGAGAACAATACTGTGAAATGTTCACAGCATGATAAACATTAATGCAGTATTGAATCGGAGTGTAGTAAGGTCAATTTTATTAGTTTGTACTGACACCCATACCTGGGTGTGTGGTCACCAAGTGTAGACTGAAAAAAGTAAAGTAAAAGTAATGAACCTACTCCTAAAACTATAGGGATTATGGCAAATTTGCCAAAATGTTGAACTATCCTTTTAACAATACAAGGTTTCCACTGTACTTTTGCTCTGGTGACTTTATTGATTCTGGTGACTCTTACTTATCTACCCTGCTTTATATGTCCCTTACTGTACAGAGCTGCTCAGTCACACATAGGCTAAAACAATATTATTTATAATATTTTTTTCCAAGCTCCTCCCTAACCCTCGATACTGTTCTCACACTGCTGAAGCCAATGTAATTTTTTAAGTTGAATTATTTTACATGTGCAATAATATAACATTATCTCATACATGTGTGATATTGTTGACATCTACGTAGATCATCTGACCAATAGCCAGGTCATTTCATTTATTTAATTTATTATCATTTTTATTTGTTGAATTTGTTAAATGAAAGGCCACAGGCAGGCTTTCACACACATATAATTTATATTATAATAGTGCGGTGACCTTGAGGACTTAAACACTTAAGAAAACACATGAATGTGCAGCAATTTCAGAAAACAACTTCTTCAATTTGGCAACATATGCACAGAAAAAACTCTCAACACAGCACAAGTGGTTTTGTGGACACAAAATGTCCTGTAGACTGAATGTGCGCTGAATGTGCGCTTTTGACTTGCAAATCGCGGAGGTCTTGCAGTAAACAGTCACGTGAACAGCAAGTAAAGAAATAACATCACTATAAGATTTTTTCATGTTAGACAATTTGCTCAGACGTTTTCGGAGAAGTGTAAAGCCACCTGTGGGAGCAGCAACTGAGAGCAGCGGCCAGTCTCCTGAGCTGATCGGCCGGTCAACCTGCGTCGTCATCCCCGGGGGATAAAACGAGCCGAGTAACTTATCCGCAGGTTTTTCGCCAGCTGGTTACATTCTTTTTAGAAGATAAACGTTGGTCTCGTTGATGAAATCTAACAACTGTGCCGGCCACATTCGTTTGTTTAAATGACAATTGAAACTTCAGGTGTGTATTGGACAGAAGAGCAGCGCTGCCTCGGGGCCTTGTAGCCTAAGTACAGAAATCACCACATTACATCTATAAATAAATGTTTTACAATGAACCGATCACTCTACATTAAATATTATTTTACTAAGTGACATAACATGGTTACAGTACACGGCAAAAATGAATGTATATGGGAAACACTGATATACCGCCACAATGCATAGGATTATATACATTTGAATGAATCTGTAGAAGATGACACAAAGATAGCAAAATTTAACTTACTAAACACTTGAATTTGCTGCTTCTCAATGTGAAACCATGTTTGATCTGGCGACATCTGCTGGCCACTCTGTGCAAATGCAAAGAAAATCAAAAAGTTATTTCAAAATCTCACAAACTGGTCGATGCTTTGTCTTACAGAAAGGAGCTACAAGAGGCTTTGTGCCGCTACATTGCTGATACCTTCAGCTACATCGACTCAGTGAGAGGTTTCTGTGAGAATATCTCTGAGTGGGTGGGCATGAGGGAGACAGAAGGGAAAATCATGATGGACATTAAAAACAGCGCTGCCAACATCGACCTGAATATTGCTCATGTTACCAAGTCAGATGACAAAGGCAAGGCTGTTGCGGAATACACGAAGAGCAAGTTAAATGCACTGACTGCAGACGGTAGACGTGCAGAGCTCACGGAGGAACTTGCTGCTGTGTTGAAGGACACTCTGAGAGGCCTGGAGGAGCTGGACCGCTTCTTGGATGCAGTGGAGAAGCTGGCGGTTACCTCACATCAAGTGTTCGTGGAGAACCAGGTGTTACACCTGACTGGCATCAAGTTTGAATATGTGCAGATCATCATAACTGGCATCAAGTTTGAACATGTGCAGAAGATCATCGCTGCTGCACGAATGATCTGCCCTCTCCTCCTCAGTTTTAAAAGAGATGCAAAAGCCTTCTTCCTTCCCAATCTTCAGAATGTGGAGCTGCTGTCGAATCAGTTGGACATATACATAGAGACCACCCAGATAATCTGCAAGGGATTAACAGAGAGGTAAACAGACAATTTTTGAACAAGATGAAAAACAGTATGGTGATGTGAAGTAAGTCAACAGTAAATCTAAATCTCTTTAACAGCTTCTTTGGTGACTTTTGCCTTGAGATGAATGTGGAAACTCAAGTTGACTTCGATAACGTGTCTGTAAACAACATACCAAGGATGCTTGGTCACATCGAACACCTCCATGAAATCAGGTGAGTTGCCTTGTGTGTATCTTTTTATCATTTGTCTGTGTGTTTTTAGGGCTGACTGACAACTGCAAATCATCCAACGAGGACCCTATTGAAATTGTACTGTTTTGATTTAACCACCAATTTGGCCCCTTTCCCAAACTGCAAAATGCGATTACATGCTGTCATTCCGACATCCCACCACTCCGACATACTGTACCACTATTCCAACATGCCATCGTCCCACCATTCCGACAAGGCTTTCAATCTAAGGAAATGTGCGTTACTCAACAGGTGACTCCCTCCTCTGGACTTGATCTGGACTCTCTCTATCTATCTGGCCTGTATAGCCTCTACCTGGTCTTTTTACTAAACTTAACCAACTCCTTTCTCCATTGCCTAAACCCAACCAGTGCAAAATCTTTTGGGGAAAAACAATACGCTATTAAAGGAATTGTCAGAAAGGCGGGATGTTTAAAAATAGAAAAATAAATACCGTAATTCCGACCATAGGAGGCAAGAATTGTCGGATTGATGGGGCATTTGATTAAGTGTTGCCATTTAGACATAGAGGCCTACTGTATGTGGGACTGGTCGGATGTCGGAATGGCGGTTGCCCACTGCAAAATGCACGAAATTTTGCACATTTAAATCTTTGAGAAATGTATAAAGTAGCCTATATTTCTCTGAACAAACTATAGTCTATAATTATAATCACTTTTGAGAAATTAAAGTAACATTCAGAAGGCTGACTTAGTTTCCTCTTTATCTTTTCATCAGGATGAACCAACACTTCCGGACTGTTTTCCTGTTTCAGGTAAACTGTTCGGAAGGACAGTTTTCTGGCTTCATCAATGAGTTTAAGGAGCAACAGCCCCGGATGCTTCAGTGTCTGAAGGAACTGGAGGAGTGTGCTGTTCAGCTCGACAGGATGAGTAAAGGGTCAAAGATCTCCAGTGTGGCAGGAAAATCAGTGAGGGCAGTTGGAGGTGTGCTGTCCATCATTGGTTTGGCGTTACTTCCTGTAACAGCAGGAGTGTCTCTGGGTCTGACTATGACAGGTTTAGGGCTTGGGATCACCAGTGGAGTCAACAGCGCTGTCACCGCAGCCGCAGGGATCGGGGTGAACGTTACACAGCAAAAGAAAGCCAATGAAGCCCTTAAGGTCTTAATGGAGGATGTGAAGGCTGTCCAGGCTCGTCTGGGGGACGTGATCAGTCAAGATGTCGAAATGGAAGCAAGTGATATGGATGTATTCCAGGATGCATGCAGGATTTTATCTAGCGGTCGTAGTATTGGTAAAGACATTCATTCACTTATTCTTGGTGCCTCTAAGTTTAGGTTGTTGCCAAAAGCACAGGTGTTTGAGGGTGTGCAGAGGTCAACTGAAGACATCCCAGATATCGGTCAGGCAGCAGCCGAAGATGCTCTCTGTGCTGTCTCCGAGTCGGTCGGGGTGGGCGCCATCGCTTTAAATGCTCTTTCCCTGGGCATGGATATCATCTCCATCTGTAAAGACAGCATCAGTCTGGCCAAAGGCAGCAAGACCAAAGTCTCACAGTTCATCAGAGCCAGATCTGCTCTCTTGAGCTCAGAGGTAGATTCATGGCAGAAGATCCACGACTCTCTGCGTAAGGGCCTTCAGTCGTCAAAGAGAAACAAAGCTCTCCTGGAGAGGCCATTTTATCCAGAGCTGGATATGATGGAAGAAGAAGACGCAGAAGAGGAAACTGCAGCTGATGAGGTGGATGAGGAAGTGCCAGAAACACAGCCTTGTGTTATACAGTAGTGCTTTAGCAGGTTCTGGGACTATGATCAGGTGTCAGATCCATTATGTCTGATCCATATTCAAACACTTGGAAAACACTTTGGACGTCCATGTTTTATCAGGACTATGCATTTTTCAAATCTCACTTTACCTGAAAATGATTGAAGTGAAAAATAAAATTACTCTGAGTTTCAGAGACTGTGTTTCTATTGTTATACACAAATTCAAAAAAGAAGGAGAGGAGGAAGCGCTGCTTGGATCACTGTCTTAGACAAGTGCTCTTCAGTGAGGCAGGTGTATCTTTACAAAACAAAAGACTTGCTGTGAAAATAGGATGCAGACGTCCAGAAGAAAAAGTAGTAGTAGTGCTATAGCAGATTCTGGCACCTGAGGTGTCAGATCCTTTTTATATCTATACGTACAACTGCTTTGGTCTGATATTAACCCATCTTAATGAATACATTTAAATTATATGATTTTTATTATTATTTTGTCATGACCACACATGTTTCAAATCACAGTTATCAAATATTTTTTAGACTACAATCTGTATCAATCGTGTGTATAATTTACATTTTTACTTTATTTTATATTTTATATGTATAATTTTAAAAATGTTCTTGCACACCTGAATAAAAAAGTAAAGATACAACTCTTTGTGTCCCTGGAATCACTTCTGTTGAGTTTTGTAGTGAATGTGCTGTCAAACTCATACATTTGTAGCACATTTGTGTCTTTGCGTGTCTTTTCTTTTTTTCTGAGGGTCTAAGGGCAGAGGATGTTGTTATGATGCTATGTGAAGCCCTTTGAGACAAACTGTTTGTAAAAACGGGCTATACAAATAAAATTGCCCTGCCTTGCCTTTTCTTAAGTTGCAGTGTTTTTAGCTCTCAGGGCCACCGTACATCATAGACCCCACACCTGATTCTGTTTCTCCTTTATTCCCGCACTGTGCTGGCGAGCGTGGACCGGGTGCAGGGCTGAGTCTTTCGAACCGAGGCAGTGAGGACTATAGCCTCTGCATATGGGTGCCTGTTCAGCCTACTGCGCCACTCGGCGTCCTAGTAGTTTGAATGAGCTTTAGTTTTCATGTGACTTTGTTCGTGATCTGTTGGTAGATATCCTGATGCCATATCACTAAAGAAATGTTCCACCTTATCAGGTGAACAATCTGTTACGAGCTGAAGTGCAGTGCTGAACAGACCAGCAGATGTTAATCTATATATTACTTTGTCTTCTGCTGACTACATTACGAGCTGGACACCTGTCCGTGCTGGCCTCCTTCCATGTCCCATCCATGCTGCATCAAATGCAGATAAAATAATAAATACTAAAGTCAGAGCTTGGAGCAGGTGATGTGCAGGAATGTTGCTCACCTTGTTGTTGTGGAGAAACAAAAGAAGTGAAGGTATGCAAGCTCATATAAATGTGGGTTTCATATCTCAGTCTCTTCAGTCCAAAAGCAACTTCAGCACAGTACACAGGTGTTCTCTGAGCTTGTCCTGTTTTTATTTCATCTTTGGCCTCAATCACAAACTGAAGATTTGCACCAAGAAGAGAAAATGGCTGGAAGGTAAAGCTTGACTCTAAGCTGTTTTTAAACAGAACAAGAAACAAACCAGTCAGAGAATAATGTGTATACTCATGTACATTTCCATACTAAAATGTTCACAGTGTGATGACCACTAATGCATTGTTGAAACAGTGGTATATTTTCCCAACCAGCTTCTGTTGTGGAGAGTTGGTGTCTGACAAGATTTGATTGAACAATGTGAGGTGACTGACCGACTTTACATGTTCTGACACGTGAACAAGGTTTTGATTGTTTCAAGTGTTTTTGCACAGGTGATCTGGTTTTGTATGAATAAACCTGAAAGTTTTCCTAAATGTCGACTAAGTAATTCACAAAGCCACAGATGAAATTGCAACTTGTGGATTCGAATGAACCATTTACATCAGTATTGTATGGTGGCCATGAGGGCTCAAACAGACGCTAACATTCAGCAATAAAAACAAACAACTTCTTCAATTTGACAACACATGCTCAGCAAAAACTCACAACAGAACACTAATGGACACAAGAAAGTGAAAAGTGGCATTAATTAGCTATAACAGAGAGCAGCATTATCCCTATATTTAACCCATTGCAACACCATTTATTATTTTACTTCCCTGCACACTGCTGTTTGTAAACAAAGGCAACAAACAGAAATAAGCACTGTTTGAAATATACTGTCATGATGCATCTCATCTTGACAAAATAATCTGTAGAATATTACACAAAGATAGTAAGATGAAACTTACTAAAAACTTGAACTTGCTGCTTCTTGCTGTGAAACCATATTTTGCTGTTGCAAATGCAAAGAAAAACAAAAAGTTGTTTCAAAGTCTGAGAAACTGGTCAATGCTTTGTCTTACAGAAAGGAGCTACAGGAGGTTTTGTGCTGCTACATCGCTGATACCCTGAGCTGCATCGACTCAGTGAGAAGTTTCTGTGAGAAGATCTCCGAATGGGTGAACATGAGGAGGACAGAACGAAAAATGATGATGTACATTAAAAACAGAGCTGCCAGTGTTGACCAGCCAGAGGATGAAGTTCAGTTTAAAGAATATATGAAGAGTAAAGAGACTGAGTTGGATGCAGACAGCAGACCTACAGACCAGGGGGAGCAGCTTGCTGTCGTGTTGAAGGACACTCTGAGAGGCCTGGAGGAGCTCCACTGTTTCCTGGATGCAGTGGAGAAGCTGGCGGTCACCTCACATCAAGTGTTCATGGAGAACCAGGTGTTACACCTGACTGGAATCAAGTTTGAAGACATAAAGATCGTCATCGCTGTTGCACGATTGATCTGCCCTCTCCTCCTCAAGTTTAAAAGAGATGCACAAGTTTTCTTCCTTCCCAATCTTCAGAATGTGGAGGTGCTGTCGTATCAGTTGGACATATACATAGATACCACCCAGATAATCTGCAAGGGGTTAAAAAAGAGGTAAACAGACACTAACCAAAAATAAAATGCACATTTTACATTGGAAATGTGTAGACATGTGGTGCTTGGTGGGTGAGTGGTTAGAGAGCACATCCCATGTCAGCAAACTGTTTTCGACCCCCAACTGAGACGATGATCACCGCATGTCCAGTCTTTCTCCCTGCTTTCCTATCTTTCTACACTTATAGGCTACATTTGCCACAAATACAAGCATAAATGTACAAAAATTATCTTTAAAAAAAGATGAAATTAAATGTGTAAATCTCTTTAACAGCTTATTTTGTGACTTTTGCCTGAAGACGACTATTGAAACTAAAGTTGACCTGGATGTGAACATCTCTGAAGACGACATAACAAGGATGCTCAACCACATCAATCAGCTGCATGATATCAGGTAAGTGTTGATTCATTTGTCTATACCCTTTATTATCTATCACTAATTATACACTTAAATCTAACTTTATCTCCAATTAGTTTAGAAATGTAGACTGAAAGTTCACTCTTGATCTGATTTCTGGATTAGTACTACTAGTAACACACTTGGACAAACTTACCTGTGCTGCCGAATGTATCGCAAACCCAATGTGGTGTTGTTTGTTTTCATTACCAGTGCACGATGGAGCCTTAAGTAACATTCAGAAGGATGACTTAGTTTTCTCTTCATCTCTTCATCAGGATGAACCAACACTTGAGGACAGCTTTTCTTCTTGAGAAGGAATCCTGTTCTTCCTTCATCAGTGAGTTTAAGAAGCGACAGCCCCGGATGCTTCAGTGTCTGGAGGATTTGGAGGAGTGTGCTGTTCAGCTTTACAGGATGAATAAAGGGTCAAAGATCTCCAGTGTGGCAGGAAGCTCAGTGGGGGCAGTAGGGGGTGTGCTGTCCATCATTGGTTTGCTGTTAATTCCTGTAACAGCAGGAGCGTCTCTGGGTCTGACCATCACAGGTTTAGGACTTGGGGTCGCCAGTGGAGTCAATGGTGTTGTCACCACAGCCACAGAGTTCGGGGTGAACGCTGCACAACAAAATAAAGCCATTGAAGCTTTTAAAGTCTTATTGGAGGATGTGCAGGCTCTCCAAGATTGTCTGGAGGAAGTGATCAGTCAAGCTGTCTCCAAAATGGAAGCAAATAATATCAGTGTATTTCAGGCTGTGGAAGATCTTTTTTCTGGTGTTTATGGTGTTGGAAAAGGCATTCGTTCCCTTATTAAAGAAGTCTCTTGTGTCAAGTTGTTGCGTAAAGGGGTGATTTCAGGTGCACAGAGGGCGACTGCAGAGATCTCACAAAGTGGTCAGGCAGCAGCCAAAGGGTCTCTCGCTCTCTCCAAGTCGGCCAGGGCGGGTGCCATCGCTGTCAATGCTCTTTTTGTGGGCGTGGATATCTTCTTCATCATTAAAGACAGTATCGGTCTGGCCCAAGGCAGCGAGACCGAAGTCTCACAGTTCATCAAAGCCAGATCTAATCTCTGGAGCTCAGAGATGGACTTGTGGCAGAAGATCCACGACTCTCTGTGTGAGGGTCTTCAGTCGTCAAAGAAAAACAAAGCTCTCCTGGAGACGCCATTTTATCCAGAAGAAGAAGAAGAAGACATAGAAGAGAAAACTGTAGCTCTCCTGGAAACTGCAGCTGGTGAAGTGGATAAGAGAGAGATAAAGAAAAAACATTGTTGTTGTTGTTGTGTTGTGCAGTAGTGATTTAAAGGGAAACTATGTAAGTCCGGTCGCTTTGTCGCTGTTTTGCTAACCCTGCTCCCTTCCTCCCCCCTTATCCATGTGCATTTGTCTTCAACAAAGCTGGTGAGAAGGCAATCCATGGAGTGGTGGATAATTTTATATATCCTTGTGGAGTTGTAGTAAAAAAGCAACTGAACTTCAGAAGAAGTCCAGTTGCTTTTTTACTACAACTGCACAATAATGAGATGACCTGGATGACTGAGAACCTTCACGGACATACATTATATATCATATATGTTTTACGATGTGTATATTTGTGTAGTCTTATTTGTGAGAGATTATGGATTTTGGATTATGGCGTGTTTGTGTCATGGGGCTGAGACGAGATCTGAGACACCGGGTCGGAGGCTCTGATCTTACAAGGTTGGTTTTAGGCCAAGAGACGCTAGGTGGAAGGCAGAGAGCCTCCATTCTCCCTGCAAGTCATTTATGTAACCATCACTATTACTCTGAAGCTGTTTAAATAAGGTGAAAATATAGCATAGTTCTTCTTTAACAGATTCTGGGACTATCAGGTGTTGGAACCATTATGAACATTTAACACATTTATCTCTGTTTACAACTTACTTCATCAAACATTATCAACATTAAGTAGGTCTATAGACATAAAGACACATGGTAATTTATTGATGATTACTTGGTTGGAAAGTTTTTGATAACAGTAGTGCTCAGTAAACAGACAGTGATGTGTCAGTGTCAACTTTCACAAGGTGCCTTTTCATTAACTTCAATAAATACAAGAGAATCACAACTGAAAATTCAGTTAAACAGCTAGATCAACAATCATTTTCAGATATCGTTCAAGTCTATCTTTGAGTTTAAGTTTTATTTCTCCTAATAAAGTAATTTATTGATTCAGCTAACAATCAAAAGTTTAGCTTGCTTTTTCCTTCAATTAATATGTATGATTTACTATGAAGCTTTTCTCAGTTTTACTGTATAAGAATAATACATCATTTTGTTGTGTTGTCTCAAACAATTTAGACTTTAAGTGGACGACGTAATCAGTTTTTTAAAGTTATGATGTCTACTACCCTTCTTTTCTATTTGTTTTCTGTTTTGTAGTGCATACATTTTCCCATATTTTGCACTTGATGAGTGTTTATGTGTCAGTGTGGGCAGCAGCAGGATGTCACAGTTTCTCTCTCTCTGACTCTCCTACCAATGAAAAAAGCATATGAAGTACTTAAACAAACAAACATGGTACCATTAATGTTTAATTAAAAATGTATTTTTCTGTAATCAAATTTAAGACATGGTTTAACTTCTGAAATATGACTGACTGTGTATCAAAAGAAACAACAACAAAAAACATTTATAATAATAAACTTTTAACTATTAACAAAGAAATGTTGGTCTGTTTATTAATATGAGGAAACAAAGCCATTTTGTGTTTTTTCTAAAGGGATCCAAACATTTCACAAAGAAAAATGATAGACAGAGAAAAATAATAAAGGATCTAGCTCAGGACAAGCAGGAAATACTTTCTAAGAGATTGTGTAGGAGGAAGGACAGGACTGACTACTACTGGTAGTATTTAGATCCAGCAGGTGGCGGTAGTGCAACACTCTGGATGCAGGCCGATTTTAAAACCAAGAAGATACGCCAGAATGTGCTGCTGTGTTAAAATGTCGAGCTCCAGGCAAAGACAACAAGGTCACTTTCATTTCTTTATTCGTGTCGCATTCACCACAAGTTGTCGAGGGCTGTTGTGGTTGACTGTTGTCGGCCATGTGCACAATGGAGCATTTGTTTTGTTTTTGGTTTAATCATTTATTTTTTACAACTTTTTCCTTTTCAGTTTTACTAGGAAATAATGTCAAATTTGTGCATTGAGTTGATGGGATGAGATTTTCTATCTTGATTCTCCTGTGTTCTCCCACGTCACATCGGAAACATTATTGTGACAACCTTGGTGCACTGTTAAAAATCTGACATAAAATCTCAAAGTCTGTGACTTGAATCTTAAACCATCAGAGTTTTTCAGTTTGTCATTCTCATAGAGACTTTCAGTGATCATTTCCCAAGACGAGGAACTATCAGTAAGAAAGAGTTGGAGATAAGTTGCTTTTAAACACAGTAAGTGACAGAGACACAGTCAGAGAACTACATGTAGGCTACTCATGTACATTTCCATACAGTGTTGGAGAGTGATCTGCTCAAATGTTCAGTGTGGTAAACACTAATGCACTGTTGAGTTTATTTCTCCAACTTGATTCTGGTGTGGCAGAGTTTGTATCTGAAAAGTTTAATACAATAATGTTTAATTGATTGACTTGCACAGTGTATTTGTTTTTGTATGAACAATTCTAAAATTGAATAAATAAAGTGTGAATTGAATTGAATAGAATTTTTCTCACACGTGCCTGTATTCACCAAGCATCTTACGGCTAAAATTAAGTATTTGTGTTTTGACAGAGTACTTCACAGGCTGCAGCTTGTGGTTTCAGATGACTTCTCAGGACCGGCCTTAACAACATCAGGTTTCCGCTGCAGTTTCACTCTAATTAGTTTCCTGTGTCTTGTTGTTTCCTCAGTAACAAACACTTTTCTACACTGTTCAACATGTCATTTCTTTTACATAACTGCTCAGACAAACAACATCATTTAAGTACAGTGGCCATGAGAACACCGCAACTTCAGAAAACACGAGCAAAGACAGAAACGTGCAGCAGTTATGGAAAACATCTTCCTGCACAGCAAAAACTTGTTGTTGTTTTTTAACTGTTTGAAATATACTGTATACATGCATGCATATAGTGACTTTAACTGACACAGTCAACACTTTCCACAAATCAATGAAAACCATGTCTCTTTAATAAAGAGAAATAAAATATTTGATTCTGCCTGTCTATGTGGAAAAGAGACTGGACAACTGTAAAGAGTCACACACCTTGTAGCAACCCAAGACGTAATAACGGTCAATAACGTACAGTAAATAATAATTAACGATTCTTCTCACTATTCTCTACCAACTAACAAGTAACTCAATCTCTCTGCTGTTTCCTCCTCCTTCTCCTTTCCTTCCGCCTTCTTCTTCATTGTGTGACAGTTGATGGTCCTGTGACTATGCCTCCAATTGATCATGTGCCCTGGCTACTTGGCCACAGGGAAATCCCTTTGGTCGAATGGTCAGCACACATGACTCGTCTCTTACCCAGGAGACTGCGGTCCAAACCCTACCCAGGCCTTCCTTTGTCCTGTCACATTCTGTCTATTTATGTATTTTCTGTTGGGGCTGCCAGCGCAAGATGGCTACACTTTCTAAAGCAAGACCCTTGCAATATGTATAAGAGAATAATTATACGGTTGGGTACCGTGTCGTCTTGTAAAGCAAAGATGTGAAATAGTCCGGCTCTGGAATAGACTTCTGACGTCAGATGAGAGGCTGATACATCTGAAGTATTTTCTCTTTCTGAGTCGTATGATATTTTTGGTAATAATTTGCAATGTAATGTAAATAAAGTTAAACAAAAGCTAGTTAATCTCTATGAGAAACAATGGAAAGAGGAGATTTGCAGCAAACCTAAACTTAGAAATTTATGTTCAAATTAAAGAAGATTATTGTATAGAACCATATTTGATGTTAAACTTGGGGAGGGGATGGAAGTCACTGCGTGCAGAGCTGAGATCTGGGTATAGAGCAGCGTTTATGTGTTTTGTGTGATTTTAATGCTGTTGAAGATGGATTATTTTCTGTTTCAATGCCCTTTGTATGATAAACTGAGACAGTCCTTGTTTGAGAAAACCCAGATGAAGAATCCAGACATATCCTGGATGTCTGAACTTGATGTTTTGTGTTGGTTTTTTAAGGATGCCATTTTATTCAGAGCTGGATATGAAGAAAGAAGAAGATACAGATCACACATCAAATGAATGTGTAAAAGAATTTAATCTTTAAGATAAAGTTGTATTTCAAATTGATATTTGAGAATTTGTATTTATTTATTTATAAGTTTGTGAATTTTATTAAAATTTGGGTTTTTTTTTTCAATGTTATTTTTATTTTCCTGATATCCCTTTATGCAACCTTCTCTTATTCTGCCTCTTCAGTCCAAATCAATTTCAAAACAGTACACAGGTGTTTTCTGAGCTTGTTCAATTTTTATTTCTTCATAGGCCTCAATCAGAGATTTCACACTAAGAGGAGTCAATGTCTTAGTAGTTTGTACTGACACTCATACCTGGGCCTGTGGTTACCATAGAATAAAATAAATTAAGTGCCTGGCAGCCCTATTCTGAATGCTGTTTATGTCTCCAAAACCACAGGTATCGCATCTGCTTTATGTAAGCTAAATGTAATCTTGTATGGGTCTGATGCATGGCTCGTTGCCACTCTCGAGCCTGAAGTGAAACCTCTTTTTGCTGAACTTATGATTTTCTGTCTCACGAGTTAAAGAAAAACAACATTCTTCATTGGCCTCAATCAGAGACTGAAGACCTCACGCCGAGAGGAGACAATGTCTGCAAGGTAAGGTTTGACTCTAAGATACTAGCAGAGAACAATGTGTACTGTGAAATGTTCACAGCCACCAAGGGTAGCCAGGTCATTTCACTAATCTAAATTATTATTATTTTTACTTGTTAAATGTTATTCTTGAAAGGCTTTCACACACATAGCTGATCAGCCACGTATAAAATGATATAATTTATATTATAATAGTGCAGTGACCTTGAGGACTTAAATCTGTGGCCAGTTTATCCGAATAACGCCTGTTAGGAAATTTGCTCCGACGGTTTCGGAGAAGTGCAAAGCCACCTGTGGGAGTCACAGAGGCAGCAGTCGTTCTCCTGAGCTGATCGGCCGGTCAACCTGCTTTGTCATCCCATAAAAATGAGCCGAGTAACTTATCTGCAGGTTTTTGGAGGTTTGTCGCCGGCTGGGTAAATTCTTTTTAGAAGATAAATGCTGGTCTCATTGATGCCAGCCACATTAGTTTGTTTAAATTACAAGTGAAACTTGTGTGTGGACAGAAGAGCAACGCTGCCCCGGGGCTCTATAGCATACGTACAGAAATCACTAAATCAATAAATAAATGTTTTACAATGAAACGATCAGTCTACATTAAATATTATTTTACTAAGTGACATAACATGGTTACGGTACACAGCAAAAATACTTACTCTAAACTGTCTTTGATTGGGATTTGAGGTCAGGGGTGCAATGCATTGTAGGATACAGTCAGTGTGCGAAATACCCATCAATATTCGGGGGGGTCCCTAACTCGCGATTGTTGCGCAATACCGTTATTTTTTTTTTCTTTTTATAAAGTAGGACTATAACATTACAATAAGCCAAGAAAATTAGCATATAGCCTAAAAAGGAGAGGCAAAGTTGTGCACTACAATGCAGAAAGTAATTGACAATAAATAGACGATAATTCAATAAATAAAAGACAATAATTGGCACCACACTGGCGCACTTGAACAATGAATAAATGCCAGGTATAGGAGACTGGCGCGCGATCAGGGCAATGCAGAAACGAATAGACAATAAATAAAATACAATAATTAAAATGAATGAAAGACACCAAACTCGTGCACTCGAATAACAACCAACTGTATAAATCTGGAGATCGGAGACTGACGTGCAATTATGTGCACGAGATCCTCAGCCTGCAACTATGACCATCATGTAGCCTTATCTAACCATCCATCTAGCAAATACGTTTAAACACAGCATTGAACACATCCACAAATCACATTCGTATAACGGGCCATCATAAAAATTGAAAAAGCACAGACAAATAGCTCACAACAGGCGCCTGGCCAAACAACACCACTGGGGGTTCAGGCCATAGTATGCTGAAGCAGGCTAGCCTCTTACCTTAAGTTATTTTCCTGCCTTAATGTCAAACCAAGGGTTGCGGTATTTCCATTACCTCACCTGCTTAGGTGTAAAAAAAAAAAAAGAAAAAGAAAAGCGGCCAATCACCAGTGCTAGCAGCAGGGGCTGCGGCTACGTCTTCAGAGCACTCGGCCTCAACTTCACTTTCTTCGGCAGAGGGTGGGAGAGGAACGGGATCCTCTGTTCTGATAGCGAGTGGGCTCGACTCCTGCGCTGGGCTGGCGCACATGGCTAATTTGCATAATGCGCAGGTGACACGGTTCAGTTTAACGTTAAACGAATAAATGTTTTGAATTATGAATACTGGACATGGTGATCTTAAACACATTTAATTGACCACAATAAAATTATTATATTATATTATATTATTTATTTTTTGACAAGATTGAGACCCCCCTCAGATTTTGCTTTTGAGTCTTTCAGGGGGTCTCAAGGGGTTAATCAGGGGGGTCCGACCCCCCCAAACCCCCCCGTATTTCGCACTATGGATACAGTACACATTGTAGACTGGTCAGATGCACACTAGCAATATTTTCTGAATTAGTATGACATCTGGGAATACACACTACATTTTGGCCATATAAGGCTATGTACTAGCAGTATAATATTCGGTTTCAAATACAGCCACAGTGTCACAGTATCAGCTGCACTGCTGTGGAGAGTTCATGCGCGCTCCCGCACCGGCTTGGCTGGTGACTGCAGTTACCCTAACAGCCACAATGGCTGTCATGTTACTAATGAGTCTTATTTATGCCCCAAGTCCCTGAAATATGTATCACCATTTATTGTTTTACCTCCCTACACTTTGCTGTATTTTGTACACCAAGCCAACAAACAGAGACATAAGCACAGATTGAAATAGACCTATACATACTGCCACAATGCATAGGATTATATATATTATAAGGAATCTGTAGAAGATGACACAAAGATAGCAAAATTTAATTTACTAAACATTTGAACTTGCTGATTCACGATGTGAAACCATGTTTGCCCTGGCGACATCTGCTGGTCACTCTGTGTAAATGCAAAGGAAAACAAAAAGTTGTTTCAAATCGGTCAATGCTTTGTCTTACAGAAAGGAGCTGCAGGAGGCTTTGTGCTGCTACATCACTGATACCTTCAGCTACATCGACTCAGTGAGAGGTTTCTGTGAGAATATCTCTGAATGGGTGGGCATGAGGGAGAAAGAAAGGAAAATCATGATGGACATTAAAAACAGCGCTGCCAACATCGACCTAAATATTACTCATGTTACCAAGTCAGATGCCAAAGGCAAGGCTGTTGTAGAATATACAAAGAGCAAGTTGAATGCACTGACTGCAGACAGTAGACGTGCAGAGCTCACGGAGCAGCTTGCTGTCGTGTTGAAAGACACTCTGAGAGGCCTGGAGGAGCTCCACTGTTTCCTGGATGCAGTGGAGAAGCTGGCGGTCACCTCACTTAATGTGTTCATGGAGAACCAGGTTCTACACCTGACTGATGGCATCAAGTTTGAACACATACAGATCGTCATCGCTATTGCACGAATGATATGCCCTGTCCTCCTCAGTTTTAAAAGAGATGCAAAAGTCTTCTTCCTTCCCAAACTTCAGAATGTGGAGGTGCTGTTGAATCAGTTGGACGTATACATAGAGACGACCCAGGCAATCTGCCAGGAATTAGCAAAGAGGTGAACAGATATTTTATGAACAAAATAAAGGACCTTCAGTGATGTAAGTGAGTAGACACTGAATCTAAATCTCTTTTACAGCTTTGGTGACTTTTGCCTGAAGATGAATCTGGAAACTCAGGTTGACCTCGATGACGTGTCTGAAGACGGCATACAGAGTATGTTTTACCACATCAATCTGCTGGATAAAATCAGGTAATGTTGCCTCATGTGTCTATGTTTTTTTTTTATTATTAATAGGCTATTACTAATATTATTATTATTTGACATATACTTAAATCCAATCTGTATATCTCAAAATAGTTAAATGTAGACTGAGTACACTCACTTGATTTTATTTCAAAATGAATATACTATAACACACTTGGACAAACTTACCTGAGCTACTGATTTATTGCAAAAGTGAAGCCCCTGTTACCTAGCAACCACAGTGACTCTCTGCACATGTTGTTTGCTTTCATTATCAGTGTGCAATGAATTTTGGGATATGTTGGGTCACAAAGGATCCAAGGAAATGAAGGCCACGTTTGAGGGAGCCTCTTCTGAGTGTCAAATAACACTAATGAGCTTCAAGAACAATAATTTAGTCTGATATGAATGAGAGGAAAGTATTTACTGAGACAAAAACATTAAATCACATTGATCAAACAGTAGAAAGACTTCTTAATGTAGCTGTCATCTACTCTGCTGCACATGAAATCACTAACTAAAAATTAAAATACATTTAAACAACCCTGTCTCACACTGAAAATATGAACTATTTTCATTCTTGAATTCTGGCTCTTATGGCGCTCGTATGCTGCATCCAAAGGCTGTGGGCCCTGAACTCTGAAGAGTCATAGAAAAAGATCCACGTCTCTTTATGTCAAAGCCTATTAATAACTAAATCAGATATGATATTTACATCAGGTTAAATGTATGGAAAGTGCAGAGAAAAATCCAACAAAATTCAATCTTTTTTTGAGGGATTCATAAAGTAGCCTATATTTCTTTTAACAAATTGTAGCCTAATGTTATTATCATTATTGAGTAATTAAAGTAACATTCAGAAACCCAACTTAGTTTCCTCTTTATCTCTTCATCAGGATGAACCAACACTTTCGGACAGTTTTCATGTTTCAGGAGGAATCATGTTCTGCTTTCATCAGTAAGTTCAAGGAGCGACAGCCCCGGATGCTTCAGTTTCTGAAGGAGCTGGAGGAGTGTGCTGCTCAGCTTGACAAGATGAATAAAGGGTCAAAGATCTCCAGTGTGGCAGGAAGCTCAGTGGGGGCAGTTGGAGCTGTGCTTTCTATTGTTGGTTTGGCGTTAATTCCTGTAACAGCAGGAGTGTCTCTGGGTCTGACCATCGCAGGAACAAGCCTGGGGATCACCAATGGAGTCAACAGCGCTGTCACCACAGCCACAGAGTTCAGGGTGAACACTACACAAGAAAAGAAAGCCAATAAAGTCTTTGAGGTCTTCATGGAGGATGTGCAGGCTCTTCAAGCTTGTCTAGAGGAAGTCATCAATAAAGCTGTCTCCAAAATAGACCTAAACAAGATCAATATGATGATGGATGTGGGCAAGGTTCTTTGGAACGCTGGTAGTATTGGAAAACACATTTCTTTACTTGTTCTTGAAGCCTCTGATGTTAAGCTTGTGAGTGTGGCAGCTAAAAAAATCCCAGCTATTTGCCAGGTAGCAGCCAAAGGGTCTCTCGCTCTCTCCAAGACGGCCAGGGCAGGTTTCATTGCACTCAACGGTCTCTTCCTGGGCATGGATATCTTCTTCATCTATAAAGACGGCAGCAGTCTGGCCAAAGGCAGCAAGACCAAAATCTCACAGTTCATCAGAGCCAGATCTGCTCTGTGGAGCTCAGAGATGGACTCATTGCAGAAGATCCATGACTCGCTGTGTAAAGGCCTGCAGACGTCAGAGAAAAATAAAGCTCTCCTGGAGGCGCCATTCTATCCAGAGGAAGAAGAAGAAGACACAAAAGAGGAAACAGTAGGTGATGAGGTAGATGAAAAGACGCCAAAGAGCAACGAAGCTCTTCCGGAGGCGCCATTTTATCCAGAGGAGGAAGAAGAAGACACAAAAGAGGAAACAGTAGGTGATGAGGTAGATGAAAAGACGTCAAAGAGCAACGAAGCTCTCCCGGAGGCGCCATTTTATCCAGAGGAGGAAGAAGAAGACACAAAAGAGGAAACAGTAGCTGATGAGGTGGATGAAAAGACGTCAAAGAGCAACGAAGCTCTCCCGGAGGCGCCATTTTATCCAGAGGAGGAAGAAGAAGACACAAAAGAGGAAACAGTAGCTGATGAGGTGGATGAAAAGACGTCAAAGAGCAACGAAGCTCTCCCGGAGGCGCCATTTTATCCAGAGGAGGAAGAAGAAGACACAAAAGAGGAAACAGTAGCTGATGAGGTGGATGAAAAGACGTCAAAGAGCAACGAAGCTCTCCCGGAGGCGCCATTTTATCCAGAGGAGGAAGAAGAAGACACAAAAGAGGAAACAGTAGCTGATGAGGTGGATGAAAAGACGTCAAAGAGCAACAAAGCTCTCCCGGAGGCGCCATTTTATCCAGAGGAGGAAGAAGAAGACACAAAAGAGGAAACGGCAGCTGATGAGGTGGATGAAAAAACGTCAAAGAGAAAAAATTCTTGCGAGGTGCCACCATCTTATCCAGTGTCAAGCCTTGTCCTTGATAGAGGTCATGTTTTCTCGTTTCTTGTATTTTTTCTTCCTGTTTTATTTTGTTGTGCTTACCTTCTCCTGTCGTTTCACATGTCTTAACTTCCTGCCCTCATGTTCTCCCATGTGCTGATTGCAGAAGCCCTGCCCTAAATGTTTGCACCTGTGTCTTTGTCTCTCCTTCCCTTGTGTATTTAGGTGTATTTGTCAAGCGTCCCAGTCGTCAGGTCTTGTGTTCTAAGTCTTGCTTAACTTCCTGCCTGCTCAGCACCAATAAACCTGGTTCTGTTGCTTACCCCTGAGATGAGCTCTTGAGTCCTGGCACCATAACTGTCAGATCCTTTTTATATATGAACCGGTGCTAGTGCTTTGGTCTGATATTAAGCCAACTTAATGAATACATTTAAATGATATGTTTTTTATTATCATCATGACCACATGTTTCAAATCACAGTTCACTTGATAATAAATGTAAGTAGAAAATCAAAGTACTGTCTGTTAAAAATCTATTTCGACTACTATCTGTATCAATTCAATTTACATTTTTTTCTTGCACACCTGAATAAAAAAGTAAAGATGCAACTTTTTTGTGTCCCTGGAATCACTCCTGTTGAGTTGTGAGTTTTGTAGTGAATGTGTTGTTAAACTGATGAATTTGTAGCACATTTGTGTCTTTGCATGTCTTTTCCTAAGTTGCAGTGTTTTGAGCTCTCAGCGCCACCGTACATCATAGACCTCACACCTGATTCTGTTTCCCTGAATCTTTGTCACTTCTTGTAAACCCACAGGAGTCATTGTTTGTTCTGCAGATATGATCTGATCTGACCTCACAGTTTGCACCTCAAGGACAACAGCAAACAGTTTCAAACCTCATTAAGGTTACTCAGTCCAACTGCAGCTAAAACAGCAATCACTGATAAACTCAACACTTTCCCAAAATCATTGAAAACCATTGTTTTACTGCTTCATCAATAAATACATACTTTTCTCCTCCTGCTGTCTGCAGAAATTACAACTTTTTCCTTATTTCAGTTTTACTAGGAAATTGGATCAAATTTGTGCATTTAATGGGTGAAATCTGAGCTGGGTGAAACCCCCAGCATGTCTGAAGCCCTGATCTATACAGAGGTTTTAGTCCCTAACAGTCATGGACGAGCATAAATCTTACAGCTGGGTAAATAAATAAAACACTGAACAACCAGAAGACCTTATCTATACCTGCTACAAAGACAGTATCACGTAGTGATCATAAAATGGTGAGTAATTACTGAAGTCAGAACCTCCAACGTGTAAGGTGCAGGAACTCAGTGTTGTGGAGAAATGAAAATAAAAGTACGTAACACCTGATAAGTGATTTTTTCAGCCTCTTCAGTCCACATCAAGTTCAGCACAGTACACAGGTGTTTTCTGAGCTCATTTGGATTTTATTTCTTCATTGTCCTCAGTAACAAAAAGAAGACTTCACACCGAGAGGAGAAAATGTCTGGAAGGTAAAGTTTGACTGTTGTTTTTAAACAAAGTGAGCGCTTGTACTTGCACATACTTGGGCCCGTGGTCACCTAACTATGCAGGATTTGTAGCTTAACTGTGCTACATTTTTGCCTAAATTAAACATATATAGTTTAATAAACGGCTTAGCTTGTTACGATGGAGAGTGGAGGCTCTCTGCCTTCCGTGTGTGTGTCACATACGTGTCTCTTGGCTGAAAAACAACTTTGCAAGATCGGGGCCGCCGCCCCGGTGTCCCAGCTCCTGTATCTGTAGCACTGTGACACAAACGCCCCCGTAACCCATAATATCTTGTTTTTGACAGATTAAACTACACAAATATGCACGTTGTAACGTCATATATAATGTTATCTACCACTCTATAAGACTGATTTCTCGCCGGCTTCGTTGTAATCAAATGCACATGGCGAGGAGGAGGTTTAGCAAAACAGAGGAAAAGCAACTGGACTTACTTCCCCTTTAAAGCCAAAATAAATGAAGTATTCCTGAATGTTTTGACACAGATGAAACTGCAACTTGTGAATTCAAGTGAGTTTGTTTTCACTAGTAACCGAAAAAGCCTTAACAATACAAGGTTTCTGTTGTACTTTTTCTCTGGTGACTATATTTTGTTCCGGTTACTTTATAATTGACTCATGCTTTACTACCCTGTATGTCCTTGACTTTACAGAGCTGCTCAGTCACACATGAAACAATATCATTTATATTATTGTAGTGTGGTGACCTTGAGGAATAAAATAGTTAAAAACACAAATAAATAAAACCTAGAAACCTAGAAATATGCAACACTGTTGATTGTTTTACCTCCCTGCACTCTGATGTATTCTGTAAACAAAGCCAACAAACAGAGAAATAAGCACTGTTTGAAATATATATTGTCACAATGCATATAATCTTTGTCAAAGAATCGATTGTAGAATATCACACAAAGATAGCAAAATTTAACTTACTAAACACTTGAACTTTCCGCTTCTTGATGTAAAACCATGTTTGCTCTGGCAACATCTGCTGGTCAAACTATGTAGATACAAAGAAAAACAAAAAGTTATATCAGAAACCTGTCAATGCTTTGTCTGACAGAAAGGAGCTACAGGAGGCTTTGTGCCGCTACATCACTGAAACCCTCAGCGACATCGACTCAGTGAGACGTTTCTGTGAGAATATCTCTGAATGGGTGGGCATGAGGGAGAAAGAAAGGAAAATGATGATGTACATTAAAAACCAGGCTGACAAGGTCAAACAGTCGCAGGATGAAGTTCAGGCCTTTCAAGAATATATGAAGAGTAAGGAGACCCCGATGAATTCAAACAGCAGGCGTGCAGACCCGGCGGAGCAGCTTGCGGTCGTGTTGAAGGACACTCTGAGAGGCCTGGAGGAGCTCCACTGCTTCCTGGATGCAGTGGAGAAGCTGGCGGTCACCTCACTTAATGTGTTCATGGAAACCAGGTGCAATACCTGAATGATGGCATCAGCTTACAACACGCTCAGATCGTTATAAGTGTTGCACGAATGATCTGCCCTGTCCTCCTGAAGTTTAAAAGAGATGCACAAGTCTTCTTCCTTCCCAAACTACAGAATGTGGAGGTGCTGTCGAATCAGTTGGACATATACATAGAGACCATCCAGGCAATCTGCCAGGAGTTAGCAAAGAGGTGAACAGACATTTTATGAACAAAATAAAAGACAGTCAGTGATGTAAGTGAGTAGACACTGAATCTAAATCTCTTTTACAGCTTTGGTGACTTTTGCCCGAAGATGAATCTGGAAACTCAGGTTGACCTCGATGGCGTGTCTGAAGACGACATACAGAGTATGTTTTGCTACATCAACCAGCTGGATGAAATCAGGTAGCCTAATGTTCCCTCATGTGTCTATGTTTTTTTTTCATTGTTATGATTGATATATACTTATATCTCAAATTAATTAAATGTAGACTGGGTACACTCACTTGATTTTGCTTCAAATTGAATATACTATAACACACTTGGACAAACTATGTGCTTCTAGTTTATTGCAAAACAAAGTAGGGCTCCTGTTACCTAGCAACCATGACAATATGTAGTGACTCTCTGCACATGTTGTTTGCTTTCATTATCAGTGTGCAATGAATCTTGGGATATGTTGGGTCACAAACGATCCAAGGAAATGAAGGCCAAGTTTGAAGGAGCCTCTGAAACAGGACAGTCAGTCTAGGGTGTCAAAAACCCACAAATGAGCTGCAAGAACCATAGATATAGAAACGTTTCTATATCTATGGCAAGAACAATATCTGAGTCTGATACGAATGAGAGGAAGTGTAATTTGATTTGAGGATTAGGGTATTTAGGCCTATTGAGACAAAAACATAAAAATATATCAGTCATACAGTAGAAAGACTGTAGATCCCCTTCTAAATGTAGCTATCATCTACTCTGCTGCACATAATGTCACTGCACTACACTAACTAATTAAAATCAAATATAGAATGTAGTACATTTAAACAACCCTACATATATTTAACTTACTTTTCATTCTTGAATAATGGCTCCTACAGCGCTCGTATAGAGCAGCCTCCGAAGGCTGCGGCCCCTGAACTCAGGCACAGCTAAAGAGTCATAGAAAAAGATTCACAAGTGCATGGAGAGTGAGGAGAAAAACAGTTTTTGTTAATCCAGCATAATTAAAATCTTTCTTTGAAAAAAAATCATACAATAATTTCTTTTAACAATGTGTTGTGTAGCCTATAAATATTGAGAAATTAAAGTAAAATTCAGAAACCCAGCTTAGTTTCCTCTTTATCTCTTCATCAGGATGAACCAACCCTTCCGGACAGTTTTCCTGTTTCAGGAGGAATCATGTTCTACCTTCATCAATGAGTTCAAGGAGCGACAGCCTCGGATGCTTCAGTGTCTGGAGCAGCTGGAGGAGTGTGCTGTTCAGCTTGACAGGATGAATAAAGGATCAAAGATCTCCAGTGTGACAGGAAGCTCAGTGGGGGCAGTTGGAGGTGTGCTTTCCATCATTGGTTTGGCGTTGATTCCTGTAACAGCAGGAGTGTCTCTGGGTCTGACCATCGCAGGAGCAAGCCTGGGGGTCACCAGTGGAGTCAACAGCGCTGTCACCACAGCCACAGGGATTGGGGTGAACACTACACAACAAAAGAAAGCCAATGAAGTCTTCCAGGTCTTCATGGAGGATGTGCAGGTTCTTCAAGATTGTCTGGAGGAAGTCATCAATAAAGCTGTCTCCAAAATAGACCTAAACAAGATCAATATGATGATGGATGGGGCCAAGATTCTTGGGAAAGCTGGTGGTATTGGGAAAGGCATTCATTCACTTGTTCTTGGAGCCTCTGATGTTAAGTTTGTGGGTGTGGCAGCTGAAGAGATCCCAGATATCGGCCAGGCAGCAGCCAAAGGTTCTCTCGGTCTCTCAAAGTCGGCCAGGGCAGGTTTCATTGCACTCAACGCTCTTTTCCTGGGCATGGATATCTTCTTCATCTGTAAAGACAGCATCAGTCTGGCCAAAGGCAGCGAGACCAAAATCTCACAGTTCATCAGAGCCAGATCTGCTCTCTTGAGCTCAGAGATAGATTCATGGCAGAAGATCCACGACTCGCTGTGTGAGGGCCTGCAGACGTCAGAGGAAAATGAAGATCTCCTGGAGACGCCATTTTATTCAGAGCTGGATCTAAAGAAAGAAGAAGACGCAGAAGAGGAAACTGCAGCTGATGAGGTGGACGAGAAAGTGCCAGAAAATGACAGTTGTGTTGTACAGTAGTGTTTTAGTAGGTTCTGGGACAAGAGTTCTGGGTCAGAGAAAAATGGAGCTCTCCTGGAGACGCCGTTTTATCCAAAACTGGATGTGAAGAAACTAAAATACAGAAGAAAAAACTGCAGTCAGTGAGGTGGATGAAGAAAAGGGTTGTTGTTGTGTTGTACAGTAGTGCTTTTACAGGTTCTGGGACTCTGATCTGGTGTTACATTCATTATGTGAATGAAGCATATTCATCTCTGTGTACAACTCAAACATCATCAATATGAAGTAGATCTATAGACAAAAAGAAACAGATGACAATGCGTATTAGGTAGTTGGAAAGTTAAAAAAATACAAACAAGTTTTTAGTAGTCCTCAGTAAACAGTGTCAGCTCTCGTAAGGTGCCTTTTCATACACTTCAATAAACACAAGTGAATCACAAATTAAAGTTCAGTCAAGAGCTGAATCAGCAATCATTATCAGGTATTATTCAAATCTTAACGAGTTTAAGTTTTATTTCTCCTAATAAACTGATTTACTAACTCGGGTAAAAATTAAAAGTTTAGTTAGCTTTTTCCTTCCTTCTGATTTACCATTAAGTCTCAGTTTAATGTTAGATTTTACTGTGTAACAATAATACATAATTTCTCAAATGTTCAAATGAGGAAGAGATCACTTTTTTAAAGTTATGGTGTCCATGGAAGCACCCATTTTTGTTCTGGGTAGAAGTTGGACATTTGTTTGAAACCTTAACTGGTGTAGGAGCTTAAACGTAGAAGGAAAAGATATAGGTTAATTCTCCGAAATGATGAGAAAACCCTTAAGGGCAGGGAAACTTTTTTTTGTTGAATCTTCACTGCAAAAACTCAAAATCTTACCAAGAATATTTGTCTTATTTCTAGTTAAAATGCCATTTCTAGTCAAAACAAATCAAATTATACTCAAAATAAGACTCGTCGCATAAAAATGTGCTTGTTTTTAGACACTTTCTTTACTTCTTTCAAGCATATTTTCACTTGAAATAAGTAGACAAATCTGATAGTGGAGCAAGTTTTTCTTTCTTATTACAAGCACAAAAAACTTGCTTTCACTGGCAGATTTTTCTACTCATTTCAAGTGAAAATTAGTTTGAAACAAGTGAAAATGACCTAAAAACAAGTTAATTTTTAGGTGATGAGTCTTATTTTAAGTGGAAAGAGATTAGTTTTGACTAGAAATTAGACATTTTGACAAGAAATAAGACAAATATTCTTGGAAAGATTTGGAGTTTTTGCAGTGTTTTAATTTTATATAATATAATACTACATTCACAAATGTAAATGGTCCTCTAAAAACTAAGGATTCAAGAAATCCGCCACTACAACCTCTGTATGATTATTTGAAATGATAACCACTATTTTCAAATTCTTGAAAATAAGACAATATTTGACTTCAGCTATTTGAATAACTGTAGGCTACATCAAAAGAAACAAAACAATCAATTATGGAAATAAACTATTCACAGGTAGGTAATAGCTTACAGAAATTTTGGTCTGTTTATTTATTTGAGAAAACAATGTAATTTTTTAAGGGAAATGTCAAAGAAATTCATACAGAAAAAGGAAAAACGGAGGAAAAGAATAAAGGATCTAGTTCAGGACAGGTTTTTAGTTACGGTAGGAGAAAAGACAGGGCTGACTACTACCGGAAGTATTTAAATCCAGCAGGTGGCGGTAGTGCACCAGTCTGGATACAGGCCGACTTTAAAACAAAGATGAGGAGGGGGCGAAAGAAGAAGACACGCCAGAAAAGTCTGCTGTGATAAAATGTCGAATTTAACCAAACAACAGCTCCAGGACAAGACAACAAGGTAACTTCTATTTCTTTATTCGTGTCGCATTCCCCACAGGGCGTCGAGGGCTGTTGAATCTTGTCCACTTATTGCGCGATGGCACGTGGACAAAAACATTCAACCACAAACACAAACAAAAAAAAGTTTTGGTTTCGGTTTAATCATTTTCTGACGTTTGTTAAGTGATTTTTGTTGTCAGTTTTTGTGTTTCTATTCTTCCTCTTCGTGGAGAGTTTGTCGCTTTGTGACTATTTTCAGTCATTTGTTTTTATTATCTGTAGAGTCCTGTGGAGTTGTAGCCCACCTCTTCTCGATTTGTTATTATTGTGTAAAACACGTGAAAAGTGGGGAAAATAAATGTGTGCACATACATACACAGTTCAGTGGTGTGAGTGATTTAAAGTCTGACTTGTCAACATAACGTTATCACGTCGTTGTGTAATGTTTTTGTTAAGCTGAGGGGCAAAACAAACCAGAAGTCACTCACTCTGTCTCCTGCAGAGCGAGCTAAATGCTGGAAACCAGTCCATGTGTTGACAACTTGGCACCTACCTTTTATTTCCCGTCCACACCCGTTACAGAGGCGATAAAGGTGATAAAATGATAAATAGCAAATAGTCTACCAACGTCAGAGCCTGGAGCGACAAGGTGCAGGAATGGGCGTGGCTCAACTCGCTGTTTTTAAGGAGAAATGAAAGTAAGAAACATCTGATTAGTTTAGCTGTGTTTGCCAGTTCAGCACGACACTCCGTTGTTCTCTGACCTTGTTCCGTTTTTATCTATTTATTTTTGGCCTCGAACAGAAAATGAAGAGTTTACACCAAGAGGAGAACATGTCTGAAAGGTAAAGTCTGACTTTAAGCTGCTTTTTCTAACATGTTACTGTTGTAGTACAGTTTGTGTCTGATTAAGTTTGATTCCACAGTGTTAAAGTGGTTGACTGATGTGACATGTTTTGATAGTTTCACTTCTTTTTGCACATGTGATTTGTTTTTGTCTGAATAAATTAGACATTTTAGTTACACATACCTAAGCCAGTGGTCACCAAGTATAAAATGATCAAGTATTCCTCAATGTTTTGACTATGGGTAATTCACAAAGCCCATATATTAAATGAGTTTATTTGTATGTGAAACTGTACGAGCTGTAACAACACTAGGTTTCTGCTGCACTTTCGCGGTCTCATCAGTTTCATACTTTTGTTACTTCCTCAGTGACTCACACTTGTTTGTTTTTCCTGTCCTAACACGTCCTTTCCTTAACGCCACTGCTCAATCACACAATCAACAAGATAATTTATGTCATTATAGTACGGACTACATAGGCTGTGAGGGCTCAACACACTATAACCTCAGAAAACACATGCAAACACACACAACTGCCTTGTTGATTTTATATTGTCATTCTAATTATTATGTTGTTCATCACTGTAAAACTATTTAATTGTTTGAAATAAATACTGTCATAATGCATAATCTTGACCAGCGTATCTATAGAATATTACACAAAGATAGTACAATTAAAATTACTCAAATTATCTCAAAGGAATTTTAAATCGAAAGCAACTGGACTTGGTTATTTGTCTGGGAAGACGTTTCCCAAGAGGCTTCATCAGTTCATGCCCGCATCTGACCAGGCTGGGACTGCCCGTGGCATGTGACTCCAACGACTGTCGTTATAACACAATAGGGCACTAACGAAGTCGAAACCAACTTTCCACCGAAGACAGTCGCTCAAACGACTGTCGTTGGCACTTGGAGCACAAAAGGGAACCAGTGACATCGTCAGCCTTGTGAAAGCCCCTCCCAGAGGTTAAATACCTGGGTCTCCACACCCGATAGTTGGACCAGTCCCAGCCTGGTCAGATGCAAGCATGAACTGATGAAGCCTCTTGGGTGAGAGGTGAAACGTCTTCCTAGACAAATAACCAAGTCCAGTTGCTTTCGATTTAAAATTCCTTTGAGATACTATGACTTGGACCAATGAGAATATACACAGGCTTATAGCACTCAAATTAGCTGCTTCTAGCTGTGAAGCTATGCTTGCTCTGGTGGCATCTGCTGGCCAGTGTAAATGCAAAGAAAAACAAAAAGTTATTTTGAAATTTCACAAACCGGTCAATGCTTTGTCTTACAGAAAGCAGCTACAAGAGGCTTTGTGCTGCTACATCGCTGATACCCTCAGCTACATCGACTCAGTGAGAGGTTTCTGTGAGAAGATCTCTGAATGGGTGAACATGAGGAAGACAGAAGGGAAAATGATGACACACATTAAAAACAAGGCTGCCAGTGTTGACCAGCCAGAAGATGAAGTTCAGGCCTTTGAGGAATATATGAAGAGTAAAGTGACTGAGTTGGATGCAGACAGCAGACCTACAGACCTGGGGAAGCAGCTTGCTGTCGTGTTGAAGGACACTCTGAGAGGCCTGGAGGAGCTCCACTGCTTCCTGGATGCAGTGGAGAAGCTGGCGGTCACCTCACTTAATGTGTTCATGGAGAACCAGGTGCTATACCTGACTGATGGCACCAGCTTACAACACGCTCAGATCGTTATAAGTGTTGCACGAATGATCTGCCCTCTCCTCCTCAAGTTTAAAAGAGATGCACAAGTCTTCTTCCTTCCCAAACTTCAGAATGTGGAGGTGCTGTCGAATCAGTTGGACATATACATAGAGACGACCCAGACAATCTGCCAGGAGCTAGCAAAAAGGTGAACAGACATTTTTCAAACAAAATAAAGGACCTTCAGTGATGTAGGTGTGTAGAAACTAAATTTAAATCTCTTTTGCAGCTTCTTTGGTGACTTTAGCCTGAAGATGCCTATTGAAACTCAGGTTGACCTCGATGTGGACGACGTGTCTGAGGACGATATACAGAGGATGCTTAACCACATCAATCAGTTGGATAAAATCAGGCAAGTATTTTCTCACATTTCTATTTTATTTCATTTTATTGTCGCTATTATATTATACTTTAACCTAGTCTTGTATATAAAAAGTAGGCTGAAAGTATAATCCTTTGATTTGAGTTCAAAATTAGGATACTAGTGACACACTTAGACAAACTTACCTATGCTACTGCTACTGCATCACGAACAAAGTGTGTTTGTCACTTAGCCATGACAAAATGTAGTTTTTTTTCCTCACAAAACACAAAACTTGAGATTTGACAGTTGGATCCTTAGTTTCCAAGGAAATTAAGGCCGTGTTTGAAGGGGCCTCCGAAATGGGTCAGTCTCGTGGCACTGGTGTGATGCAATCGGTCTTCAGATACAACCTCAAAAAGCTCTGGACCCTGAATTGCTAATGGGTCATGGGAAAAGATCCACAGCTCTTCGTGTTAAAGCCCCAGTATGTAACTTATTTGGCTTATTATTAGCAAAAATCCAATATTGCTTTCATAAATACGTATTTCACTGAAGTCGAATCACACCCACATACAAATGAAAGGTTTCTCGTACCTTAGAACGAGTTGTTACAAGTCGTTGCAAATATACAAGGGGGGGCGCACGGAACTGAGGCGGCCATGTTGCATCGCCATTTTTTATGTTGAGTGGCAGCGTGACCGTAGGTAACCACGGAAACTCACCGGAGCTGTCGGCTCGGGGAGAAAGTTTTCCAGGTAACGCCTGTTAAAACTGTCACCACTTTGTAGTGTGAGGAAGGACGGAGGCACTGGTGTTGCATTCAGGTGCAGTCAGGCAGACGGCCGTCGGCAAACCAACCGGATGTCATTTTACTCGACGAGAGAAAGACGGTAAAACGTGGGTCAGGTAAACAATACGACATCACCATGACAACATGTTGTCACGCCTGTATTGTTTTGCCTCGTGCTGGCGGACCACTTGTTTACATAGACGCTTGTTTATCCTGTTACATGCAGCGTCTGTTGTCTGTCTGACGTCTGCCCGATTTCACGTGAATGCAACATCAAGAATACGTTCCGATATGCAACCACACCGCTAGATGGGGGGAATTCCTACACATTATACCTTTAAGTTGTTTAAATAAATTTGTTTATTCAGTAGCGACAACAACAGTTCAAACCCATGTCAGCAAGTCAACAAGCTACAAATAGTCCAACAACAACAACAACCGCTAGATGGAGGTAATTCCTACATACTGGGGCTTTAAAAAGTATTGATATCAGAGGAAAAATTTAAGTATTATGGACAGGAGGTATCGATTTATCCACAAAGAAGACCTACATCTACAGACAAAAAGAATTGGGTGTGAAATTTCCATCTGGTGAAACGGATGCACAGTGAGGAGAAAAACTCGTTTTGTTAAATAGGGTGCATCATCAGTGATGTATCCTTGGGTCATTGGGTGTTTCGGAGCTTTTCAAACATGAGACGTACTCCCTTAGGAAACCCAGCCAGTGATCGGTCAATTAAGAAAATATGCTTACTTTCCTCTGTTTTTCCCCATCAGGATGAACCAACACTTCCGGACAGTTTTCATGTTTCAGGAAGAGGCCTGTTCTCCCTTCATCAGCGAGTTTGAGGAGCGACATCCCCGAATGGTTGAGTTTCTGAAGGAGCTGGAGGAGTGTGCTGTTCAGCTCGACAGGATGAATCTGGGGTCAAAGATCTCCAGTGTGGCAGGAAGCTCAGTGGGGGCAGTTGGGAGTGTGCTTTCCATTATTGGTTTGGCGTTAATTCCTTTTACAGCAGGAGTGTCTCTGGGTCTGACTATAACAGGGGCGGGAATGGGAATCGCCAGTGGAGTCAACAGTGTTGTCACCACAGCCACAGAGCTCGGGGTGAACGCTACACAACAAAATAAAGCCAATGAAGTCTTGAAAGTCTTCATGGAGGATGTGCAGGTTCTCCAAAATCAATTGGAGGAAGCGATCAGTCAATCGGTCTCCAAAATGGAATCAGATAGTATTGGGGTGTTGATGGGGGTGGGGAAGGTTATTGGTAAAGCTGGTGTTATTGGAAAAGGCATTGATTCAATAGTTGATGCTGCATCTGCTGCAAAGTCATTGGGAAATGTTGGTAACGTGGCTGCAGACATCCCAGATATTGGTCAGGCAGCAGCCAAAGGGTCTCTCGCTCTCTCCAAGTCGGCCAGGGCAGGTTTCATTGCTGTCAACGCTCTTTTCCTGGGCGTGGATATCTTCTTCATCTGTAAAGACAGTATCGGATTGGCCCAAGGCAGCGAGACTGAAGTCTCACAGTTCATCAGAGCCAGATCTGCTCTCTGGAGCTCAGAGATGGACTCATGGCAGAAGATCCACGACTCTCTGTCTGAAGGTCTGCAGACGTCAAAGAGAAACGAAGCTCTCTTGGAGGCACATTTTTATCCAGAAGAAGATGACACTGACGATGAAACTGCAGGTGATGAGGTGGATGATGAAACACAGCCTTGTGTTATACAGTAGTGCTTTAGCAGGTTCTGGGACTATGATCGGGTGTCAGATCAACTATGTCAATTAGCCATATTCATTTCTGCGTATGATTGATGTCTATCTCTTAACTGTTTGCTAATTAGACACATTTATTCAGATTTTAAAACATTTGGACTGTATGTTTTTCTCATCTTGTCCCTCCTACAAATGTTTAAAATCACACTTCATCTGATCCTCAATGTATGTTAAAAAATAATATGTCAACTTTAGTGACTTAAGTCCAGTTGCCTTCAACTTCAGCACTTACTGACTACCGACGTCGTAGATGCTGATGGTCCAGTGCCTTATCAACAATATTTACAGAACCATAAACTACATGAAGCTTATGATACTTTTTCCTTTTACAGTTGGTACTTTATCTACATGTACCTGATACTTGTGTACTTTTACTGAAGCAGTGGTTTGAACACATGGCTTTTACCTGTATTGAATTAACTCCCAAACATGGTCAGCAGATGGAGCTATAAAACAACATTTCACCCACAAACCTGACCTGACATCTGTTGACTATGATGTTTGAATGTTGCTGTTACTTTATATTGTATATACTTACAACTATAAATCATATTATATAGTATAAAATTTTACCAAAGGAAATTTTACCAGATATTTTCTACAGTATTTGTGGATATCATATATTTGCATTAAATGCAGTTTTATTAAATGTATATAATATACATTTAATAAATGCAATCCCTTTTGACACTCTGTGTAGAATATTTGATATTTGTCAACAATGATCATTTCTCCAAAGACACATGTTAATAATGCAGCTGTTTTTAATTACATTGTTGTTCATTTGCTGTTAATACATCAGACTGATGAGTGTCCACAGGAGTTTGAGTTGTTAATAAAGACATTAATTCACACTTCAGTGTTGTTATAGTGTTAAAAAAACAATTACTAAAACTATAAAAGATAGAAAAAAGTAAAAGTACTTCAATAAATACAAAAGTGGAAGTATTTGGCTGCTTTGTATAAGAGTATTTGTGTAGGGGTGAAAAGTCTTCAAGCAAGAAAAGAAGTCCAGTTGCTTTTTTTTTCCTCCACAAGAAGTATTTGTGTACAACCACCATCATGAGCATCTCACCTGATTGTCTGAGGTGAGCTGGACTATAATGTAAAAGTTCACATTACCAGGAAGTGCTGCACCAAACTCCATCTCCACTAACACCCCCCCTCCCTGCTCCAGTCAGAGTAGCAGCCCCCTCCCCATTCCTGAAAGTCAACAATAAACCACGTTTCCAGTAAGCCAGATACCTCCCCAAGTCCTGCTCATCCCCATGGAGACCACTACGAGAGTCTGCAGGCCTGTGTCCTCGGGCCAAACCAGGCCACCCATGAGGAGAGAGAGAGACAGTCTATATTTTATTTTACCCAAAATGGATCAAAATGTGGATCTCCATTGAGACGCAGTGTAAATGCTCCTCTCTGTGCCCCCAAAGAAAAGACTTGGCAGCGACTCAGCTGCATATTTGACTGGAGAACCAGCCTCAAACAGAGAAAAAAAACTCACTTTGTGATCATGGTGTACTATATTTTACAGCCTCAGCGTCCCCTCTTTTGTGAGCCGTGACGTCAGCATTCCCCTCAGCGCTACGAGAGTGACACAGTAGCTTTGTCTTGGAGTCGCCACATCTCATTCACGGCCGCTTAACTCCTGAGTCCGAGTTTGCGTTGTGGCCTTTCAGGAGCCCTGATTCCTTAATCCTCTGGTTTTTAAGGCACTGAATAACTCGGCCATTTGTATGCTCAGTCCCAGGGTGGTGGGGTGCTTCTGCTTTTATGTGAATTGTTGACTTGCAAAACACGCCAAGTGACTGATCCACTGAGGGGGGCGACTGCCAGCAAGGTCACGGCGAAAGGTCAGTCGCACCGCTCAACATACATGTGGACAGTGCAAAGGAACAAGATCTGCACCGGAGACGACAACGAGTTAAAGGGTTTGGACTGAGATTATTGATCAATAAGAGCTGATCAAAGCTGCACCAGTAACACCTTTCAACAGCAGCTCATCATACAGAGTGATGTGCAATATTATAACACCTTTGTCCTGATCTTTACTTGGTGTAATAATCCTTTTTCATCAGTACTTTCTATATTATTTTCTCTTATTGAACTTCATGTGTTTTTGTAGTTTTATCTTTTTATGTTATCATACTCTCATTTCTTTCCCTTTTATTTGCCTTTTACTTGTAAATTTCCCAACTGAGGGATAAATTAAGTCTCATCTTATCTCATCGCATCTCATATTATCTCATCATCTCCACTCAGCTTATATTATCTTACCCTAGTCATTCATATTATTTCATTTCATCGTATCAGCAGAGAGGCAAATATATGTTTTAAACTACTGAGAAACCGTGTGTGCGTGCGTTGTAAAGCTCTTTGAGCGGTCGGTAGGAAAAGTCCATGTACTTTAACCACCCCAAAGTCCAGAGGTGAGTGTTTTATTGGTGATTTTCTGTGTCCTCACGTCCATGTGTAAACTACTAGGACACATGGAGAGAGTAGGTGGGTGTAGGAGGGGAGGTGGGGGTAGAGGGGTGGGATGGTGTTTCTGTGACTGAGGACAAATGACAACAGATTTAGCAGATTAGTGCCGGTGAAGCTGCAGCGAGCGGAGCAGTGAATGATGTGGAGGATGTCAGGTGCTGGTGGCTTTGTTTGCTAATGGTTTGGCTTCTTCCAGCAGCTCTTCAGATCTGTTTGCAAACGATCGAGACCCCTCAGAGGTCAGAGGAGATACCAGGGTGTCACTGTGAGGGTGAACATGAGCAGCAACTTTTTCCCCAGTGACACTGATTTTTACTTCAGCTTTCCTCCTTTCTCTCTGTTTAAATAAGAATTCTTATATCTATTACATCTATTTTGCATCTACTCATTTTGTAAACATCATATTTATTTTTGCTAATTTCAATAGATTGCATTTTTTTAAAAATGTTTTAACAGTAAACTGCATGCAAACATTCAGGATTCACTGTAGATATGTGACATTAAAAGTGTAATAAGATGAATTTCACAACTAAATGTTTTTGAGGGGTGGTGTGAAGCTGAAATCCAACAATCAGTCTTAAACTGTGGCAAATAATCAGACCACGACTTCTTGTGTTGCACTGATCCTTCACTAGAGGGCAGGTAAGGTAAGGTACAATTAGGTAAGGTAAGGTACAATAGGGTAAGGTAAGATATAAGTACGGTACAAAAAGGTACAGTACTGTTAATATTGATAGTAACAGGAAGTAGTTAATGAAGTCAGATTTAAATGCACAACAGTCAAAACACTGATGAGTCGTGGCCTTGTCTTTAAGTCCAAATCCATCTGTGGTCCATAAGGTCTCAGGTCTGTGGCACCATAAGGTCTCAGGTCTGCCGTCCCATGAGGTCTCAGGTCTGTGGCCGATAAGGTCTCAGGTCTGTGGCACCATAAGGTCTCAGGTCTGTGGCCGATAAGGTCTCAGGTCTGTGGCCGATAAGGTCTCAGGTCTGTGGCCGATAAGGTCTCAGGTCTGCCGTCCCATGAGGTCTCAGGTCTGTGGCCGATAAGGTCTCAGGTCTGTGGCCGATAAGGTCTCAGGTCTGCCGTCCCATGAGGTCTCAGGTCTGTGGCCGATAAGGTCTCAGGTCTGTGGCCGATAAGGTCTCAGGTCTGTGGCCGATAAGGTCTCAGGTCTGTGGCCCATAAGGTCTCAGGTCTGTGGCCGATAAGGTCTCAGGTCTGCCGTCCCATAAGGTCTCAGGTCTTGCAGCCTCCGGTCAGTGGACCATAAGGTTTCAGGTCAGTTGTCCATACGTTTTCAGGTCTTTGCTCCATAAGGTCTCAGGTCTGTGGCCCATAAGGTCCCTCAGGGTTCATGTACAGACTGAGCACTGGGTGTTGCACCAAAGACACATTGTAATGTTGGATTTATGTTGTGAATAGAGTTAGGAGGTAGTTTGTGTTTTTCTTTAAATGTGAGAGTAACATTTATGCTTTCTGTAAATGTTATGCTTTTGGTATTTTGTTATTATTTGTGTGAAACTTTGGACGTCATGGGACGCAAGACAAATTTCAGAGTGATCTGACAATAAAGTGTAATCTCATCTTATCTTATCAGTTCTGTGGTCCATAAGGTCTCAGGTCAGTTGTCCATACGTTTTCAGTTCTGTGGTCCATAAGGTCTCAGGTCAGTTGTCCATACGTTTTCAGTTCTGTGGTCCATAAGGTCTCAGGTCAGTTGTCCATACGTTTTCAGGTCTGTGGTCCATAAGGTCTCTGTCACTGGAGCTGCTTTGTTCTAGAAAACTCTGGATCAGTCTCCTGGGTGGGGAGTTTACGAGAAGTGGAGGGGGGGTCGTCGTCTTGTCTTCTTGTCTTCTTCTCTTTCTCCTTTCCCTTTCTTCACCCTCTCCCTCCCCGTTACCTCCCACCCTGACCCCTCACCCTCCTCCACCCTGCACCGCTGCTCCGCGTCTTAGCAGCTCCGGCCTGTTTGCATTCCTCTCAGTTAATAAGTGTTTGTCTGATCCCCGGCGGGGGGTGTAAAGATCACCCCACACAAACACAGCAGCGACTCGGCCCACCCCACCCCGCCCCGACTCACCCAGCTGTAAAGACGACAGGAGCGATGCTGCTGTGAGAGGAGGACGAGGAGGAGGAGGAGGAGGGGGAGACGAGGCGGTCGTAAATTTCATAGACATGCTGCTCAGCCATTAACTTTTAGGCCGCAACACACTTGTCACATATGCACAATAACAAACACAACACACATCAACACAACTGGACACGGCTTCCTTGTGTGGATGATGATGAACATGTTGGCAGCTGAAAACCTTTCAAACTGGCCACAGCTTCACTTCCCTCCTGTGAAGTCAATCATTCCTCCGCTGCAGAGGTTATTAGATCACATATTAAACCCAAACCTGGAGCTGCTTAAGCCTCATTTTAAGAAGATCAGTCTCCAGCTGTGGCCACTGGCTCAGGTTATGGGACCAGTTTCCACCTGTGGACGGACTGGGACCATTCATGTTGAGACTTATGAAACCTCCTCCTCCTTATTCAGGGGTGAAAAACTGTGGTAAAACTAAAGTAGAACAATTTATAATGGGGAAAACGAACAAACAAGACTTTCCTGATTCTGTCGTTCTGATTTCTATTCCACAGAAAAGTTGCTTCTCTTTTTATTGATAACGATAGATAAAATTTTGTGGGGTTGGGGGTCACTCCTGAAGGGCGGCGTGGTGAACATGTTTGAGAACCACTCATGGATAGTTAGATTTATACTACAGCAAAAAAAAAAAAGACTGAATGCTCCAATGTCCAGTGTCGTCTCCTCTGTCTGCCGTTGGTCAGTTACAGTGATTGGCTCCGCCCACAATGCTGAGGTTTAAAGTTCAACAAATTTGAGCAAATCTGATTGTTCCTGAAAATCAGAGACTAGCAGACGTACCAGAACGGTGGTTAGCATAGGCCTAGTTAGCATCTCTTTGTTTAATTATGTTTTGGGGGTTTTTTTATAGCCTCTAACACTGGGTTTGATTCCCATCCTGTCTGACCATATGCTGCCTGTCAAATTTCCTCTCTCTTTCCAAATGCCCTGTCTCTCTCAACTGTGAATGCATGACCCAAAATAATACAATTTTTCCCCCCTATTGCAAGTTGCAAGTTCATCGGTCAGGTATGTCTGTCACTGCAGTTCAGGATGGAAACCCTCAATCATGTTGTTGACTGATTATTTCATTCATCATGTGTCTTGTACGGTATTAAAAACATCATATGGACGTTAAAAAAGTAAATCTTGTATCTTGATTTTTCACTTTCACTTTTTGGTTCACTTGAGGGAAAGGCCTCACTGACCGCCTCTACACCCAGAGAGAGACACTCAATGTGACATCGCTGGACGTCTGCTGCTGTGTTGGTTGTGAAACGTGTGAAATCGTAAATCCATCCAGCTGCCGTTAACGGGCCGAGCTGCAGCGGAGCGATAGCGGAGGGAAAGAGAGCGGGCTGCAGACAGAGCTCTGCCAGAAACATCCCGACTGTGAGCTGTTTGGAAACCGTCCTGGAGACTCGCTCTGCCGCTCTGTCCCACGTCCACTCTCATCAAGTCATTTTGTGGATGCACCCGATGCAGAAACAACAGAGGAACTCTCTCTCTCTCTCTCTCTTTGCTGGGGGTGCGAGGCTGCACCAGTGAATGGAGCGGCCTCAGACTGCTGGGAGAAATCCCTGGCTGTGCCGAGCAGCGAGGGGGTCCGGGTCTTGGACCGGGCCTGACCGGGTGTGTGCAGAGGAGGCTTTTGTCACTGTTGTCACCACGGCAGCTCACCTATTGAGGGTAGAGTCTAAGATATGTAAAGCAGCAGCGTTTCAAAGCTTTCCCTCCGCTGTGAAACAAACAAAGAAATAAAGAAATCAAATTAAAGTCTGGAAAGGAGTGAGTAAAGAGCGGTAAAAAAGAGACGAAGAAGAGAGAAAGTATCCTCTGTGTTAAATGCTTACGCGCTGGGCCAAGCCATGTGTTGGAATCCGATGAGTGTTGAGAAATGGAAAAAGAAAGGAATCATTAAAAAGACGGAGCGAGGTGGAGGGAGGCTGCTATGCCCTTGTTTGCCCAAAGTGGTATTTTCTTTTCTCATTGAGCCGGTCCAAGTCCTGCAGGCGGCTTGGTGAGTCTCCCACCCAGCATTGACAGGCAGGCCCGGGCATGCCCAGCCAAGGTCAAACTGTGGCCGCCAAGAACACGCACACGGCTCAGCCTGCCCCCAGCTGCCACCGCTCTGTTTATGTTTGTTTTGTTTTGTTTTTTTCTGTCCGTTTCCCTCCTTCTGCCTCGACTCAGCTCGGGCTCACGCTCTCTGGATGGATCGGTTTACGCAGCCCTGCTCCTCCAGAACCAGGTGAGGTGGTGGTGGTGCTGCTCAGTCTCAGTATCACACTGACTGGATGTAGGTCATCAGTATATGTTACCAAAGACATCAAGTCGACTGTCTTTGAGGACACAGAATTTAAAAGACTCATATTTTTTAAACAAGGAACAACAACAACAACTCTGCCTTATAAATAATCTTATATAAGGACCAACAGAGTGCATTAATGGATATTAATATAAAACTATATGTGATACTTTACACCCCAAATGCATATATGACCACCACCACCTTTCTATATCACATTTTGAAAGTGAAATTTGTTTTGTTTTACTCTGAAACACAAAAACCGTTGATGCAAATGCCTCAAGAAAGGTTTGTTGCACAATAAAAAAAAATATGGAAGAAACAAATCAATATTATATAATATAATATATATAATATATATTAAAATGTTGAAATGGCTTAATCCATAAAAGGTATGTGTATGATGTATTTGTAGTTTTAAGCCAAAAACTGGAAAAAAAAAAAAACTGTTTTCCATCTCCTCTCTCAGCTTCTCTCTAGAGCTCTAGTAACAATAGGTTGGTGTCAGCCAATCAGAAGAGAGGAGGCTCTGAGTGGCTGTTTTTCTGTGACATCACAAAGTGACAGGAAGTCCTGACGGCTGGTTTTATATTAAGGCTGAATAGTTTCTGAATACAGGCTGTGTGCATTTCTCTTTGGACTGAGGCTTTGATACTTTCACAGTATTAATATAGAACCTAGAGCTGCTTTATAATCACACTACACATGGACATCTACCTTTATACTGTATGGAGCTTTAATACAAACATCTACCTTTATACTGTATGGAGCTTTAATACAAACATCTACCTTTGTACTGTATGGAGCTTTAATACAAACATCTACCTTTGTACTGTATGGAGCTTTAATACAAACATCTACCTTTATTCTGTATTTAGCTTTAACACATACATCTACCTTTATACCGTATGGAGCTTTGATACAAACATCTACCTTTATACTGGAGCTTCAAGTTTAAGTTCATTAATCTATGAGTTATTTCACTAATGGCATGAAGTCCTTTTCCTTTTTGCCACGTCATTGCATGAGAGATGACCGACCAACAATGCACAGAGCTGGTGTGAAATGTCGTAGACGGGAGTGTAAGCTGAGAATATGTTTGGTAACTGACTCTGGTATTTAGAGACCATTGTTCTGTCACTGCAGTGAGTCACTCACCTTTATGTTACCTGGACAGCATAACACTGCTGAGCCGAGGAAGACAACAGGGAGGAAAAACACCCAGACCAAAGTCAAACATTTCTAACAGACACACCCTCCATATGATAGATTAAAAAAAAAAAATCTAGTAATAAAGATTCAATTAAATTTATTATTAGACACCTTTTATCCAGCAACAGGAAGAATCCACTTACTGTGGAGTGACAGTCTTGGATCTGATAGGTTCAATTACGGTAACCTGCCTATGTTTTGTTATGTAACAAGCTCAATAACTAATGAGAACATTTTAAACCGATGTTGTTGTCACTGAGTTTCAACTACTGAGTGACATTATATTATCCTGCGATATCCTGTGATACATAATTACATGATTACTGATTTATTACCTCTTTTTTTTTCAACTGTGTCCTTAAAGTTAAGATGCTCCATATACAGAGGCAATAGTCTCACTGCAGCAGCCCCCAGTTTGATTCCCCTGGTGAGCCTTTGCTGCATGCCATTCCCACTCTCTGTCTCTAAGCTGTCCTGTCTATTGAAGGCAAAAGATCCCCTAAATAAACTTTAAAAAAAAAAGAAAGAAAAAACTGAAAATCTGTCAACATTTGTTTTACCCAACAAGATCGTAGTTCAAGTTCTCAGTCTGTTCATGTCACCAGTTTTATTCTTGCAAAACAGGACAGGACACAGTCATAAACATTAGGCTACTGACATCCTTGTATTGAAACAATATTACCACACAACATATCGCAATACTTCGTTTTATGGATGTTTTTTCCCACTCCAGAGGTCATGTGATGATGTATGACACTTGATAATGGGGCTTCATTGACTTGAGGACTGATGCTGACACTGAAAACTTGAAGGCTCCTTATGAAACACCACGTCTCGTGTATTATCACCTGTGAGCGCTCTGACAGACAGGTGGAGGTGGAGAACCTCTCCATCACCTCAGCTCAGTGTTTCTCCTCCTGCAGCCTCCCACTTCACTGGGGAGGTTTCACCAGTCACTGTAGAAATGGCTTTGTCATGTTGCTCCTCTGCTGCCTCATTCTTTCCCCTGAAACACCTACAAAAGACCCCCACCCTCCCCACCTCTGTCTCCCCCCACCCCATCCCTGTGTAATGAATAAAGAGGCCCTCCCACTGTTTCCCTGGGTATTGTTTCCTTGTTGTTACACAGAGTGTGTATTGCTCACTAAGCCTGTGATGGATGTCGGATTACCCCTCTGCCTGTGTCTTCCTGACAAAGAAGGCATCAGCCTGCACTGCAACACACAGGACACACACACACACACACACACACACACACAGGCAAACATGCAAACACACACACTCACGCACTCCCCAAACATACACCCACCATCGTCCTAAAGATCCTGCATACAATGATCTACAAATCATTGTCCCGACGCCACGGACACATCAGCATCCACACGACACAACCTTTATTTTTTATGGTGAGCAGATGTTTTCATAGCGTTTTGATGGAAACGGGCCCAAAGAGATTGGACACACACACACACATGAACGTAATTATTCATTAGATGCCTGTGAATGTAGGAGAGAGTTAATGTTTACATCAGCTGATTGATAGGATCTCTGAAGCGTTTTGAAACTGTTGAACGCACCGCAAAACCGTTCGGTAAAGTGTCGTCCTTGTTTCAGAGGTCACCTCAGAGTATAGTTAAAGTAAACAGAGAATCAGCCCATAAAAGCTGAGAGCTTCTCTCATGTGTTTTATGATGTTGATTTTACATGCGCTGCCGTGACATTAAGATAACGCGTTTTCACTGCTAAAGCAACACGAGCGCTCTGGAGGGAAACAAGGAGGGAAACAAAACCCAGAGCGTGAGCTGAGCTGTTACTGTCTAGATGTTAGGAGGAGCTCACATCTGTTTCCTTCACTGTTACTGGACAACAAAACAATATAAACAAACTACTGCAAGGAAATAAAAAGATGCTTCGCATAAAAAGACTTTTTAGGCTTTATACAAGAGCAAAAATCTCTTACAGCTAAATATATTATGTACTGTAGGAGCTGTTCTTATGTTCCCACAGTCCAGTGCCTCCACATGTGTTGATATGGTAGCTACATAATAGGAACAGTGACTTTTTGACCTACAGGCATCTTCAGCCATCCAGAGCAGTTGCCAGTGAACTAATGGAGGCTGTTAACCTGCTACAACAAAGTCTTCAAGTAAAATCACGGCTCAGCTGGAAACAAGAAGCTGCTTTTGTCATTGTTGTGTGTGTGTATTAACCAGATATTCATAAAGAAATCAAATTATCCATGATTTCAAAGACAAAACAGCAGACACTGGAGGGAAGTTCAAACTTTGTGATGCTGGTATCACCTGATGACCCTAAGTTTTCCCTGGTTACACTTTGAGAAATACTTAAATTAAATAAATGAATAAACTCTTACTTTATCTAGGATGCTGAAATGAGACCTATTTAGATTAAAGTACTGGTTCTTCTACTTCAGCAAAGGATCTGTAACTGGGTCAGTGTCGTTGTGTGATGTGTTTTTCTGACAGCGGGGAGTCCGTGGAGCCTCACTCTGGTAAGGTAAGTGAACTTTCACAAAACCACCAGAGCAATAAATCTGGGGCTCCTCCATCCAGCTTCTTTTTTTCTCTGCTTACTCCATCCCTCCTCAGCCCTAATCAACCCTCAGAGCCTGGGTAAGACCGGCAAAAGTCACCCCTTCCCACCCGCCCCCCCACCCCACCAGCCCTACATGACAATGGTACCAGCAGTTACCCAGGAAACAAGCCTTTCATTAGCTGTGTGATAAAAAAGACGTATTCCTCGTCTCTTCCCCGTCCACTTTTTTTCACTTCTTGGTTGTTGATAAGCTTCAGAGCCGACCCCCAGCTCCCAGCAGCTCCCAGCAGCTCCCAGTCCAACCTTCATTTTGTGATACTTTCTCCAGTTGAATACCAGTGAAGTCGTGGGGGCAACTAGATACTGATACTGTCATCAGTTTTCACAAGGATAAACCATTAAATCCATAAAAACATATCTGAAAACCCATGGTATGAAGTCTTTAAACATCTTGTTTAAAGTGATAGTTGGACATTTTGGCAAATTGGCCCATTGCCATAATCTGTATAGTGTTAGGAGTAGGCTTGTTACCTTTATTTTTCGGTGCAAGCTATTTTTAGAAGAGCGATGAGCTGCTCAGAGCTACGTTATGGAGGCTAATGGGATTTCTTGGTTTCCCTCATCAAACTCATCAAATACACAATCCAACAACTCCAAAATGCTCTGGTGGACAAGTTGTGACCTGCACATTCACCACGCTATGAGATAATAACAGAACGTTATGAGACAGAGTTGTTTTAGAGGTAAATGCAGAGACTGCTTGCTGAAAAACTGCCCCCGACAGAAACGTGCATCAGTGGTTTTGCATGAATTTACCTCTAAAACAACTCTGTCTGGTAACATTCTGTTATTATCTCATAGCGTGGTGAATGTGCAGGTCAGATCCCTTTAATAGTTGAGAACCTTAGAAATTCTGAGTTTATGGAGATATTAAACAGCAAATCACATCAGAGAAAATGGAAACAAAGAAGGTGCTAGCCTCATATCAAAACATATTTTAATGCACACACTCAAAAGGGACACAGTGACTCGTGCAGACTTGACGTGGGACTGTTCACTGTTTTAGAAAGTGAACATGATACCCGATAGAAATGCTGAATCAATGAATGTAAAAAATATTAAATATGGGCACAAAATGTCAAAACACCGGTGTCGGTATCAGTCCTCCATAGCTCCCATCAGTTGAACTCCATGACTGTCCCAGCCACGTTGGGTGTTGGTGTTTAGCACTTTCAGTTTGCAGCGTTTCATGGCTGGAACAAGCAGTGAGGGTTAGCGTTTCACCAGGAGGCTCCTCTTACCTGCAGCCGTCAGCAGGGCCAGGGAATAATACCTGCATCAGGTTACCACGGGCCTCTCATCTAACCAGCCTGCCACATTATGATTATGAGCCCTGCAATCCAGCTGGAGAGACAGGGTCCAGCAGGTACTGGCTGTCCAGGGGGGCCTGCAGGGAGCTGAAGCTGGGGGGGGAAGGGGGAACGTCAGGACTCCTCTAGGAAAAAAAGCTCTCTGGCTGGGCATGAAGATGCAGGATCCTGCCTTTCCAGCAGAGTGTTGGGTGTCCATCATACAGCGGTGTAGCGTTACAACACTTTATCTTTGCCTTTCATCTCTGAGCCATCGTTACCTCACCAGTGACCACAGACCCGCTGACAGACAGCCACGTCTGTCCACGACCCCGGGGGGACGGCGGCTTCTTAAATTCTACGTATTTGCATTTGATTACTGCGGCTATTCATCTGAACTCTCTGAACGCGAGCCACCTTGCTAATCTGCGGCAGGGTCAGAGAGAGACGGTGTGGTCTACGGCGGGGCAGACAGGCGGTGATATATGGGGCCGTGGGACACTTGTCCCTGTTAGACCCCACACCGACCCAATGAGGGACCACAGATCCAAGCGCTATGGGGAACAAGAGTCTGACTGAGCACAGACAAAGCCCTGAAAGAGAAACCCAGCCACCCCCTGCTACTATTACCCATCCACTGCCTGATCACAGCAAGAGCCCCAAAGAGATGAGCAGGAAAAGACCAACGTAAATCTCACACACAGGCACAGTAAAGCAGAGGGGGAAGAGGTGGGGGGAAGAGCAAAGGGAGGAAAACAGTGCTCCAGCCATGTTCGCAGCTCTGTGAGACTTAAAATGGTTTATAATGTGAAATATGTTCACCATCTCAGGAGATTCAGAGAAGTGATCTAAGTTTGGAGACAATGTGGGACTGACTGAATCCTGAACTATAAGAAGGGATTAAACACTGTGGCCCAAATGACATGACTTCAGATTTACTGGATAGAAGATTTGTTGTTGTTGTTTTTCGTTCAGTGAATTTGGACGAATAGATCAGGGTGTCGTCAGCATATCAAGAAACATCCAGTCGTTTAGCTCAAAGACGTTTCATTTGAACTAAATTCTGACATTTTGTCAGTAAATTCTGACCTTTCATTTAACTTTCTGTTTACCTAGTTTAACCCTTTTGGCTTAGCTTGTTAGCATTAGCATGCTAGCATTTGCTAATTGCTGCTGAGAGCTCAAAGTACACAGGTGGAAGTTTTGCAGGTATTACATCACAAATTTTGACCGGATGACGATGCTAAAGGAAAAGTCAGATGGCCACCAAAGTTATTGCAGTTCATCCTGAGGGGAACAAAAATATCTTGGAGTAAATTTCATGATAATCCATCTCTAATAACAATAAAAATGGCAACCTCATGGCAATGCTAATGGAAGGGTCAGAGGTACGGGAAGTCATGTAAATGTAAAGTTATTTCACTTTATGTACTTTGAATATTTGAATAAAGACAATCCAACCAATGTGATGCAGAAAATGTGACATCTTGACAGGCAACTTCCAGTAAGTCTTATTTTTTTATTGTCAAAGAGAAGTGGAAAATAAAATAAAAACAGCATAGTAAAAGGATGCATACAGTGTCTCTGACTTTACAGAACCAATCATGAGGTAAGACGCCATTATTGTAGTTTATCAATGTTATTTGATCAAGAAGAGCTAATACACAAAGGCTTTGTGGTTGCTTTGTTTTCTTTCTCCAGTCAGACACCTCATAAAACACATAACTGCGAAACTGGTTTGTCTAAAGTAAACTTCATGATACACTCCTACAACTGAATGTAAAATATAACAGGTATCACTGTACATTGATTGCACTTTCACACAATTTAGAGGAAAACACGAGCGATTATTGCATCTATGACGTTAAGGCTCTACTTGTGGAGTGATTTGGTTTAGTAAGTCCACATCCAACGACACGTCCGTGCTATGTTAGATCTTTTTTCCCCGTCACTCTCAAATCTCCCTCATTTTCACCAATACAAAAACAACACATTTCCTCCTCATCATGAAAAAAAAAAAAAAAAAAACACAGCCTCTTTAACACTGCCACCCCGTCGACTCCCAAGTGTTGTTCTTGGCACATAGAAGGTCAGGTATTCATTGACGAGGCACCGCAGCCTCTCTCAAGTGAACATTTTAACTTCTTAATAGTTCTTTGTTGGAGAATTAAGCCTCAAGCTGTTTTTTGTGTTCATTTAAACTTTGAAGACAAGAAGCTCAGGTGTGCCCTCCACTTCGCTTTACATCTACTGTTCAGCTAGAAAGGATCAAAGGAAGCTGCTACTAAGAACTACAAGAAATATTAACGATATGCTGATATGAAAAAAAAAGAGTTCTCTGTTTCAAACATATCCTGCATGTTTATCATTATTATTATTAATCTCATTAGACTGGTCCTAGTTATTTTTGAAAAATGCATACAGAGAATAGTTAGTACCAAAAACCCCACGCAAAATTAAGCTAAAAGCTAATTCAGTAAATCACTCCTACACCAAACATCATTTGGCAAATATCTCATCATGTGTCATCATTGTAGTGCTGCCGTCTCAGTCTGTTCAACAAGTCTCAGCCACAAGTGTGTTTTGACTCTAAATGCATGAAATGTCAATAAACACCACAACTTAAACCTGCCCATAAATCCTCCTCTTAATGCATGAACACACACTTTTAACAACGTAAACAGAGACCACGTTGTTTCTCTCCTAAAGGCCTGGTCACACCGGTGCAAGTGGAAGAACTTGGTTTATTGTGTTGTGTATTTGTATTGTATTGCTAATAAGTGAAACCAGATGCAAACAGTCTATTGGCCCTTTTCCACCAGCACTACCCGACTTGACTCGACTCTACTCATTGTTTTATTTTGCTTTTTTCCACTAGGGTTAGTACCTGGTACCTGGTACTTTTTTTTTTATAACGCCTCAGCCGAGGTCCCAAGCGAGCAGAGCCGATAAAATGTGATGTCAACCGACTGCCGGCCACTGATTAACCAGAGGGTGTCGTCACTGGCAGAGTTGCGAGCATGATGTCTGACACAAGAATATATTTTAGACTGTTTGAGACTGTTGTTATTCTTTCACACGAGTTAAATGGCTGCTGCACAGGAAACCACACCAGGAGGTGCAATCGAGTGAGTTTGGAGCTGACGAGAGGATTGAACAAAGAGAGCTAGACGGAGCGGACAACCTCACCCACGTTGAGGAGGAAGTATGAATTACTCTGTTGTAATGGAAATGTAACTTTAACCGAGTCAAGCCTGGTATGCTGTAACTGTGTAGTGGAAATGGGCCATATATCGGCTATAAAATTGAGCAAATGTTTTTTAATTTGGGGTTTCCTGCAGCAGCGAATGTTCGTTAGTGTTTCTCCTGCTGGTTTCCCACTTTACTTCTTTCACATTTTCTAAGCGGCTCTATCATTATAGTAATCATTAGCCTTGCTGCAATTGGAAGCTCTAGTCAACAGTGTCTTGTACTATAACGCTATTTGAGCTGCGGAGGGTTATTTAGCTGCAGTACCGTGGTTGGCCACAGGGATGAGTTGGCAAAGTCTTATCCAGTTCGTTAGCTTTTCTCTCTTCAGTAAAACTCATAATTGAGTGGAATGATTACAGTCGTGAGAGTTGATGGATAGTCCATGGATGGGATAGACATGGGTTAATGTCAGCGCCACCTGCTGGTGTGATCAGGCCTTTATTCTGAAACCTTGTTTGTGTTTTTGTCATGTTGTGATTCACCAACAGTCGGCACAGTTCAGTTTTCCCTGTTGATGTGGTGATGATGTGAGCTGCTGCTGTAGGTTGTGGCATCTTTGTTCAGGAGACGTCGGGAGTCTTTGTAGTTCCTGCATGAATCAAAAACGTAAATGTCTAAAAATACAACTTGAAAAGGAAAACAAGGGCTGATCGAGTGTAAAAAAAAAAACAATAACAAGTCTCTTATTCCTCAGTGTCACTGTGAAGAGTTTTCAGGGTGAAGGAGCAACTATTCCTCAAAGGAGGGTGTCGATCCGTGTGCTGGGGTCTCCACCTAATGAGTCTCCGAGGTCAAACAGCTGGTCCAGGTTGACTGTGGAGCTACAGAGGAAATCGTTGCGGCCTTGTTCCTCCTCTTCGGGCCAGGGGCTCTCCAGGAAGGCCGTGGCCAGGAAGGTCTCCTCGTCAAAGTCCGACACGTCATTACTCCGTTGGGTCTCCACCAGCACGTGGATGTCCGCCGTCCCTGCGGGAGCTTCGACGGGGGAGATGTGAGTCCCCCGCACCGTCAGGTCCTCCTCTTTCATGATGGGACTCAGCGGTTCTCCTCCGTCCAGACTGAGCTCTCCGCTCAGGGCCGAGTCCAGCAGGGCGTCCCAGTCGAAGTCGCCCTTCAGAGGTCCGATCTCCTTCTGCTCGTCCACGGAGAGCAGCGGGGAGCTGGAGCGCCGGGGGGCTTTGGCGGCGCCGCCTCTGACCGACTGTTTCCTCTTGAGCCCGATTCTTCCCCGGACCACGGGCCACGACCCCAGCATGGTCCCCTCGGCCAGATGCGGATCCCAGTTCTGGTCGGCGCCGGTTGCCTCTTCGAACTCCCGGAGCAGCCGCTGGGACTCGGGGTTGATGCTCAGGCCGATCTGACCCCCCATGGGGCCGCAGGGGCCTCGGGACTGGGGCTGGAGGTTCACCCGGAGCCGGTTCTGCAGGGCCGGGTTGATCTGGACCGGCGGCATCCGTCTCTTCTTGTAGGCGCCGCTCAGGAGGCGCTCGGCGTACTGAGGGTCGATCTTCCAGAACCCGCCCTTCCCCGGCTCGTCCTTCTGCCGCGGCACCTTGATGAAGCACTTGTTGAGCGACAAATTGTGGCGGATGGAGTTCTGCAAACACAGATTTTACACATTTACCTCCTTTAAACTGACAGATATATCACATTAAAGCAGAAGTAAGCAGAATGTTTGTGTTAATCTAAGTCTTAAATAGTTATATCTTCCGACAGCAATCACTTATATAGAGTGTTTGGTCTGAAACACGGGTCTGTCAGTCCCTCTGCTCTGCTGTAAGCCCAGGAGAAAACTTTCCTTGTATCCTACAACCTTTATCCAATGAGGAGAGAGAACGGCATAAAGGGGCGGTCCTCTCTGTGTGTGCAGCCAAGGGATGCGTGTGAATGTGGTGACGTAGGAACGAGGGCGGGGACTGCTAACTCCATCGGCTGACAAGAAGTTAGCCAAAACGACCGGATCGCTTATTTCTGCTTTAATGCACTATGCACCGTTACATCCACCCTGCTGCCCCCCTCCCCCTTTCTTTCTCCTGCCTCATCCCCTGAAGTCTAAGTCGAGTTGTGACCTGCTGACCTTTGTTAAATATTATCTGCTCCATGTTCGGCCTTACAATAACAGAACGCTCTGAAATGTCTGAGCCAGACGCTGAAACACGGGAGTACAGCTAACGGCTCCATCAATCATTTATCCAGCAAAATTAAACTTTTCTTCAAAATTCCTGCACATTCATCAGGGGGGAATCTGCTGCTGCCCCCTCCTCCACCTTCCTCCATCGCTTCTCTTTGCTGAAGCAGAAAAACCAGGGAACCACATATGCATTTTTTAAAGGGTAATAGCGACTGTGTTTAAGGTTTTCTGAGAGGGTTTTAGTGCAGCTGGTGGAGGTGTTGTTGTCCCTCAGGAGTTATTAATTACACACAGCCAAGTCACTAATACTTCATCAGAGGGTGGCAGCGGGCCCAGAGCGCTCAGTCAGTGCTGCAGTGGATTCATTTAAAGTTTTTTTTTTTTAAAACCATGCAACCAAGCTGAGATTTGACCCCAGAAAACAGAAAGAGAGAGAGAGAAGAGAAGCCAATTACACACAGTGGAAATTGTGATGGAAATTAGCATCCTTTACATTTTGTATAAGTGTATTATGTGTCCAGTGTGTGTGTGTGTGTGTGTGTGTGTGTGTGTCTACCTGCCAGGTGGGGTCAGCGTGGCGGTAGTAGCAGAAGTTGTCAGTGATCCACTTGTAGATGCAGGACAGGGTGATCTTGCTCTTCTTGCTCGCCTGCATGGCCATGCAGATCAGCGTGGCGTACGAGTACGGCGGCTTGATGTGCGCGTTGGTCTTGTAGTCCACCTCGTCGGGGCAGTGACCGTGGGCCACTATCCCGGCGAGGGGAGGAGGAGGAGGGGGCGGCTGCATCCTGCTGTAGGCCGCCGCCGTGGGCTTCCCCGGGGTGAGGGGCATGCCGATGGAGGCGGGGTCTCCGGCCAGAGGCGAGGCCGGCGCGTCGGAGCCCATCAGCGGCCCGTGGTGGTGGTGGTGGTGGTGGTGGGCCTGCTGCGGCACGTTGGCACCGAGGATGGAGAACTCCTGCAGCCACTGCAGGCTGGTCAGGCTGTCGTCCAGGCTGTTGATGCTGCTGATGTTGTTGTTGTCAGTGCTGTGGATGCTGCCGCCGCTGTCCCGCTCCTCCGCCTGGGCCGCAGCGGTCACCACCTCCTCCTCCAGCCCCACCGAGCCTTCGGGCCAGGGGTCGGCGCAGCTCAGAGACAGCATGACTCTGTCCAGCTCCCTCTCTCTCCCTCTGTGTGTCTCCGCTCTCTTCTGTCACCCCAGCTCCTTCTACTCTCACACATTCAGTGAGAGACTGCTGCTGCCCCAGAGGTGCTCCACGGACAGGCTGGGGAAGTACAGAGACATGACATGACACTACGGCACTTTATGGTGCACTACTAGAGCACTTTTGAGCTGGACTATAACTTTTTTTATTCTTTTAACTTGTTATTAATTATTAATGTTGATTCTGTGGTGTTTTTTATTGTGTGAATGAGCAGCTGACCAACGTGTAGCTAATTTCCATCGGGATCAATAAAGTTGCATCCAATCTATTCTAATCTCCAATTCCTCCTCCTCCTCCTCCTCCTCTGCCACCGCCTGACAGGACCGAAAATATACACCCAGCGTCAACGAAGTGCGAAGAGGAACAGGACAATGATGCCTTATTTGAAAACAGAGGCCCTGTGTGTGCGTAAAGTGACAGACTCTCACGTCTGTGGATTTCAATTCTCATTCCCGTCTGTCACCTGGCTGCATGGAGCCATGAGAGAGGAGAAAACACTAGAAGTCTAACTTGTGGAAATCTAAAACCTCTCATCTGGTCGAGCTGCAGCTCTTTTCTCTCTCAGGTCACAGAACATTCCTGAAAAACTCCCGTTGCGCACTTGACGCGCACAGGAGCGCACTTAACGACCTGTGAGGCGCTCAGCCAATAGCAGGCGATTAAATCGTTAAAATAAAACTTAAAACATATATATTATTATATCAAATAAATAAATGTCAGATGCATTATATATGTGTATATTTTGTATTAAAACGTACTTATTAAATAGGCCTAAAGAATTATTCTAAGAGACAGGTTTAATTTGTCAAGTGCAGTGTTTAATGCTGGCTCGGAAGTTTCAGGTCTTTTGAACTCAGGTCAAATAGATTCAGGAGAATTTTTTTTTTTATCTACTCAGAATAAACATTAAACTCACCTTTCGTTGAGCTGTTGATCCGTTAAATCCCAAACGATCAGCCCCTGGATGAGCGTCCAGCCTCGGTCTGACCGCTCAGCACCTGTCGTCCACTGGTGACCGAGAGAAAAGTAGAAAAGAAAAAAAAAAGAAAGAAAGAAAGAGAGAAATTCCTGTGGAGGGATTTTGGCGCTGTGTCGGCCGCCTCTGCTCCTCGGTGAGGTCTTTACAGCGGGTGTCAGCGGGCTGCAGGATCCGTCGGGGAGGCAGTTTAATACCTGGTGCAGGAGGTTTGTCCAGCAACCATAGAAACGGTACACCCCCTTGTAAACAGCTTCCCGCTCCTCCATTGGCCTGCTGGTTTCTATAGCGCTTCATTTTTAATCACTCTCAAGTGAACTGTGCTGCAGGTTCTCAAGCTGAGGCCCGGGGACCCTGCAGGGCACCAGCTCACGTCTCTTTTATTCTTATTTAACTGAGATTTAACTCGATTAATTTGATAAAACACAGAACAGACTCTTGAGTAAAACTTGAGACATTGAACTACACATGACTTCATCACATTAAATACAGAGTTCAGGATTAAAGCAGTTTTGTCATTTGTCACTTTTCACATCTTCTCACATTTATACTGCAGAGTGAACATATTTACTTTTATCTGGGACCTCTCGCTGTTATTTGCATCATCAAAACCTGTGTATTTTTTGTAATTTGCACATTTTTTGAACTGTCATTTATCTGTTGTAATTTTCAGTTTGGCCTTGGTGTCTCGCACTCTCTGTTTCCACCTCTATTTAGCTCCATCCCTCTGCACCAACCACCGCCTGCATCACCTCCTTTCCTCTGCTGATAAACCGGCCTGCACTCCCTGCTCAAGAAACCAGTCGTCCCACCAGAAGCTGCCTCCATCGCCTCTTGTTGACTGATCAATCCCCATTATCCTATATTCCATGTTTTAACTGTTTTCTTGTCTGTACACAACATCTATGTCACGTCTGGATGAAGGATCCCTCCTCTGTCGCTCATCCTGAGTTTTTTCTCAGTTGATGTGAAGGTCAGAGGTCAGAAGATGCTGTTATGATGATGTGTAAAGCCCTTTGAGACAAAGCATTTGTAAAAAAATTGGCTATACAAATAAATGTGTCTTGTCATTTGTCTTTGTATTTTATGCATTCTAATTCAGCTACTATATAAATTATATTTTCTGTATCTTTCCTCTCGTGGTTTATGTGATGGCACTTCAGAGGGGCCTGACGCCGACACTGGGGGGTAAATTAAAATAACAAGACAGGTTACAGTAATATGTCTTAATTTACTTATCAATTTTGTGTTAATGTGAATTTACAGGGTAACTGACAGACACTGACTGTTTTAGAGGTCCGATTTTTCTTCTTCTCTAACCTTTTTTGGTAACACTTTATTTGACGCCTATCTCTATAACGCATTATAACCATACCTATAATGAGTTATAATGCAGTTATAGCACTGTATAACTATAGTTATAAACACTCATAAATGATCATAATGCTTTATAACAATAATCATACACATTATAAAGCATTTTATCATGACTTATAAGGTCAGGTATTATAATATGTTATAATTGTTAGTAACTTGCACATCGATAATGCATTATAAATATAGTTATAATGTGTTATAATTGGCTTATAAACGTGTATAACTATCATTATAAATTATCAGAAGACTTTATAACAATAAACATAACACATTATAGAGCATTATAACTCTATTATAATACTTGAACTTATAAGCCATTATAAAATGCTCTATGATGTGTTATGCTTATTGTTATAAAGTCTTATGATAATTTATGAGTGTTTATAATGAGAGTTATACACGTTTATAAGACAATTATAGCACATAACTATATTTATAATGCAATATCGATGTGTGTGTTACTAACAATTATAACGTAATAATACCTGACCTGTCATGATAAAATGCTTTATAGTGCGTTATAATCATTTATGAGTGTTTATAACTATAGTTATACAGTGCTATGACTGCATTATAACTCATTATAAGTATGGTTATACTGCGTTATAGAGATAGGTGTCATATAAAGTGTTACTCTTTTGGTATATTACTATTTGTGTAACAGCTCTGTAATTAAAATATTAAAACCTCTCACATGTTCGATAGATATTTTTCATATCAGTTGCCAGAGCTAATGCTTTAGTTGTTTTAGCTGCATATGGGTAACAGCAGCACGGTTTAAACAATAAACAAACATTTTACTTTGTGTTAAACGTTGAATTCACTGGATTAAAAGTCAGAGATGTTATAACCATCCTTCTCTCTCCGCTGATACTGACAACCATCAATAAATAAGCAAATATTTCCATCAGTAATCTACATTAGCAGAAGAATAAAGTCACAAAAAAGTGAAATATAAAAACCTCAAAAACTTACTTTAGTATTTAAGTAGTATAATTAGTATTTAAACCCAGCTCCACCTGCATCAGACGCTGTGGCACTTTGATATCAACACTTTACTTTTACTGTACTTCTTCTACTTCCCGTTCAGTGAACACACCACCGCTGCTCTGACCTTCACATGTGACCATGAGCAGCAGCGTCACCTCTGAATCCACTGGATCAGTGACAATATAAAAGTTGAACCCACTGTTTGGACTTACAGGGGAGTGTGTGTGTGTGTGTTTGGGGGGTGGGAGTGGGGGGGGGGGGGGGGTATGTGTGAAGGAATGCACTTTGTTCATAAGACAGGGAGGGAGAGAAAGGCGAAACAAAAAGGTTTGGCCCCTTGAACGTTGTATTAGTGTGGCTGAGTGGTTTCCTGAGGCCCCTCACAAAGACAACTGTAAAGCAATAAAAAGGCTTCCTCCTGCAGGCTGACGCAGAGCACCGAGCGCTGCCTGCAGTGACTCACACACACCTCTACACACACACACACACATTAGATTATTGTTATTGTTGTTGTGGTTGTGGTTGTGCAATGCAAAAACTCAAAATCTTTCCAAGAATATTTGTCTTATTTCTTGTCAAAATGTCTCATTTCTAGTCAAAGCTAAACTCTTTTCACTTAAAATAAGACTCATCACCTGAAAATGAAATTGTTTTTAGATAATTTTCTTTTTTTCAAACAAATTTTCACTTGAAATAAGTAGAAAAATCTGCCACTGAAAGCAAGTTTTTTTGTGCATGTAATAAGGAAGAAAAACTTTATCGACTATCACATTTTTCTACTTATTTCAAGTGAAAATGTGCTTGAAAGAAGTAAAACGTGTCTAAAAACAAGCTACTTATTAATGTGATGAGTCTTATTTTGAGTATAATGAGACTTGTTTTGACTAGAAATGACATTTTTGACTAGAAATAAGACAAATATTCTTGGTAAGATTTTGAGTTTTTGCAGTGTGTTAATTATGAATCAGGTGACGTGTGATGTAATGGTCTCTCTTATTTATTTACATACTATTTTCTCTGTCCTGAAACTTTGACAGGAATAGACACATCCCTTTACACCACTACAAACAACGTCTATACGTGTTGTGAGGTGAAGTCCGCTCACTGACTCAGCTTCAGTGCTGCTGCTCTGTGTCTTTGTGTCCTGTTGTTCCTCTCATCCTATTGTTCGAACCCTGACAGGTCTGAGCTCCAGACCAGACCAGACAGACTCCTTCATGTCAGAGGGAGGGCCGACCGGCCTCAGACGGACGTCGTCCTCTTTATCTCCGCCCACCTCCATCGCTGCACCTCCAGCAGGGGTCAGAGGTCAGCGAGGGAGCAGCCAACCACAGAAACCTCACAGAGCCGAGGGGTCAGGGAGAGCCGGACTTGACTCAGGACTCGCAGGGATTAAAGAGGAGAGACGATGCAGCTGGACTTGACTGAGCAGGACACACACACACACACACACACACACACACACACACACACACACACACACACACACACACAGGGTCAGATAATAAAATCAGTTCAATGCAATGCAAAAGTACATTAAAAGGCATTATGGGAAAAAAAGACACAAAAGATAAAGAATAAGATTAGATAATAAATATTCTTTATTCCACAAATGACCCAGGAACTCTGTCATGTTCACGGTTTTATGGATGAATCATTCAAATATTAATTATTTTTTAAAAAGTTAAAATTGAAGTTCATCATTTAAAATCTATTATAACCAGGTAAAAGGCCTCTGACAATGTTGAATATCAGCTGACTGTTTATATCCTGAATCCTTCACTGTCTTATTATTCTTTACAGAAACCAAATGAACAGAGAGAAAATGAAAGAGAGGAGGTGAGAGAAGCAAAAAATAATATCCTTGTTAATATCTCAGCTTAAAGCTGTTCAATTTTAATATCTATTCATTTTAGTCTGTAGCCATTACAATACTGAATGTAAATATGAACTGACAGCCTATAGTTATATTCATTATTTTTTACTTTTATTTTTCATATTTTTATACATATACTTTTATATTTCACCCTGCTAGCCATCAATGCACTTCATTCATAGGCATACTCAGTCAGGACCATACATAGTTGTTGAATAACTGAATGTCGGCACTGAGTGTTTATTGTTAGTTTATTGTCTGTCTTGTTTCTATGTGGTTGCACTTCAAGGTTTTAGCTTTTAATCTCGTTGTGCTGCTGCGCAATGACAAAATAATGATTCAGATAGCTTAAAAGTCTCAGTCAAAATAAAGTAGCCTAATGGTTTAATAACTGATCAATAATTACACATGCAAATCCCTCATTTGTTACAGTTGGTTTATATTTGAGGTGCAGTTCTTGAGTTGGACACATGGGGGCGCCACAAACCATTTAATCCAACATGTGACCTATTGTGACAGACTGAAACTGCAGCTGTAACTGGACTGAATACAACGTGTGTTAATGTATGTATTTGTCCATTATAACCAGTAAATAAAGATATTAAAGAAAAACACATGAAGCAGCTGTGTGGCTCCCGACATGATGTTGAAATCTACATAGTTGACTTGTTTTATCATTTCAGACTACAGACTTTTAAAGCTCTGATATGGTTATTTATTTGTTAGTTTACTGAACAGGAACAACAGAGATAAAGTCATGAATATCTCCCTGCAGGAATAACACAGGTGTCATGCAGGTTCACTAGCAACAACAACAAACAAAAACATTTATAAACTGAAAAACAGGATAAACAGTCAATGCATGTGTTTGTGCATTATCTGCATTATACATGACCATCATATAGGTGTGAGTGAGTATAAATACTGTATTTATATGCAGATTATATCAGTCCTGAGTGACACGACACCCATTGTGCACCCAACCCTCAGTATAACAGATAAATGTTTTATACTCGTCTGTAAAATTCCTTGAGTTCACATAATGTTTTATAATCGTCTGTAAAAGCTGAAGAGAGTGAGCGTGCAGTTGTTGATGTTGGTGTTGTGGTGGTGATAAAGTCCAGTTAGTGGTGATGGATTAATGTTAATGATTCTCTACTGAGCTTTAAGATCAGTCCCACCCTCGCTCTCTTTCTGTATGTGTCCTTATTTTGGGAGATGAACCTTTAACTGATCAGAGCAGACCGAACAACAACAACAACAGCTCCGAGACAGGAAACATACACGGATCAGTGGAGATTCACTTTACTGATCTTTACAGCTTCACTCTGTTTTTATTATTTACAACGTTCCTTCATGATTGTACAAGTCGATCAGATGCTCTGTTTGGGCCCAAGACAACTCAGTTGTAGGATTTTAAAAAATATGTCCTTTGAAACTCCAAAGTCTGGTATCTCTGAATGTATTCACATCCAGGCTTCAGGAGTGCAAATGTTTTATTTTGTGACTAATCTTGTAAATTAAATTGTTATTTGCCTTCTATTTGTTTGTTTTTTATGTCTATGATTAATGTGACTGTTGAAACTTTATGTGCTGACATTCTTGGCCAGGTCTCCCTTGCAAAAGAGATCTTGGATCTCAATGGGACAAACCTGGTTAAATAAAGGTTATAATAACCTTTATTTAACCAATAATAGGGTTTAAACTATTTTTGATTGAAATTTAATTACAATATTTCATTTAAAATTGTCAGTTGAGATCCCAAAGTTTCCAAATGTACAAAACAATGTGAAAAAATGATGCACAAGATGTGTGGCACATGTTATTGTAGGTGAAAATGCCGATCAAGTGATAGGTGTGAATACAGAGACCAGTGGGGTGCAGGTGTCAATATCCAGATGTGTGAGAGCCAGAATATCTGCATATGTCTTAAGTCTTTGGTTCCAGTGTTTCACTCATTGTCAGTGACACAAACAAGCTGAATTCATATGATACATTTAAATGCTGTGGGGAAAATAGGATTTTAACCTTAAAGCTACAGTTTAAGAGATGAAATGATTGTTTCAGGCTCAGAACAACAGTTCGGTCTTTCTACAGGAGATGTGAGGGGTTTTGTTCTCCGGCTCCAGGTAACACCCTGCAACAATACATAATAGATAGGCTTCCTCTGTCACGCGTGTTTTCACCTGCAGCACAGCTGAATTATTCAGAGATAAAGAGAAGCTGGAGCTGGACAGGCTGCAGGCCCGGAGCTGCACTCAGATGATAAGAAGATTAGTTGTTGTTCTATCAGGAGCACAGTCAGGCCCACTCTGTCCATCGCAGTGTCGGAGACAGATGGCTCCAGGATACCAGCACTGCTTCCTCTCACTATCACCTGGAAACAAACCACCGAGCTGATGACAACACAAACCTGTAGAAAGTCTGTTTGTTTGTTTTTTTATCATTAGAACATGTACTTAGTGGCTGTTCCTTTTTCCACGAACTTCTCACATAATCCCATTTCTGTATATTAATGTGTTATATGTGTTTTTATTATATACTAATAGATCAAATAAAGATTTAAGATAGAGTAATAGTTATACTACGGGTAAATTACTCACGTTTCTAGACAATCAATACCTCATGTATTTCAAATCAAACCAATGTAATGTAATGTAAATGCAAAATTGACTTTTCATGTATTTTTTGACATACATGAGATTTCCTCAAATAGATAATTGATGTCATCAAATAAATACCTCTACAGTTATATTTCATGTTATCAATATGTGAGAAATGTCAATAAATATATGTTCGAAATCTTTAGTTATTGGTTTTATGATTCGCATGAATGACTTCGTTAAAATAAAGTCGACAAATACATAAAACAAACACAATAGAATAGAAACAAGTTCTTATATATTAGGTCAGAGGTCAAAATAAAACTTTGACTGTTATAAATTCAAAACTATTCAGATGCTGTATATCAAGCACTATCTGCAATATTAACCATATCCGTAATCCAGTATGATAACATATAGGCTACACTATTATAAAAATTGGTTTTATTCATAATGTCTACTTCTATGTCTTGTGCTTTTGTTTTCCCTTGCTTTTATTTTGAAGCTTACGGTTTGTATTTCTAGTGTCTGCGGTTTTTCTGAAGTCAAAGATAAAAGTGTTTCTACCTCAGCTGGATCTGTTAAACATCAGACGTTTACTTTGTTTACATGCGTGTGGTTTACTTACCTGCCGTAGCGAGCAGCCAATCAGCTCTATGAAAACACGTGACGTCGGTGCAACGGGCATGAACTAAGCGCGTGTACAACCACATCGGATAAACCGCAGAGGGGCGGAGCTGGAGCTGGTCAGAAACGTATGTCTGTCTCCACCCGCCGGCGCTGTCCCCGATGAATGAAACAAGCGCAGCGGCGAATTTAAACGCTTCACCTCGTCAGCCAATCAGCGCCTCGCTCGTACTCTCTCGCCGTGATTCTGTCCAATCAGCGTCGCCGTCTTCTTTGTTGTTGGTGATGACATGAGAATATTGTTGTTGCTGCTGCGGCGGAGACTCAGCAGCGGTGGGAGCAGCGCCGACCGACCGACCGACCGGACGGAGACAGGCAGCAGGCAGCAGGCTGGGTCTGAAAGGTTCACGGGACTCAGTCGATCCGAGGCCACATTTCACTTCTTTTTTCTTTCTTTTTGTTTTCGACTTCAAAGCAAAAGTGAACACAGGCGCAGCATGTCGGTGAATATGGACGAACTCAGGCACCAGGTGATGATCAACCAGTTTGTTTTGACGGCCGGTTGCGCCGCGGATCAGGCGAAGCAGCTCCTCCAGGCGGCCCACTGGCAGTTCGAGGTGAGTCAGTCCGGGACGCTGGGTGTCTTATCCCGGCTACAGTTCACGTCTTTACCCCCTGGGTGGTCGTCAAACTGTCTGCGTGTGAGCCGAAGGGGGATTAAACGGTTGTTGTTACTGTTAACCGCTTTTTAACGTGCTTCCTCGCGACCATGCGCTCGTGCTGCAGCTAACGTTAGCTTAGCACTGACTGAGGACGTGGTGCTGCTGCTGCTGCTGCTGCTGCTGCTCGCCGCCGCGGCCGGTTTTTGTTTACATCCTCCACAGGAATCCACTGTGTCATCGCTCGGCTCGTTGTACGGAGCCAAGCCGAGCTACAGGGTGGATAACCCGGCTCGGCTCGGCTCGGCTTGGCCCGGAGCTCGCCCTAAAGTCTGTGTTTTCCAGTGTCATCGTCGAAAACAAACAGCTCCGTCTGTGATGCGGTGGTGTTTAGTCTAATTTAGTTGTTGTTTTAGGTGGCTGCATTGTTCATATTGTATCACATAGACTACAGTAGAAGGTTTTGTTGTAGCGGCTGTACTGAAATATTAATGTGGGTTTATCTGAGTATCACACTGACTGACTACACTGCTGCTGTGATGCCATCTTAGATAGATAGATAGATAGATAGATAGATAGATAGATAGATAGATAGATAGATAGATAGATAGATAGATAGATGAATTTATTTGTCCTTTACAGGGAAATTTGTTTTCACCATTTCGTAGGCTACAAACGGCCTCGAGAAGTGCAGACAAGTCAGGGAAAAGGACCACAGGCAAGGCAAGGCAATTTTATTTGTATAGCCCGTTTTTACAAACAGTTTGTCTCAAAAGGCTTTACATGGCATCACAACAACAACATCCTCTGCCCTTAGACCCTCACATCGATCGAGGAAAAACTCCGTGGAAAACCCTTTTAACAGGGAAAAACTGGAGAAACCTCAGGGTAAGCAACAGAGGAGTGTGTCCTTAAACCATATTACATTCATTTACACGATACATTCCCACATTTCATACAACCACGAATACATAAAAACATAAAACACACCACACCCTGCCTATAGTTTCCCACATTTACATGTACATTCCCCATGATTATGTTCTTTTCATGGTCTTATTTAGTTCTATTATGGCAGGTGGGATGAAGTTTTTATTGAATTTTATTTTCTTCCAGGCCAGCGTTCTGGGTTGGGTGGGTGACTGGGGTCAAGTGCTATGGAGTGTGCTCTGCTGTGACGTTGAGGTCTGAGAAGTTGGGGGTTGGGGAGTCCAACAATCTTGTTGGCCCGGCCCGGCCTGTCTGATAATATGTTCCCATTAAAAACCCGCATCCATCACCCCCAGGTTGTAAACTACAGGTCTGATCAACACAGCAGGTGAAGTCGGAGCCTCCCTGCTGCTCTCACACAATCACATTATCACACTTCCTGTTGTCTCGAGCCCCCATGAACCACCACCACCTTCTTCTTCTCCTTCTGCAGATTAATAACGTGCTGTAAACCGTGAGCCTCGGTGTTAGTTTTGTTTTTACAGCAGGAGACGCAGGTCTGAGTCAGCGGGCTGAGAGCTAAGTGGTCTGACATTGATCCTTCAGTTATATATAGACTGATTAAGATGCATTATCCCTCCAGCTGTTCCCATACGCAGCCTCTCTGCGCTGTGAACTGATATATTTAAAGCTGTAAGGAAGCAAGGGTCTGTAAACCTCATGTCCCTGTGTAGCACTCCCCTGTGTTGGACATATTTCATTATTTCTAACATTATTATTTTGGATTAAAACTTAGCATCGAGTCAGTGTCTGTCAGATCAACCAACAGCCCGAACCATTGGCTCAGTCCATCAACAGGAAGTCATTGAGAAATAGTTTTTTTTTTCTGACATTATGGTGAAACACAACAAACACTTTATGACTCCACCTAGGTTGTGCTTTGAACATTTCAAACACTGAACTATTTCTCCTTGAATTGAAAGGTAGTGACAGAAACAATCACTGGTTCGAGCCCTAAAAAATGGCCGCCCGGTGAGCGTGTGCGTGGACAGGTCATCGACGGAAACCAAGTCCAGACCTGTGATGTTCCTCGGGCCTGTTGAGCAGCTGACAGACACCTGAAGGACCTCTGACATCAAGCCCTGAGCCTCCAGATGGTTTAACTCCGACCACACCTCCGTCTGTTCTAATGACCGATCTGTTGAGGCCGTGTGGTCAGAGCCGGGCTGCAGCCGGGGGCCAGGTGGTTCAGCAGGGGAGGGGGGGGGGGGAGGAGGAGGCTCAGCTGCTCTGTCGAGGTCACCGGGTTATGGTTAGAGCGATTAATCGGTAGGGATGGGAATCTTTTACTATCTCACGATTAGATTCGATTCTGATTCTTGGGGCTACGATTCAATTCAAAATCGATTTTCGATTCAAAACGATTTGATTCCTAATGATTCCTGCTTCAGTCTATCGGTGTGCAAAGGATACTCATAATCTACTCCAGTCTGCTTTACAAGACAGAATGACTGAAGTGTCTTTTTCACATTTATTGAGTTTTAAACATTTATCCATGCTTAGATGGAACTGTTGAAACTGTTGCATAAAAGCAATATCACATATTGCTTAAGTAACAAAATTAAAGGTGCCTCTTTATTAAAAAAAATAGTGCAGTTAAACATGCTGCCTTTTAAATTCTAAGGAAATGGAGACCGACAGCCAGCAGATTTGTTTCATTTTTTTATTTTTTAAAACGGATTTTGGGACATTTTATATCGATTCTGAATCGTATTAAATGAGAGTTGCGATTCTTATGTTAATCGTTTTTTTGGCACACCCCTACTAATCAGTGAGAATTAGCTTCTGTTCTTTGTAACAAAAAACTGATAGAGGAGTGTAAAGTGAGAACACGGCAGGTAACCGATTCCTTTGTTTGGAAACCGTTGTTGTTGTGTGGCTGCAGTGACTCACTCACCTGGATGTTACCTGGGCGCCGCCGCCGTCGCTGCTGCTGCTGCTGCTGCTGCTGCTGAGTCCTCAGAGACGGAGGAGGAAGCTCAGGCTGATGAAACTGGAGCAGCTCATTTACATCGACTCATCAGTGTGTTGCACAGGCCGTGAAGTCCCCTCAGGCAAATTTGGGTGATTTTGTTATTTTGCTGGATGAATACACTCGACCGGAGTTTCGCAAACGTTACGACAGAAATAATCAAGAGTGGGCGGAGCCAACAAATCACCGTTTTCACTCTGACTGTTATATAATTAGTTGAGTCGTCAACCGGTTAGTTTGTCATGAAGCAGCTGAACACTGATGTCATGGCTTTGGCTTTTTGACTGTTTTGTCTGAACAAAACAAAAAGTTTGAAGCTGCATTCACTTTGTATTTAGAGACAAAATTAGAAAAGAAAACTCAAAGTGATCAATCAATTACTAATCACCAGATTAATTAAAAAGTATTCAATCATTAGTAGCAGCCCCTGTGGGTTAGAAATCTCATTGAGAACCTGTTTCCTAGCAGAACAGTCCTCAGTTTTTTGTTCCCAACCCCCAAGACAGAAACCAGGAGAATCCACCAAAATAAAAGTTTCTCTTAGACATGAGGAAGAAGAATGAAACGATAGTGAGAGAAAGTGTAAAATTAAACGTGGAAACTGTGTGAATCAATGTGCAGCCCCCTCCTCTTCTTCCTCTTTCTCCTTTCACTTCCACATTTAACACTTGAAGACACTGTTTTCATAGGTTTTTTTTTATTGAGGCAACAAATGTTTATAGTCTGGAGAATATTTTCTTGATGAGTCAGTTTATTGTTCTGTTTGTTTTACGACACGTTAGACTGAAAAACAATGAATCACAGTGATGTCTCCAGATTGTCTTGTTTTTCAGGCCAAACTCATGAGTTCGTAATGAGATAAAATCAACAAACTCTCACGTCTGAGAGAATGAGAGAGAGAGAGAGAGAGAGAGAGAAGCTGGAAGCAGAAAACATTGATGTGTTTTTGTCATTTCCAAACCTGTGAAGTGACAAATGGTTTCAGCTGTGATCTGTATTTTGTGTTTGTCTCCTCTTGAGACTGTAGTAAACAGCCCATTGTTTCTGTCAGGGAGGTTGGAGGAAGGGAAGGAGGGAAGGAGAGGGGGGGGGGGCAGCAGCAGTGGCCTGATTCTCCTCGTGCTCTGATTCAGACTGTGAACCGAGGCCGAAGGCGTCTTCTGTCCTCGGCCGTCAGCCGGGGGTCTGTCAGCTCGCTGCTGCTGCTGCTGCTACTGCTGCTCCCAGATCTGTAAGGAAACACTGACGACGTCCTGGTCCTGTTTACTCCAGTTTTCTCTCCAGATGTGACGTCACGCAGCGAGAGGTCGCGGCCTGAAAACTCTTGATTCGATTACCCCCCTTCAAAATAACAGCGCGGAAGCTTCGTCACATGAGCTGGCATCAATAAACTCAGAAACTGGAGCTGTGAGTCACACACAGGTGATGATGCTCCGAGCTAACTCAGTTAACCAAGTCATGTCGGTAGCGTAGTGGCGTGTTGTGTTGTTTTCACCCAGATGAGGAGGTTTCAGCCTCCGTCTGACCTGACTCAGCACCAGCTGCTCGTCCTCCTCCGTCCGCTGCAGAGAGTCGAGGTCGATACACCTGGAGACGCTGCAGAAGCTGTTAAAAACAAAATGATGCAACTACAGTCACTCAGTCACTCAGTTCTGCTGTTGTAGAAGTCACATCCTCTCATTTTTATTTTCAGATCCAAACAATATGAAGTTTACTGTTTAAAGCTATAGTGCGTAACTTCTATCGCCCCCGAAAGGATTTCTGCGTTATTACAACGATACGGCCGACACCTCAATATGGCGTATGGCCCGGTGTAACCTGCCCCTCCCCTCCCCCACCGCTACCGCTTGTCACTCTCTTCCCTTCTGTTTCTTTTCAGTAGGATCCACTTCTGAACCTCTTGGTCGCTTCTTCGGGTTCTCCGCCGTGTTGCTTCTAGCAGCGCTCTCCCCCCCCCCTCCCTTCTCGTTGTCTGGTAAAACCGAGTAGAACACGTTATTTCCTGTGCACCAGCGCGGGAATGTCGCCCAAGACACCAAATGCAAAAAGAACAAATACTGAAAAATATCGCGAGGTGTTAGAGGAGCTGAACGGATTCATCGGTGTTGTATCATCTCCTCTTGTAGTGGCTTGGGTGAAACGGATATTTACAGACACGTAGAAGTTACACACTATAGCTTTAAGTTGTCTCATTTGTTTATTCGGTAGCGACAACAACAGTTCAAACCAATGTCAGCAAGTCAACAAGCTACAAATAGTCAAACAACAACAACAACGACAACAACGTACAATAGACACAATTAGCTGGAGATGGATACAGGTCTGTTTTGTTTTGTTTTGTTTTGCCTTTAGCAGCACTTGACCTTTATTTTGAAGGAATTTATATCTGAGGTTAATTTGATTTGAGTTGATGTGATTCTTCGTTGCCTTTGTGAAGCCGATTGTCCGAATTTAGATCAAGTTGTGTTTTAATCTGCTGCTGTCGTTGATGTTGTTACTGTGTCACCTGAGGAGATTTGAGCTGGAGAGGCACAGATGGATATCAGGTACTGAAGCGGTTGTGGTTTGAGTTTCTGTAAGTGAGCTCAGTGATAAACTACAGTGTTATCACACACACACACACACACACACACACACACACACACACACACACGATAACATATTGCTCAGTTCATGTTTCTGCTGTGAGGAGAAACTACCAGGAACATTTTGTAATCTGTGTTTTCTTCTGAATGTGTCACCAACACGGAGGAAACTACAAACAGTTTGTCAATAGAAGCGTTGGTCACATGACACGAAGCATCTGAACTCTTGAAGGACGGACGCTGAGCTGTCGGTGACTCTGAGTCTGTTGTGAGTCTGTGTGTGTGTGTGTGTGTGTGTGTGTGCAGCAGGAAGTGAGCGCTGACATCAATGAGTGACGCTCCCTCAGACCTGCAGAATAAACAGCGAGCAGACAAAGAACGGCGTGCACTCGGTGGCTCCTTACACAATAGCTGCAAAGCACTTTCACGCTTTTGATATGTGTGTCACGTTGTACGGCAACACATTCCTGCACTGCCGCTGCTGTTGTCAAACAACCAGACCGTGTGGGGGAGGGACGGGGGGAGGGACGGAGGGAGGGACGGAGGGAGGGAGGGGGAGGGAAACCACTGCATTCATTGAAGCGCTGGCAGGACAAGAGGCCTCTGAAGTGAAATGGAGGCTACGCTGAGCAGTAAAACGAGCTCACACTCCCCGTCTGAGACTCTCTGTCGTGTGAAAACATGTTGTGGTGGAGTTCACACTATGTTTTGTTTTTGTTTTGTGTTTGTTATACCCCAGCAGACTTTATTGAAACTTGTGTGTTTATGAACTCAACAGTAGGACTGGACCATAAAAGGAAAATCTTGCGAAATATTCAAGTGTTTATGTGTAGAGCTCAAACACACACAGTTACTGATTGATTAGTTATTGTCAGAGTGAGATCTATTGATTTTATAGAATATCTTTCATTTGGTTTCTGCTGTCAGTCAAACAAAACTTTCTTTTTCCCACCAGATGATTAATCAAAACAAAACAGAAAATCCAAGGTTAAAACATCACAAAGACTAAAATAATCATTATAGCAATAAGATAAAGACCAGTGTTAGGGCAATAATAATTAACTTTTATTGCTGACAGGATGCAGAAAAAACCCACACTTATTGTGAAAAGTCTGTCTTGAACAAGCCCAAACTCAAAGTGAACCAGGATTAATTTGAGATTCAAACAACTATAGATGAAGGTTTTTACTGATTGATTAGTTATTGTCAGAGTGAGATCTGTTGATTTTATAGAATATCTTTAGTTTGGTTTCTGCTGTCAGTCGAACGAAACTTTATTTTCCCACCAGATGATTAATCAAAACAAAACAAAAAATCCAAGGTTAAAACAGTCGTTGGCTGCAGCCTGATAACAAAGACTAAAATAATCATTATAGCAAAGACCAGTGTCGGGGCAATAATAATTAACTTTTATTGCTGACAGCATACAGAAAAAAACTGCTTATTGTGAAAAGTCTGACTTGAATGAGCCCAAACTCAAACTGAACCAGGATTAATTTGATTTTCAAACAACAATAGATGAAGTTTCTGTTTGTGTTTTTAGCTACAGACGAGAATCCTTCAACAAAAACTGTGATCATTGATCATACAGAGTTGTTTACTGAGCCTGTTTCAGCTGCTTCGGGTTGATTGTTATTATAAAAACACAGATCCTGAGTCAGTCGGTGAATCACAGCGAGCTCCGTTTCTCTGGAAGTCTCTGCTCCTGTTGGGAGGAAGCAGCAGCTCCCGCTGTGTTTAGGCTGCTCTGTTATCGTCCTGTCGTGTCTCGCAGGTCATGGAGTGTGTTTTTGTTCACGCTGCCGTTGGCTGCGCTCAAAACAAAGAGGAACAAAACAAGGAGCCAACTCATTTCCTTGTTTGCGCAGGGAGGCGGTCATGAGACCTGCTGTTTACATTTTTATGGTGTTTTCTGATTCTCCGTCTCCTCCTCGACCTCCAGCTCCAGGCTCTGTGCTTCAGGACGGTTGTTTTTCATCATTATTGGTTATTGATTAATCTGTTTTCACCTTGTCATAGTAGTTAATGAAGATTGTCACAGGTTCTGTCAGGAGTAAAATGGTTTTCAGTTTATAGCAGCACATAACTGTTGTTTTTATTATGGAATAATTTAACGTTTATTATCATATACAAGGTGTTTCATATTATCAAAGCTGTTTGTATTGACATCATCTGGTCCTCATTGTACAACAACAAATAAAACATGGCTGCATCTCTTAAAATCTTACACATTAAGTGAATTACATTTTTTAATCTGCTCAGAAAACAATAAAAAACGTCCCATAATGGTCGAAGGTGACATTTACAAATCTCACCTGACAAACAGTCCCGACATTATTCATCATTTTGATTAGTTATTTATCATGATTTCTAACTGTCTCAGTCTTCTTTAATATTAAATAAACATCTTCAGGTTTTGACAGTTAACAGGCAAAACCAAGAATAAACATGAACTTATATACACATGAGACCAAACAACCAATAATAACAATATTTGTTAATTAGTTTTAATGTTGAATTAAAATGAGCTTCTCTCAGTTCAAAGACAGAAACTGGGCTCAGTTTGTAGCCGAGCTGAAGAAGAACAAACCCTGTTTCAGGTCCCAGTCTGGAGATAATAGTTTTAACCCTGAGACCACGTGACCAGACCCGTGTTAATGACCCGTAGGACGGTCCTGAGGGTGGGGGGAGGGGACAGGTCCTCGTCTGTGTGGTCACAGCAAAATAACACAAAACTTTGACTTCTTCACTCCGGCATGTCGTCAACTTTTAATTCAATTATATCAAACTTAAACAGCTCATAACACTCCTCCTCTCTCTCTCTCTCTTTGCAGACGGCCTTAAGCTCCTTTTTCCAGGAGGCGAACATCCCCAGTCACCACCACCAGATGGTAAGTGCATTTGGTTTCCCTCGACAGACAGAAATGAGACTGAGGCATGTGTGTGGCTGAGCGGAGGCTGATCCTCTGGTGCTGGACGCGGGGACGGATGCACCCACTGACCCGCCGGACCGAACCACAGACGCTCAGTCAGTCAGTCAGACACCAGCCGGCGCTCAGCGATGAGCATGTGGGATCGGTCCTGTTAAAAAAAAAACAAAAAAACGTTTCATCCTCCAGGTCCAATAAAAAATTGACACACACACACGCACAAAAAAAAAAGTCAAACCCAAAGTTGTGATGGTCGAGCTGCTGCGGACGTGGCTGATCCCAGAGCAGTGGTCTGTGTTTACATCACAGAAACCACCCGTCAGTCGTCATGTCTGAGTCTGACACTGTTTCTGAGTGTCGTTAAAGCTCCTGCAGGTGAGAGAGCGGAGCAACGTGAAGCAGAGTGGGTTGTAAAGGTTTGGTTAATGTGAACAGTTCAGCAGGTGGAAGATGAAATGATCTCCAAAAGGCAAAAAGTTACAAATGACACCTCAGTTTACATTTTTAGACCCAGAGGAGTTTGCTTTTGGTTATAAAAGAGTCTCATATTAATATGGATGAATCTACGTTACCCACTTGTTAATGGGTCCATTTTCAATAAATATATCATTTTGTCTTTATAGTTATTTTGATATTATTATTTAGTGGTCGACTCGCCCAGCTTTTCCTAGTTTCGGTTTCCCGGTCGCTGCCCGGCGGGTCATGGGAATAACGCCGCCGCATCGCTAGTTGGCATCGTTTATGGTCGGAACTACGACGGTATCTGATCGTCTTCCAACCTCCGACTTTCATTCTTGATTAATGAAAACATTCTTGGCGAATGACATTCGCTTTCGTCCGTCTTGTGCCAGTCCAAGAATTTCACCGTGTGCGCGGAGGCTCATGGGAAATGTAGTGTGAAAACACTTTGCTTTCCGAAACTCCTCGTAGTCCCTTTAAACAATATATATTTTAGTTTTCATCTTTTACATTTTCAAAATGACAGAAAATGAATCAGTGTGTAAATAGTAAATATCTTGTCTGATACCTTGGTCAAAGTTATCTGAGAGCTCAAGTCTCCTGGGTTACTCATTCTTCTGCAGGCTGCTGCTTTGTTTCCCCTTTGTAGAAAACTAAAATAATACTCTGATATTGCTTAAGATATTGCAAAAGACTGTTTCATGTTTAACTTTTTTTGCCTTTTGGAGTTCATTTCATCATCTACTTGCTGAACTGTTCACAGATCCTTCAGATGCTGCACCCCTGGTCAGAATTTCTCAGTCAGGACAGAGTTATTGTTGTGATATTTTACCGCTCAGATTCCGACTCCTGCAGATAAAACCTGAGTCTGATCTTTGAGCCTTTTGGACGCAGGAAACTGTTCACACTCATCTGGACTGAGGCCACGGCTCAGGGTGTGTCTGCATGTGATTACAGTCCGATTAAGAAAGCGCCTCTGTTGTGATGAAGGGTGTGTGTGTATGTGTGTGTGTGTGTGTGTGTGTGCAGTCAAAATAAGTGCAGCCCTGCGCTGTAACACAGTAATCAGTGTGTGAGCTGTAGAGCTTCCACCCGACAAAGCTCAGTGGAGATGAATGAAATGATGATTGTGCGACGGTGCAGACGACGTGCGTCAGCGCGCACAGAGACGAGTCTGTGTCCTCGGCCTCGCTGCGCCTTATGTAATCACACACGACGGCGGAGAAACCGTCTCCGTGCTGCTGCTGCTGCAACCTGAGGTTTGTGTGAGGAGCGACAGGCCAACATCTGTAGCAGCCATGTTTTGTTTTCAGTCTGAAGAGTTCCTCCCTCCTCCTCCTCCTCCTTCTCCTCCCTCTGCTCTTGTTTTGGTGTACGTGCTTCTCTGTTGCTCTGGGAGGAGTGTTTTGTAGCTCAAGGGAGTGAGGAAGTGTGTGTTTATGTGTGTGTGTGTGTGTGTGTGAGAGGCAGCGGCGGCGGCAGCCTGGGTTTGTTATTATTTTGGGTGCAGTGCAGTGACATCATCTGGCCTGAGGCTCTGAGGAGCTCAGGGTTGAACCAGGCTGCAGAGACCAAGCAGAGCAAGTGGCAGCTGTTTCCATTTCCAGCACAGACCTCCCCTACTCTTCCTCCTCCTCCTCCTCCTCCTCCTCCTCCTCGGGCCCTCGGGGGCCAACATGGAGGCATGTAGGGTCGGCTACTCGGCTTTGAGCAGAAAGAGCCCAGTGTTGAAGCGATAATGAGCCTCTCATCAAAGATTAACTCCGCGCTGAGAACAGGTTTCTCACTGCAAAAAGAAAACCTGCTCTTATTATGAAAGTCTGGTTTGAATCATAGATATATACACGACACATAGATGCCACATTCAGGCTTGTCAGGCACGTCAACACGGCCGCCATCTTGGATCGGGGTTTCTGACCATAGACATACAGTATATACGTCTGACAAGCAGTCAGACCCGGTCAGACCCTTGTACACAAACAAATTTCAGTGTATGTATGCATGTGGCTGTGTGTCTGAGTATGGAAGTATATGTTTAATATATGAAAAAAACATTTTTTATTGTTTTATCATAAATATATGCCTGACATTTATAATAAACCAAATGGCTTGAAAATCGGTTGAATATTCAGTGAGTTATGGCGGTTGATAGACCTCTGCCTCTGTTGACTAATGCAGGAAGTAGACCCAAGATGGCGGCCGCGTTGACGTATCGTTCCAATGGACAGCAGCGTCAGAGGCGGCATCTATGTGTGTATAATGAGCTCAAACTCAAACTCAAACTGAACCGGGGTCAGTTTGAGCTCCTGCGATGATAAAGCCTCCAACATGGAGAGAGAAACAGGTGAAACCTCTGAACCTCGACGGAGTCGTTCCTGCAGCAGTTTGACATTAACACAGATCTGCCACTGTTTTGATGAATGACTGTTGTTGTGGTGACGCAGCCCGGATGCTATGAATGATGGGCGATGTTATCCACGACACGGTGCACACGGAGCTGTGACGCAGCTCTGACGCATCACAGCCGGACGCCCGAGGCCGGCGGCATAAATGTTAAGATTTCCCTTTAAAGCCTGAGTTAAGGTCACTTGAATAAATCCAGTTACATAAAAGACCCTCAAGTCTTCTAACACTTTATATTGGTCAAACTGCTGCACAAAACAAAACGTCTCAGTGAGTGAAGTTATGTTTGATTTGAGCAGCGTGAAGTTGAAACGCTGTGACGCTCAGAGTCAGCTCACTTCTTTAATATCACCAGCTTCCCTAAAGCGATAAAGTGTCATTATGAAATCCCAGCAAACAGTTCATTACAGTAAATGACTTCCCCTTTTTTCCCTAAAGGGATACTTCACCCAAAATCAATAATTCACCAATCATCTACTCACCGTCATGCCAAGGAAGGGTTTGGAGAATCAAAATTAACTTTTTCCAAACAACTTTTTCATGTGGCGGCTTCAGGACACTTGGGTCAGTACAGACGAGCAGTATGGAGGTATCTGGATGTTTCATAGTGTGTGTTTTGGACGATTCAAAAGTGAACTCTATCCACCACCATTATATGAAAATCTGTTGCCAGCCGGACCCCCCCTGGAACCCCTAAAGCGTTTTGATGACTCTGAAAGTTCTCCAAACCCTTCCTTGGCATGACGGTGAGTAGATGATTGGTGTATTATTGATTTTGGGTGAAGTATCCCTTTAACTAAAGAAACATTTCTCTGCAACACTCTTAAGTTTAGTTTCTCCTCAGCTGAGTGAGCGAAGTAGAAAACATGAGGAGTTTGTTTGTGCAGCCTCAAGGTCACGAGTCTGACCGGACCGGTTCTGTGGCATGAGGGTCATGTGTGTTGTAGGAATACTACTGTATACAGAGTGTGTTTGTGTGTGTGCGTGTGTGTGTGTTTGTGTAGTACACGCCGTCCCTCTGCTGTGGCGTCACAGAGTCTTGAGACGTGTTATTGTTCATAACGTACATACAGATCCGACCTGGACACCAGCGCTCCCCGGGGAGCCGAGCAGGAACAGGCCAGAGAGACACATGTTTACGTTTTATCCTCAGTACAATGAGTCAAATGTTAATGTGTGTGTGTGTGTGTGTGTGTGTGTGAGTGTGTAGGGTAAAGTGCAGCGAGAGCATGACAAACAGTCTGACGATGCAAACACAGGCGTTCACAAGTCGAACAGCTGAGATGTGAGGTTGAATTATAGTTGTTTTGGTCTCTGTGTGTGTGTGTGTGTATGCACATGCCAAAGTGTGTGTGTGAGCCTGAGAGCAACATTTCTTTTCTAAAAACATCGACCCCCCCTCCTCCCTCCAGCCTCCTGCTGCACAGCTGAGACGACCCCTCCTCTATTTCTGGCTGCTACCTGATCTGTGTGTGTGTGTGTGTGTGTGCGATCTGTGTGTGTATGTGTGTGTTTTCCCTTTGCTTTGGCTACCAGCACCACACCAGGTTTCAAATAAAGTTCTCACTGAGGATTCTTGGCCTTTAGCAGCAGGTCACATGACCACGGTGCAGCTGAACTGGGACTGCACTGTTTCCTATTAAACACACGCAGACACACACACACACACTAGTGTTGCTCACTGTGTTGGGGCGTCTCCGTCCTGCTCGGTGTGTGGACCTGTGGGTCGTCTGCTCCCTGAGTTTGTCCTTCAGGCGTGTAACAGAGTAGTGAGGCTCAGCCTGAGAGACTAAACTGAGGGCGTGAGCGTCTCCGTGTTACTGTATCACAGGGTATCCGCAGGGTCTTGAAAAGTATTAAAAGGTGATAAATCAATTTTGCGAAAATTAAGACCCTTAAAAAGTATTTTCACAACTTTATAAAGTCTTACATTTTGAAGGTATTTTTTCTGAAATAGCTGTCCAAGAGTTTGAGTCCTAAAAAACATTGTGAAAGTGTGTGAATTTATTCGTTTTATTAAAAAACAAAGATGAACCGTTCGTAAATTATCTCTGAGAGCAACCAGAGCGCACTCGGCGGAAATTCAGAGGCAAAAGTTCAACGCTCTGGCACTCCCAGTGCATATTATCCGAGTAGTGTAATGGCACTCGGATGCCGCCCAAGTCGAGCGAGTACTCGAGTACTCGGACAACCTTCCTGGAAACTAAATCTAACGAGCTGAGGCACATGTCATGAGAGTGAGAGTGGAGCAATGTTTTTTTGTTTTTTTGTTTTTTTTTTGATAAACTTTGCCTTTTGATTTTTTTTTTATCCCAGCCTATTTTGAATTCTGGTGTATCGTAGTGGTCAGTCTTAAACACAAACTAAAACTGTCACGTTAAAAGCGTCACTGATGTAAATTGTTACAGCTTTAAGTGGCGGTGAGGTATTAAAAAATATTGAGAAGGTCTTGAAAAAGTCTTAAAAAGGTATTAAAATTAACGTAAAGATTCCTGTATTTACCCTGCAACGCATTGATCCGTGTCTGTAGCTGTTGTTACAGTAGGGCACAGTTACAGTTACAGTAAATCCCTCCCCAGACGTGAGTAACACTGATCTGCAGCTGCTGCACTCAACAAACAAACAGTAAATACATAAAGAGCTTCAGTTCAGTCTGTGATGAATGAACAAGGTGTCAAACGTGTTCAGACTGCTCCTCCGTGCTGCTCCTTCACGGCTCGTCGTCTTTCTCCGATGCTCCTGGAAACCAAACCAGAGTAAAAGTGTGATTCATGTCTCCACCCACTCTGTTGGTGTCGGTGAGTCACAGGTGGAGCAGCAGCTTCAGCATGAAAAACCCTCGGCCGCAGCAGAACATGTGTTAGAAAACATCTGGTTCTGAGGAAGTCCACGACACAGGAAGTCTGTGTTCGTCTCGGCAGCAGCAGCAGCAGCAGCTGAGGCTCATGGGTGTTGTAGTTTATAGAGTCCAGGAGACTGATTCATTTATATAATCTAAACCAGTGATGTCAAACATACGGCCCGCGGGCTAAAACCGGCCCGCCAGAGGGTCCGATCCGGCCCACGGGATGAATTTGTTAGAAGAGGCAAAATATTGTTGATATTGCATGTTTTGCGGAGTCCTTTAGCTCAGTTGGTAGAGCAGGCGCCCCATATACATAGGCTACAGTCCTCGCTGCAGCCGGCCCAGTATCGAATCCCGACTCGGCCCTTCTGTCTGTCTCAACTGTACTATCAAATAAAGGCAAAAAGGCCAAAAATATACTTAAAAAATAAAAATAAATTGTATTTTTCAAGAAATCTGAAATTAATGAATGAATTTGTTTCGAACGAACGTGTCTAAAATGAAGAAAAATATTTAAAAAACAAAAAAATAAACACATAAGCATCATCACATCATAATATGCACATGGTTGAAAAAGGAGTAGGAAGAAGTATGCACAAAAATTCCCACCCCTTTCTACTCATGATGGTTTAAATTTCTTAATATATAAAATATATAAAATATCTACTACATAAATATCCATATCATCTTACAATATTGCATATTCATTTACATTTCATTTATACCTATTTATACCTTATGTTTGTGCTATTTCAGGCTGTTCATGACATGTTTTGTAAAAGGAGGATGTATTTGTGTATTTGCACAATACACAAAGGGAATATTATTCAGAGTTCTTGTTATTTAAAGGTTATTACGTCATTATTTCACTGGTCCGATCCACTTGGGATCAGATTGTTTCTGTTTGTGGCCCCTGGACTAAAATGAGTTCGACACCGCTAGATCTTAACTTGACCTTGTGACTCCTCCCACGTCTCCGCGGCGATGAACTGATGGTTTCTCTCTCCTCTTGTTTCCCCCTCCCACAGATGTGTACGCCCAGAAACACTCCGGCCACGCCCCCCAACTTCCCCGACGCCATCACCATGTTCTCCAAACTGCGGGCGACCGAGTGCAGCTCCGGCGCCGGCGGCGGCTCGTCGTCCCAGGTGTCCATGGCGTGCTCGCCGCCCGTCCCCTCCTCCACGTCGGGCTTCGGCTCCTTCTGGGCGTCCTCGCCGCCCAGCCACCAGCCGGCCTGGCTGCCGCCGTCGTCGCCCACCGGCCACCACCACATGCACCACCACCACTACCACATGCAACAGACGCCCATGATGTGGCCGCCCGTGTCCCAGCCCAGCGGCGCCCAGCAGCCGCCCGTCGTGTCGGCGCTGCACGGCCAGAGATGAGACTGTGTGAGGGGCGAGGGGGGGAGGGAGGGGGGAGGGGCTGGGCCGCAGGTTCACGTGTAGCCAAATGAATCTGTTTCTGGGGGCGAGGGCGGATTGGGAGGGGGGAGGGGGAAGGGGGTATGAGGAAAGAGAGGAGGAGCCCCGATGGAGAAAGACACTGCTGTTTTCCTTCTCTTGTTTTTCTACACTGAAGACGAGCAGCTTTTCCTCTGCGTCTTCGTCACGTCATCATCCAAGCCGAGGAAGAACCCGCAGGTCGCCGCCACCGACGACGACAACGCCGACGACAAAACTCGACGCCGGACTCTCTGAACCCTTAAAATTTTCCTTTCATCATCGATGCAACGAGGCCCCAGGAGCCGTGGGAGCACTTACCTACCGAGGACAGGAGCCATGAGATCTGCTGAAGCGCTGCGTGATTCTTCTCATTTTGTAGAAACTCTTTTCTTTTTTGTTTTACGTTTGTTTGTCCGTAGGGTTCAGAAATCACCAGACAGGACGTCGGCAATAACCAGCAGACATGTACAGTGTGTGTGTGTGTGTGTGTGTGTGTGTAGGTCGCGGGTGTGTATTCAGTTCACAGTGCGGAGGCGGACGGCTCCGGTCGACTTCACGTCTGAATCACAGAGTCAAGAAAACAGATGTTTTCTAACCATCAGGAACCAAAATATTCTGCACAACAAAAAACAAATGTGTCACTAATTTAAACAAAGATGCAGGAAATGAAACGCCACGCTCAGTTTGTACAACGTTTAACAAATGTTGTTAGTTATTTAGTTCCTAGAGTTAAAGGGATAGTTTTGGCAAATTGGCCCCAAGACTATAGGGATTATGGCAATGGGCCAGTCTGCCAAAATGTTGAACTATCCCTTTGATAAGGCGTTTCCATGACACTGCTAGTATATGTTTTTTAAATAATCCACATTATGAGATAAATATCTTCAAAACGCTGCAAGTGTTAAAAGTCCCACAGACCCTGAACGCCTCTTCTGATTGACCAACTGTTCTTCAGGTTAAAAAAAACAACAACAGAAAAACCTCAAGTGTTGGATGGTTCGGTCCAGGTGGGCGGGGCTTAGCGCCTGCTTTGTTGTGACATCACAAAGTCACAGGAAGTCCGCACGGCTGGTTTCTATTCTGGTCATTTCTCTTTTGATTTGAAGCTGCTCTCTGTGATTCAGATGCGACGCTGACATTTCTTTTTTTACTGTGGTTAGTTTGAGTTAAAGGAAAAAAAACAACACATACACACACACAAAAAAAAAAAAACGGGATGAATGAGAAGAGAAGAGACGGGTTGTAAAAAATAGTGATTGATGAGTTTGGTAGAAGGGCACAGTTTGCAATAATCCGATCATCAGGGGACGGAGAGCTGCCACGTTTCTAACGTTCTCCTCTCTGATCGTTTCAGAGAGACTGTTTTAGTTTTGTTGGGTTTTTTTTTTTGTCTTTTTGTAGCTGCAGATTCAGCAGGACGCTCGTTTTTTAATTCTCCTGAGTGCTGCTGGTGTGGAGGCCGCAGCCAGAAACCTCGTCAATCGATTTCCTCTTCAGTTTGATAATGAGAGGCAGTTGTAAATAATAATAATAATAATAATAATAATAATAAAAAAAAAAAACTCGTACACATACACACACACGCACGTAAAGAGTAAATGAGAATATTTTGACGTAGATGGCTGACGAGCTGCTGGAGCCTCCGCCATGTTGTGTGCGTGTCTCTCTCTGTGTGTGTGTGTGTGTGTGTGTGTGTGTGTGTGGAGGGTTCAGAGGCCGACTCAGTGATTTTCCACACAACCTTTCAGACGCTCAACCACTCCTACCTCTGTCTGTCTGAACGGGAGAGGCCCCACATGTTGCTCTGAATGTATTCACAGACGGGAGCAGAGGGTTTAGACAAGTAGAGACCGAACCGACGACTGTTCGCTCACACCACAGCTGGATCTGCATCTGTGTCTCCTCAGACCCACAAGAGTCCACAACAATCCCTGAATGATTGTTCGGATCCACAAAATAACCTCAACGACGAGACTCTTAATTTCCTTTTTTTTTTTTTTTTTGGTTCCCGTTTATGACACATAATTTAAAAAAGAAAAAGAAAAAAAATCGCCTGTAGATTATTAGTCTTAAGTTTTAATTGTGAAAAATGAAAACATCAACTTCACCTCACGATCACGAGAGATAAGAGGAGGAGGAGTCGACATCAGGGAGGGACGGGACGGGACGCAGACACAAAGACAGAAATCTTTTCTTTTTTTTTTGATATATTTTTTATTTTATTTTTAAAACAGGTTTTGTTGTTCGGCTTCACACAGACAATCAAACGTTTCCTGTGTTTCTCTCTGGTTTTCTGTGGCTGTCGTCCTGCAGTTTGTGCCTGCTCACTTTTTAGTTCGCCACCAAGTGACCACTGTCTTGTGTCGAGGGCTGTGGCGTCATCAGAGCTGTTTTTTGTTTTGTTTTTTTTGTTTCCCTTCATGACGTTGCTCCATGATGAGATTATATTTTATATTTCATTGTCTGAAAAGAATCAAATTATCTGTGGCGTTTAACAAAAAAAAAAAAAAAAAAAGGAAAACTCTGCCCTGAAACAGTCGGAGAACCAGACCTCTGATGTCGCTTTGTTTACTTCTTCATGTTCACGTCAGAGCGTCTCTCTCTGACGGAGGCGACTTCACCTCTGTTTTTAAACTTAATAATACAGTATGTCAACTTTTTACATTTTTATTGACCATTCTGAACACAAACAAGACCCGTTTTGTATTTTCAGATAATTTTTCTGGAAGCAGCAGCAGCAGACACGCAAGCATTAGGCTGCAGCTGCTGATTAACTTTATTATTGATAAATCTATGAAGTGGAAAAAGGACGCGTTTAATTAAAAGTTTGGTTTGATTATGACTCGGATGCTTGATTTAAAATCTGATAAATGATGATGATGATGATGATGAGGTTCACTGTGAACTGAAAAAGAAATCAGAGTGGTTATAAAAATGTTGAGCCGATTTGTGTTAAAAGGCTGAAGTTTTGGTGCTCTGTGACTTTAGGGCGGATTTTTCCTTTGAATCAAACTTCAGTGGTTTGTGGACAAGTCGAGGCAACAACAACAAAAGAAAAAAAAGAAGTGTGGAGCCTGTGAAATCCTCCCGACTGGTTTGTTGTTGGTGACGGGATGTGTTGTCGCTGTGACTCAGGCCTCGCTGCAGGTCTGGGGGGGGTTGGGGGGTTGGGGGGTTGGGGAGGGGGTTTCTCTTTGTCTGAGCTTCCTGCTGCGTGTGTGGATTACTGGTTCAGCTCTGTGCATGTGGAGGCTGATCACTGTTTCTCATGGACTTTCTCACAGAACAACACAACTGATGTGTCCCAGCCGCCCCTGAAGGCTTCACAAAGCGGGCAATGATTTTCTTTTTTTAAGACAGTTTACCTCCCGTTTGAGATTTTTTCTTTTTTTCACTTGGATGATGGTGTTATTATTGTTTTTTTGTTTGTTTGTTTTTCTCATGGACCCTCAGAAACTCACTCTGTTCTAATCCATGGCTCTTTTCTAGAGATTTCTCTCAACTACTTTGTTCATTTTCCTCTGTTGAAATTTGTATTTATATGTTTAATAAAACAAGGTATGATCTGCTACTTCTCTGGCGTCACGCGTCTCTACACATTTGTTTGGGTTTTTTTTTTTTTACGGTAAGAGCCAACGGACGGACGAGAAAAGGGAAATCTGTGGTTTCTTGAACTGAACTCCCTTTTCTCTGCATCAGAGAGTTTGAGGACAGAGGAAGGAAGTGGTCGAGGTGTCAAACTGATCTGATGTCAGTTTCTCACCTCCCGGCGTTGGCGCCACCACGGCTCTTAGGAGACGTTCAAGGACGGGAGAAGTAAAGAGCAGATGAAGGAGCATCATGTACTGCAGGTCTGTCAGTGGTGGAGAGTAACTGAGTACATTTACTCCAGTACTGTACTTGGAGAAACTTCACTTCCTATTTTTGCTCCTGTTACTGAGCTCATCATCTCAGTGACAATAATTGCACTAAAATGTGGTTTTCAGCAGAGATTGTCTTTATTTATAACTCTGCTGTATAAACAGATATTTAATGATAACATCAAATATCTTTATGTCAACAAATTTGAATTCTACAATGAACTATAATCCTTATTTTCAATATAATAAAAACAAAAAAACCTTTATAAATGTATTTATTAACCACCATCAGCCCTCAAGTATTAAAAAACTAAAAGTTCAATGAGAAAAAACAACCTGTACATTAATAAATTACATGTATGTATGTATGTATATACGTATATATATAGCAACAGAAAAACTTACATTAAAATGTTTTCACACTACTATTTATTGATTAAGATCTATCTACAGTATTTTACCTATTAAATACAACACATTAATGAATGGACGTCTTGATTTTTACATCTCACTGAAACAGAAACTCTCTCTTGTGTTTCCTCATCAGATTTCACAGATGAGATCAGTGACTGAGGATCAATAATCTGATCGTGTGTCAGCTCAGGCTCATTTTGTTCCGTATTTCTATGAAGTGAGTTTTCAACGACACCGGTGCCTTTAAACATGAACAGATCAATGTGGTAAAGAATATTATTTTATTATTCAAACAGTCTGTTTACATGAAAACTGTTTTTATCCAAACTCATTTTGAACCTTTTTCATTAAGAATATTTAATACACAAATAAAGTTAAGTTCATTTAAATAAAGACTGATTTTACAGCTGATATCTTGCGACGCTGTTTTGAATATTGGACTTTTTCACACTTTGTTCTGCCACTTTCACTGAAAACTGACAGGTTTCTTTTTTTGGATGAGGTCACAAGCCAGTGGTTTATTCAGAAAGGAAACTTAAAGTTGCTCTGGCTGTCGGATGAATGTAGTCGAGTAAATTCCCCCTGAGATGAAGTAGAAAGTGATGTTGTACAACAGCAGAGATCCAGTAAAGAGCTCTTCAGTAAAAAACTTCCCACCAGTGAAAACTTTCCTGCCTCAGTCTGTCAGATATTAGAGGAGAGGCGTCTCAGACACACCGACCACAGACTGAAAAAGTCGCTCCACAATAAAAACCAAATTCTTCAAAGACAGGAAATGACTCGCAGCGAGTTCTGACCGCACTTCAAACTCTGCTCGCCCCTCCCTCCCCCTCCTCCCTCCTCTGTGACAACATCTGCTCTCATCTTTACTCACTAACCCGTCCTTCCTGCTCGGCCTCTGTGTTTCTCTGAACAGGATGTTCACTTCCGCCCGTAGTAGTGATGCGTTTCCTGTCGTGATGTAACACTGAGGGGTACAGAGGAGCAGTGTGATGGCTGTGTGTCTGTGTGTGTGCACTGTAAACACTCAACACAGTGTTTGTTACTTTACTACTACTACTTAATGTGTCATTTTCTGTCATCAACAACATGTTGTGTGTCACTGATTGGAAAAATCCTCTGGTGCTGCAGATGGAGATCGCTTTTATACTGATATTATTATTATTATCAATAATAACAACTAACTAATATTCAAAGTGGCCGATCACAGACTGCAACAATATATCTAAGTTTCACAGTGAAGTGTTTTGTGGGAGGTGCAGTGCAAAAGAAACATTTCATGAACGAGCAGTGACTCAGTCAGAAATCAGAAACAGATTTAATGACTTATCATCAGACTGAGTGTGGAGCTCGGTGTCGCCCCCTACAGGCCGGCGCCGGCCGCATGGCTCTCCTGAGGCTCCGCGGCGCTCTGAGTGATGGAGCTCTGAGACGTGCAGCCCAGAGCCGACACCGGCCAGTCCCGACCCGAGCTGCTGGAGGCTGGACACACGGAGGAGGAGGAGGAGGAGGAGGAGGAGGAGGAGGAAGAGATCGTTAAATGACCAGAACCAAACCAACACACTGTTGTTTAGCTTGCAACACACAGAGGAGAGGAGAGAAATCAGTGATGTTTGTACTGTTTCGTCAGACTCTTTTTACCACGAGCACAGTGGCCTCTAACTTAAAGGAGACATATTATGGAAATATCACTTTTTGAAGGCTCTTTAACATATATCTGGGTGTTTGTTTTGCCTTCCAGCCCCCAAAATGTGAGAATTGACAAAAAAAAATCAGTAATTTTCAGGCTCCTGAGGTTGAAATCCATGTGGTTTTATGAGCTGTTTCCTCAGTTGTCTGACAATGATGTAATTAGTTTTCGAATTTGCATAATCCCACCCCTACCTGGTAGCAGTAGAAGGGGCGGGGCAAGCAGTGGTTCATTTGCATTTAAAGGGACAGGCACTGAAACCAGCCGTTCTGAACAGGGCTGTTTAGAGAGGATGAAAAGAGCTGTGATGTTTGATCCTTGGGGTATTTTGACCGAAGCATGTCACAGACATGTCTTTAAGACACCTGGGAACTATTTTAATTTGTGGAAAAGGGGCAGAATATGTCTCCTTTAAAATTTTAGGAGTGCAAGCAGAACATTTCGGGGTGCACACTGTAAATCCTCTTGCAAAGCAAATATTCACATTTCCTTTTCCTACATAATCTTCACACACACATTGACCTGACGTCTGTGATGACATATTCCAGATCCTTTGAGTCGCCCCTTCCATATTTCCCCAGTGTTAAAAAGAAACAGAAAATTTACTTTCACTGTCTCATATTTTAGGGGCAAAATGCTCTTATTTATGAGCAGTCTGGAGCCCTACATGGACTTGAGAACGGATAAAAAAACAAAAGTTGAAATAAGTATAAAAGCATCTCCTCCAAGTTGTTTGATGTGTTTATATATATATATATATATATATAAAAATAAAAAGTAAGTAAAAAAATGCTCAATTTCTTGTACATTCAGATTTATATTTGAATAAAAAAACGGTTACTGGCTGCACATGTGCAAATAGATGAAAAATTAACTTGCACTGTCTCAAATTTTAGGGGCAAAAGTCTGGAGCCTTGAAATGTGACATCTTTTACTGTATTTTTGTAAATGCACCAATCTGTGTGGACATCATCACTCGACCTGAACATAAACACAATGCCCTCCGACTTTGAGAGGAGACTCAGGTCTGGGTCCACCTGTGTGTGTGTGTGTGTGTGTGTGTGATAGTAACTCACCTGAGCGGCTGCACTGGCCGCTCTTGGCGCTGAGGGGGGGGTGGAGCGGCGCGCTGAGCCCCAGCTCTGGGGAGGCGGCAGGTTTGTGTGATGGGGAACATTTGGATTTGTCTTTAAGTTTGCTGGACGTCACTGCAGCACAGACACAGTTCAACATGTGAGCAGAGGTTTCACACAAACAACGACTGAACTTTACCTTGACATTTCTAACTGTCGGCCAAAATACACCGCAGGACATTTGTCGTCATGAATCATGTTTAACAGCAACTCAGAGCCTCGACAGGTGTGACTTCTTCATGTTTCACATAGACATTCAGACGTCCACGCCCACATGAGGAAAACATTTATAGAGAAGAATTGAAACTGTGGAAGCTGCTGCTGTGTTCACAAAGCTGTTCTTCTAAATCATTTATTATGGTTATTTGCAGTTTGATTTTTTTTTTATCAGTTTTTATCTTCTGCTCATGTTTTATATGGCATGTCATGCTCCATCTGTCTTATTTCATCCTTTTTATTCTGTGTTTTGTGAACCTTGATTGTTCTCTTCATATTTTTTCTAATTGTCAGTGTGTGTGTGTGTGTGTGTGTGTGTGTGTGTGTGTGTGTGTGTGTGTGAGTTTTAATGTCACTAAACTGAACACTTCCAGGTTTAATAAAGATGAACATTTATTTTCTGTAACAATAAAGTCTGATGAGCTCAGGTTTACTGAAGCTGCATCGGCTCATTCAGGAGGCACCACAGCAGACGTTCAGGCGGTAACTTCACCGTCTTTGGTGCAGATTGTAGGTAGTTTGGTTTCTGTGGTTCTGATGGCCGGTGGGTTCAGGCGACCTCGGTAAATGTGCCCGTCCAGTCCGACAATATCGACCTCCTCCGACTGACCAGACGACACACACACACAAAGACACAAACACACACACACACACACAAAGACACAAACACACACACACACACAGTGATACGTAAGTGATGCAGTAGAAGAAGCTACAATTTGAGATGGAGTTAATTTTAACAAGTCATTGATGTTTCATCTATAACCATCGTACTGGTAAATGTTCCCTGTCAAGGTCAAGGTCAGGTTTATTTATATAGCACCTTGAACCAAAGTGCTTTACAAGTAAAACAATTTCAATTACAGTTTTAACATCAGATAAAAACACAATAATAAAAGCACAATAAAATAAAATAAACATCGGATAAAACATTGGATAAAAGCGCAACATACAATAAAACTGTAATGATAAAACAATCGGTCAAGGGTTAAAAGCCAGGGAGAAGAGGTGGGTTTTCAATAGAGATTTAAAATGTACTAAATTTGGAGCTGTTCTGATTGGGAATGGCAGGCTATTCCAAAGTTTAGGATCGGCGACCGCAAAAGCTCGATCGCCTCTTGTTTTTAGTCTTGACTTCGGTATGCTGAGGAGGAAGTGGTCAGCTGACCGTGATGTTCTACATAGAGTGTGGGGAACAAGCAGGTCACTTAAATAAAGGGGAGCCAAGCCATTCATGGCTTTAAAGGTCAACAATAACATTTTAAAACTTCACTACACACCTGTGTGTATATATATATTTATATGTATATAAACTCTATGTAAACGTGTCCGTCCCACCTGGATGACGCCGTCCGCCTCCGGCTGGTTGTGGTGCTTCATGTGCTGCAGGCCGGTGCGACGCTGGCTGGACGACGTGACCGTGTGACTCCCGCCGCAGCTCCGCGACACGGCCAGGTGGCTGTAGTCCGCCAGCTCGGCGATGCGTTCACTGCACAGACAACATCAAAGCATGGTGCCAAGAGAAAGTGGGTCTGCAGTTGTTGTTCATCTCAAACTAAAGTGTCTTTAGAGCCTCACACGTGGAGGGGACTAGACTTTCTGTTTTGCATCCCAGAGATTAACATGTAAATCCAAATTGTTCATTCAAAACTAACAAAATTAGGTTTATTTATTTATGTTACCGGTGTTTATGTTGTTTTTGGTGCTCATGCACATTCACAGTCTTCTTTCATGTAACCTGCTGCACTAACTCACTTTGCATTAAAGTGTCTTCAACCTAACCCTCTGAGCTCTGCTACCTAGTAACAGTGAAAGAGGACGTCCACCCCTGATTTAACCTCCTGTCCTGTCCCTGACTCACTGCTGGATTTCCGTCTGGTTCTGCTTCTGGTTCTGGTTCTGGTTCTGCTCCTCCTTCTGCTTCTCCTTCTGCTTGTCCCTCGTGGTGTCCAGGCAGTTGTCTCCATCACAGAATGTCTCTACCTGCCTGTCCGCCCCGTCCCGGTTCCTCTGAAGCTGCAGCCTTCTCCTGCGTGCCTTAGCTAGCTGGTAGTTGTAGCGGTTGCTCCCTGGCCTCAGGCTGAGATGTTGAGATCAGCTTAGAGTGACTGGATTTACCTCATATAGATTATATGTATGGACAACATGAGGACACTGTCTCTCTTACTGCATGGTGGCAACACAGTAAAATACTATTTGATGAGAACAAACCAAAGAAAAAGTTTCTTGTGCCTCTTGTGCCACCTGCTGGCGAACAGAGGACTCGGCTGCTCTCACCTCCTGTAGTGCTGCCGGAACTGCTCCAGAGTGTAGACGGTGAACGGCCTGATGGACTTGTGTGAGGGGAACCCGGGGGTGGTGGGGAGCGTCATCAGCTGCCTGTCATTCACCAAAACAAACACACAGACACATCAGAGCAGAGTTCAGACAGGTTTCTAACAGAAGACACTGGAAATGACATGGCATGCAAAAGTTTGGGCCCCACTGGTCAAAGTTTCTGTTAATGTGAACAATTGAGCCTTGAGTTGACCTTTTGCAATATTTAAGCAACATCGGTGTATTATTTTAGTTTTCTAGAGTTTTAGAGTGAAAAAGGGAAACAAAGCAACAGCCTGCAAAAGAACGGGAAACCCAGGAGACTTTGACCAAGGTATCAGACAAGATATTTACACGCTGTGATAGTTTCCAAAGGGGGGGCTACTAGGTACTGACTATGCAGGGGAGCCCAAACCTTTTCTGTCATTTTGAAAATGTAAAACATGAAAATGACAACAACAAAAAAAAGTTTTTAAGTGTATTGTAAAGTGAATGTGTCCTCTGTAACTCTATTTCTTTTGGAGATCATTTCATCTTCCACTTGCTGAACTGTTCACAGCAACAAAGAAACCTTTGCATGATGCCACTGTAGGTGAAATATTCTTTCCTCTGTACCACAAGAGTGGAAAACAAACAAATAAATAAATAAATAAAGCCAGTGCTCTTGGTGCTGACTCACGGTCCTGGCGTCGGCTTGACGATAGGTCGGTCACAGCAGAGGCAGTGAAACCTCTCCACCAGTTGTCTGGAAGGAAACAGAGACACATCACAACACTGAGTTTTTCAACAGCGAAGTGCAGGTGTGAAGCCAACACGGCGGCGGAGGACGACGTACTTCCTGATGGCGGCGGCGTCGTCGTGCTCCCCAGCCCCCTGGTTCTGCAGCTTGTCCTGGATGCTCTTCTTGCAGTCGTCCAGCTGCTTCTTCACAGAGTCCAACTCCGTCCTGAGCAGCTGTGGCGACATCACAGGTCAACAGGTCAAACCCACCGGGACGGCACAGGTAGAAACTCAGAACAGCCATGGTGTGACCTCTCCTCACCTTACAGTCCGTCTCCGTGGAGAGCTTCTCCTTGACCTTGTGCCAGTCCTGCGTCTGGTCCGTCACTCTGCTCTGCAGCTCCTGGTACATGACGTTGAGCTGCTCCGTCATGGAGTCAAAGTGCACTCGGCTCACTTTGCCCTCCAGAGCAGATTTATCCGCTTTCTACAGACATGGAGAGAAAATGAGACGTTTAAAGGAATAGTTCACCAAAAAATGAAATTTCTCCCTCATGCTGATGAATACTTATATATATATATAATAGTTTTTTATTCCTCAAAGTGCATCTGGAGACCCGGGAGGCCGGTTCGTAGTCCAATGGAAACTTTATATGAGAGTAATAGGAACTGACACAAAAACGTCCATAAAACTACACAAAAAAAACACAATATTCCTCCACACTGCTCGTCCACTGCAATCCAAGTGTCCTTAAGGGATATAGTCCAGAGTTTACTCGAAACAACGTCATTTAGGACATTTTTACAGCCTAAACAGTCCTGTATTGTGCTCTGACGTTCACACGACCCAAGACTGTTTAGGCTGTAAAAATGTCCTAAATGACTAGACTATCTCCCTTCAGGACACTTGGATTTCAGCAGACGAGCAGTAAGGAGGAACATTACAGGGTTTTTGTGTAGTTTTATGGACTTTTTGTCTCTGGTGTTTTTGACCCTCCCGGGTCTCCAGATGCACTTTGAGGAATAAAAAACTACTCTGGAGTATTTATCAGCATGAGGGTGAGTCAATAATGACTGAATTTCATTTTTTGGTGAACTATTCCTTTAAGATCCACACAGAACAAAGACACATGTCGAGGATCAGCAGTTTAGAGCACAGCAAACATGTTTACATAAAACCAATAACATGATCATCTCTCCTTGTAACTGTTGGGCTAATGTGAGTGTTTTTTCAGGCCTGTCCGGTGCTGCCTGCAGTTTTTTAACCTTCAACTGGAGCAACTTACGATTTCAATCTTCACCATCTGCTTGTCGGCCTTCTTCTCATCCAGCTGCTCCGTCGTCTTGAACAGCTCCTGAGTTCAACAGGAACATGGAGCAGTAATTAACCGGAGGGAGGACAAAGAGTTAAAATACTTTATCAGATTTTCCTCTTTCTGTCTTTTCCGTATCATAATGTATGAAAAACCTCCGTTGTTGTCTGTGCTACATGCAGCTTGTTTGAGTGTGTGGTTGTGTGGTGTGTATTTCTAGTACGTGTGTTGTCAGAATAATGGAGATGTGTTTTGAATAAGTTTGTGTTTTCTTTAATGTGTTGGGCTCTCTGGGCCACCGTAGAAACCCAGTGGAAGTTGTTGCTTTACCTCTATGTGGGTTTGTGTGCGTCTGTTGTCGCCTTGAAGACACACGGTCGTTTCATGCAGCTTTTCACATTCGGCTTGAAGCTGCAGGATCATCACCCGCACGTCGTTCACCACCTGCACGCTCTGAGAAACACACACACAAACAGTTAAAGGGTAAAAAGAATATTATTAAAATATTATTCCATCAGTTCTTGAACCAACTTTTAGATGTTTTTTCTTGTGAAATTCAAACATGTCAGCTCTTTTCACTCGTTTTAACACACTAGAAAACCTGTCTGTCTGTCTGTCTGTACTGGTTTGTCTTGCCTCTCTGTCCACCTGCGTCCCTGCTCTGTCTCCTGTCTGCTGTTGGACGAGGTTGTCCATCGCCTCCTGCATGAGCTCGTTCTGCTTGAACAGACGGCTGAGCTTCCTCTGGATCTCTACCGACTCCTCTCTGCTCACTTCAGCCTGGCCGTCGCTCTCGTCCTGCGCAGGCTCAGGCTTCATGTTCTCCAGCCGGCCCCGCAGGTCGTTGAGCTGAGGTCAGAGGGCAGAACTGAGCTCACACTGAGCTTCTGTATGTTGGACTCATAATGGACCCTACTTTACACATATTGAAACACTTCATACAGCTGTTTCTGTTTCTGTCTCATGTTTGTCTCTGTCAGACAGGTTCAATCTACACCAGATATCACACAGGAACAGGAAGTAACAGCAGCAGCAGTTCTGACCCGCAGGTGGATGTGGTTTCTCACAGGAAGAAAAAGATTTCTGTTTTAATGTCCAAGCCACCTGCAACTAACCATTATTTCCGCTTTCATGACTGACTGACAGACACACACACACTGAAGAACCTGGAACCATCAAAAAAACCTGCAGTTTATAGAAAGATGGCTACAATTAATGAGGTGGTGGGGGGAAATGGATTGATTTTTTTTGTTTTCAAGAATTGAGCTGGATACCCAGAGGTGATTGATGAAGATACGTATGTGCTGATGAATTGATTAAGTGTATTTATGCAAAGGGAATTTATAACTCATGATTAGCTTTATATTCGATATAGTTTTTTTTTTCTTCTTTCTTTGTCTGTTTGATGTTTTTGTTGTTCTTTTTGGGGTTTTTTTGTTTTGTCTTTCTTAAATATTCCACATTTTTGATTTTCTGACATGTATATATAAACAAACTAATGCTGAATGTTTGTCTACTAAGACCACTTGTAAAATTAATTGTTCTAATAGGTGTTGAATTACTGTTGCAAAAGTGGATGTGAGGAAATAATAATAAAAAAACCTGCAGTTTAAAAGTTGTGAAGCGACTTGTACCTGCAGGACCGACCTGCTGCTGCTGTTTCTGTGTGTTGGACTAAAACTATCAGTGACCCTGTGTCCTGTCTGACCTGATCCTGGAGGCTGTGGTCTCTCAGTCTGTCCTCGTGAGAAGCCTGTCTGGCCTTCAGCTGCTTCACGTCCTCTTCCACTTTCTGCACTGACCTCCTGGACACGATGGGGTGAAAACACACACCAACGTCTCAGCTGATTCTCTCTAAAGCCTGTTCATGTTTTTACATGTAGCTCCAGTGTTTTGCCCTGTGTGCTGCCGACTGTCTTTACCTGAGGAGGGAGATTTTCTGTCTGAGCTCACGAGCGATGTCGCTGTCTGAGTCCACACTCCCTGAACCTGCGTCTGCCTCTGAGCTGCTCTCGTTTTGTTGGCTTGTGAAGATTTGCAACATTTCCTCACAATAGTTCAGCTTTGGACAGACACGTTAAACGGTCAGAAGCAGAGCAGACACTGTGTGAGACGGAGGAGTCACTCTGGTCGTTTGCTCTCACTCACCTTCTCCCGGTCGCTCAGCAGGCCGTCGATCAGAGCTCTCTGCTCCTGCAGCTGACCCGCCAGGTTGTTAGTCACATCCTGAGAACCTGAGCCTACAATAAAACATCGAGCTGTCAGTGGATGTAGAACAAAAAAAACATAACAAAACAAAAGGTGTAGTTACCCTGCTCAGTGACGACTTTTCGGAGCTGATCCAGCTGTTTCCAGTTCACCTTTCCCTCTCCCAGCTCCGCCACACGAGACTCCAGCTCGTTGAACCTTTGCTTCAGTTTGCTGATGCTCCTGAGAGCCTCTGAGTAACGCTCCGAGCCGCTGAATGACGCAGCAGCACCAGCAGCAGCACCAGCAGCAGCACCAGCACCACCAGCAGCAGCAGCAGCAGCAGGATGAGTCTGTGGAAGTGGATCTGACAGCACCAAGGACGTCTCTGTGGCTGGATGATGTGGATGGTTGATCTCTGCAGACGTCACAGAGGGAGTCGCAGCTGCCGTCATGGCAGAATCCTCCACAGGGTGGGGGGAGGACTCTACAAGCTCCTGTAAGAAAAGGTGGACACGCTGAAGACAAACCACTGGTTCATCTTAGACTGGTGTTGTGTCAAACTTTTGGAAAGACCGTGACAACAATTTGCAATGACAAGAGTTTCTGCAGTGTTCATTAAACTTGGGATAGTTCAACAGGAAAATGCAGAAACTGCTTGCCGAAAACTCCCCCTGACAGGAACACGCATCAGCTGTTTTACGTGAATTTCTTGATAAATCATAAAATATTCTTTAATTGTATTATTGCCATAATATGAGACAATAACAGAACGCTACGAGAGTTGTTTTCTAGGTAAATTCATGCAAAACCGCTGATGCTCATAGCGTGGTGAATGTGCAGGTCACAACTTGTCTACCAGAGTGTTTTGGAGTTGTTGGATTGTGTATTTGATGAGTTTGATGAGGGAAACCAAGAAATCCCATGAGCCTCCGTAGCGTAGCTCTGAGCAGCTCACAGCTCTGCTCCGCCGTTCTAAAAATAGCTTGCACTGACAATTAAAGGTAACGAACCTACTGCTATGACTATAGGGATTATGGCAAAGGGCCAATTTGCCAAAATGTTGAACTATCCCTTTAAACTTTGCAGATTTTTTCCCAGTACATGATGTAATAAAAGACACACAGAGCTCAGTTAAATATAAAGGTAGATAAACTTTGTCCTGTTTCAGTGTTTTTAGTTTCTTTTTAAAGACCAAGTGGCAGCATTTTATATAATATATTCTGTAGATGTGGAAGCAGCAGTTAAGTCTCGTGATGAGAACTTTCTGATTCTTTCTTTTGTCACTAAATTGCCGGTTGGCTGCTGTGTCTCACTGTGATGGAGAATCATAGTGATTATTGTGATGGATTTCTCCTGAATGTAAATGTTGACCTCACGTGGCCCTGAACACACAGCAGAGGCCTCAGTGTTAAAGCATCTATCAAGTTTCAGCTGAGTATGAGGATGAAACAGTTCGTGAGAGGAGCAGGGCTGAGGTCTGAACCTGTGGCTGTGTGACCAGATTGGGTTTCTGCCTCTCCCTCCAATCAGTTCTCTGATCTCACCTTGTGGTTTTCTCCCTCGGGGAGCAGAGCTGACTGCAGGAAGTCCCAGGTCACGCAGCGACTCAGCACCTCAGAGTTTGGACTCTTCTGAACTGCGACCATCAGAGAACTCTGTCATAGTGAGAACAGAGTAGGTGACAAGAGACAAATTATTAATTATTATCTAATCATCATCACTGTGGAGACAAAATCATTTCAGCATGAACATCACAGACTCACTCACCACTGCCTCCTCCAGGACGTCCATGCGCCGGCAGCACGTCTCCACTGTAGTGACCGACTTTGGAGCATCGACCGCCTGCACACAGAGGGAACACGCCCACAGTGAGGTCCAAACACAAACAACTACATACATCATAAATAATAACAACAATAAATACATAATAATGTGATATGTTCTAGATTTACACAAGGTTAAATAATAAACTTTGTTTCTAGAGCATGAGCTGTTTTGCTTTAAATATGGAAAGATGGAGTTGTGAATGAGATGTGGGAACTGAAAAACTCGACTTCCTCCTGCTCCCTTTCAAGCACACGTTGTTTACTGATTTCAATATTGGTCTTGTTTTTTGGGACACTATAACACGTGTTACATGTGTAACACGTCTTTTCTTTTCTCTTTTTTTAATATTTACAAAATAAACAATAATCAATCAATCCAAAAAAAATAAACATGAGATGAATTGCAACATAAAGAGAAAACAGAAAACAAAATAGAGAAAAGAATCAATAATAAATCGCAATGATGAATAGAAACAATAACACAATTATTAAAATCATGAAGTTAAGGATAAGGAGATAAAAAAAATCATGAAAGACAGAATCAACCAGGGAAACAATCAATTAAAAGCAACGTCATGAAAGTAAGTGTTGAGTTGCTTCTTTAAAACGTCTCCTGTGGCCGCCTGCCTGGTTTAACTTATCTGCATCATTTACTGTCTTATTATTTCACCTTCTGCTTGCGGTGCAGCTCCTTCTCATCCTTCATCTCATCCGTCATCTCATCCGTCTCTCCATCCCTCTGGTTGTGCAGCTCCTGTATGAGCGTCATGGCCTGTAAACAACAACAGGGACATAAAACAGGTTAAATCACCACTTTCTTCCACATCTATATAATCTGAGGACATTGATCTGAGAGTGAATAGGAGACATTAACACTCCCCGACAGCTTTAATTAAAAGCGTCTCAGGACTCTGACTCATATCTCCCTGACCGCGGTGAAACGACGCAGGAATTCGCCGGGAGCTGACAAAGAGGATGAGGAACAATCGGAGCGTCGGAGATGAGACAAATCAAGCTGTGACTCTGTTTTCCTGCGCGGCGCTTCAGGCTGATAATCTGCTCTGTAACCAGGTTATTTAAACTTCCTGTGAGGCTGCCAGGGCTTGTTGGCAGAGTCAACAGTTACATTTCATTTGTGTGTGTGTGTGTTTGTGTGTGTGCTTTCGCATGTGTGTGTGTGTAACAAAGGAAATTCCTGAGCTGCATGTGAGGTGCTGTTTAACGTGTGTCACATTCGCCCCACAGGACCTGATGCATGGCGACCCCACACAGCTCTGCAGCCTGAATGACTAACAGCTGGTTAATAAGTGCGGTCACACTCGACGACACACACAGCGCCTGTTGTGTTTGAGCCATTTCCCTCAACTATTTAATTCATCTGAAACTTTACAACACATCCATGTTAACTTCTGCCTCAAGCAAGATTAACCAATTAACTAATTCTTCGATTGTAGATCAGGTCTGTGACAACATCCCAATTTGTTCTGACATTTTATACGGAATAAACTCTAAATATTAGAAATTGAGCTGTTTTTATTTTTATTAATGTCATCCACCCTGTTATTGCCTCGTGTACTTGTACAATTTCTATTTTTACTTCCACTATACATGGATGAGAGAAGGCACAGTATGTGTATAGGGTGACTTGGGAGTGGTGGTGGGACTCTGTTTCTTTTCTTTTCTGATGTCTTTTTTACTTTTTGTGGTGAGGACAGTTGTGAGCTACATCATTTTGGTTTGGATGGTGGTTTGTTTTCCTTCCTGTTTTGATATCTTTGTGAATACAGAGAGCACTTGTATGTTGTTTATGTTTTGTTTTGATAAAAATCAATAAAATCTTTTTTTAAAAAAGAAAAAATTTAGCGTTTTTAAAAGAGTTGCTGATTCATTTTCTGTTACGCAATGAAACTAATTGATCAAATCCACCCAAAGTATTTCCTGCAGACATTGAGACATGTGTGGAATGAACGACCTCCTGGACAGGTAATAATTCAGTGACAGAAACAGAGGAAGCCTCTGTTACTCTTTAAGCTGTCGCCTCTACAAGAATAGCTCAGCCATTACCTGGATCTGACCGTTGTTGCACTTTGAACGAGACGCGTCACTCAAACGTTCTCACAGACTCCGATCCGGCATCACCGGGGGGGTTTCCACAGACAAACACACTTTCCAATAAAAACAATTCATCTGACAGCTTAATGGCCGCAGCCTGGCGCGCTGCCTGACGCCCATGACATGCTGCCGAGTACCCACGCTGCGGTCGTCCTGGAGACGGAGGCCAAAGCACCTGCGTTTGAAAAGGGGGCGGTGGGGCGTTTTCAGGGGAGGAGGGCACGCCGGGTCACCTCGTCACGGGTAAAGTCAGCGGATACACCGGCTGACCCCAGATATGCCCACGGAGGACATGAATGATTCAGACGGGCTCCTGAAAGACACAGCATCACCTGCACCTGCCCGATGTCCTGCTTTTCACCTGAGAGCTATTCATCCCCTGACAACCAGGATCATCTCAGCGGGGGACTAATTACCCCCCATCACACAGGGAGAGGGGGAGAGGGGGAGTGGGATAGCGGAGGAGGAGATGATCGCAAAAAAACCTCCATCTCTCTAACGTACTCTCCTCTGATCAAACTCTGGTTCTGGCTTTTGTCTTTTGGAGATAAAAGCCGACGGTCGTGTTGCGTAACGCTGACGTGAACGTCTTCGGCTGCGTCCGCCTCTCTTTGGAGGCGGCACGGCAGAAACCTGAACAGAGACACGCAGAGGTCATTTGAGATGTCAGGGTGGCGCCCGGCTCCTATTGTGCTCTGCTCTGTCACCAACAGCTTAATACTCCACTGAAATGTTGAGCGCAGCCCGCCAGAGATGGAAGAGAAGAAGAAGAAGATGTATTCTGCTGGCTCGGGCGCAAACTCGGTCTGTGTGGGTCCTAAATCCTCAAAGAAAACCTCAACGATAAAGAAGATCAGTTACAACTCAACACTAATTAACAACTTCTCCTGAACTACTTCATCTCTGCTGCCCACATCAGCCAGGTGTTTTCCATCAGCTGACAGAGGAACAGCACCTGTGTGACATCACTGCCTGCAGTGTAGTTACCGTGGCAACTTACCAGAAGTGAAGGACAACTAGCATAGTCAAAATATCTATTTTAGTGCTGTATGTTGTCAATAATGATCCAGTGTTTCTTTAAACGTTAAACAGCAGTATCCTAACTTTATTATTTTACACTTTCTGTGGTTTGTGTTTTATTTCAAGTGTTTATCCATGAGATAATCAGTTTTTCCTGTGTGTGTGTGTGTGATAATGTTTTTTTTTTTGTTTGTTTGGGTTTTTTTTTCCATGTCTGGTGGTATGCATTGTGTGACTGAATGTGAGAAAGAATTTCCCCTTCTGTTTTGTTGAAATTGTGATTTCACATGACAAAGTCAAACAGTGCAAATATTTTAACATACCCCTCCCTCCCCCTGGCATCTATCTATCTATCTATCTAGTCATTTCAAGTAACAAAAACCTCAGGGTACTTTCAATTAAGTACTTTTGTTGACACTTATTCAAATATGAATCTGAGTGTATGAGAAACAGAGCAATTTTTATACGTATATATACAGTATCAGACGCTTATATAGCCTACTTTTTTTAACTTGTGTTTTATATGTGTTCCCAACTCCATGGTATGTTTTTTTCATTATTATTCAGAATTCATAATTGCTTACATCTTATCATCATAATAGCTAGAATTTATCCGGTATCATACCACTTCTACTGCTCTTATTATAATACTCTTATTCGTATACAGTAAAGTTAAGTTACTACATTGCAGTAGGTAAGCAGGTACCAAAGTGCTTATGATTTTCCACACTATTTAAGTAGCTAAAGTACTCAAAATATTAAACAAAAACAACATGGAAAATCAAAGAAATGTGTGACTTCTGTTTCATTAGTTGACATTAGCTGAGTTATTTCGTTGCTCTGACCTTGGACACACCATCCTCGCAGCTCTGGATGCGGCACCGGAGCTTTGACTCCAGCTCTGCCACGGTACGGGGAGGGGGGCTCTGCTGTCCCTCCCCCGGCACCGAGTCCTCCGGTCCCTCGGAGCCGTCGACATCCACCGGGCCGTCCGTGCGCGTTTCGCCGGCGGTCGAGTCGCTCCACCGGACCTTCACCTCCCCGAGGCTGAGCTGCTTCAGCACGGCGTGAAGCAGCGCGTTGAGGGCGCTGAAGTTGACAGTCGCCTGCTGAGGAACCCCGAAGGAGATGTTCAACAGCTCATGCAGCGTGATGTTGTCCTCCGACATGTTTGTTTGTTTGTGAACGGGAACACAACCGTTACTTAAAGTTAAGCTAACGTTAGCTCGCGGATTAAACTATATTTTAGCAAAAGAATTGCCGCTTGTAACGACACATAAACATAGTGGATAACATTTAAAAAATAAACATTAAAAAAGAAAGAAAAAAAAGTATATTTGGTCTTTCTATGAGGTTACTAAATCTTGTCCAGCATCCCCCGGTCACCGTTAATCTCGGACGTTTGTTGAATGTGAAAATGTTCAAGAGAAAACGGTATCACAGCGACGTCAAGCGTGACACATTCACCGGAAACAGTTAGAAGCCCTTCAACGTAAAGCAACAAACTCAAACGACAACGGAATAAAACGTATATTTTCAACACAACCATGCTTATCCCATCTTTTTAGTCCATATATTTATTCATATCTATTATCTTTTCGACCCATTTATGAGCTAAAATTATGAAAACGAAAAGAAATGTATGGAAAAACAAATTCACTAGTGCTTTTATTTTTAAACTTCTGACCGGATATAGTATTTAGCTGCTTCTCACTTGACGTCACGGATTCCCACGTTGGAGTCAACTCGGAGCGTTACCGGTTGCTAGGCAACAACAGGCAAATCAGGCTGCGTTCACGGAATGGGAAAAATATGACACTCGGATCTTTTACTAAAGTAAAACTACAAAAGTGTCAGAAGTAAAATACACTCAAAAAGGCAGATTTATATGATTTATATGAAGTCATTCGACTGAATAGTCAGTTATAGAATGACCATTTACTAACTGTAACAGTGTGAATTGCATTATGACATTTAAAGGGACAGTGTGTAATATTTGTCTGTTTGAATATACTACCAATGAATATATTTGTATAATGTATAATGTATAATGTATAATATATATCCATCCAACCAGAGAGCACGTTCGTAAATAAACAATAGAATGATTTAATAGATAAATAATAGAATCATGCTAGATTGTTTTCCCCTCATTTTACACACCGGACCTTTAACTTTTGAATGTAAGTGTATCCACCTCTTTATGGGAACAATGTTTTTTTTTTTAATCATTAAATATGAGAAAATAAAGACTTTCATATTTAAGCTCCCGTTCATCCCTGTTACTACTGCCCTTTTAACTAATAGCTTGTTTTGGTTTATTTCAATGACGCATGGAACTAATGTTCAAAATAACATTTTATTGATAATAAAAACAAGCAAGCAAAGGTTCAGGTGCCAGTCTTAATTACTACATTCAAGTATAAAATCATCTTCAAAGTACACATGCATTTCCCTTAATATCCTCGAGATTGATTGCATCCACTTCAGTCGCAATATGAAACAAAACTTGAGTAAACCCGCCCCCTTATGTTATGTTATATTTGGCAATAAATTACCCAACATATGTACTGTAATTCATGAATTGACAATTATACAAAAAAGAGGAAAAAAAGACTACAGCATGTACGACGCAGCTCCGTGTTGCCCGTTCCCACCACAACATTACATAAAGCTGTGACATGTCTAAAAGGCCCATGTTTAGCACTGTGATGGTTTGGGAATCAGTTTGAAATGGATTGAGGGGAATGGCTCCATCAGTGCTGGTAATTAAAAAGAAATGAACAAGACTGAGCGACTGCAGCTACGTTAGCAGCTCTGTGACGCTGTAATTCTCATTTGTAATGAAACTAAACCGCAAGACACAAAAGTGAAGGTCCATAGTATGTTCTGAAGTAAATGTAAAAACTGAGTAAAGGTCTTTGGTAACTTATTTCTGAAAGGGTTTATCATGTTGGAAGCATGAAGGTGTTTATATACGAGTGTGGCAGTTTCCATATTTTACACATCCTTCCCAAGGTTATGAAAATTCAACCTATGAGAAATGAGAATGTTTTTGCCAAATCTCTGGGAAAACCATTCAATAGTTTATGAGATATTTCAGTCACACAGATATAGTAGCTGAAATAAAAACTCCAGTGCTGTTACATATGTTGAAATAACATAAAATTCCTCATTCATCATTTTGTTATTTCACAATTCTCCTTGAAAAATCTTCCCATTAGTTAAAATATCAGAGAAAACGACTTGTTTTATCTTTCTTTTTGTAACGGCCCCCCCATTCGTTTCATCTGAACTAAATGCAGTCACCCACTTGTAATTATGAGAATTTTCTTGGAGTCACGGGGTCATCCTCAAGACGATCTGGGTCTTATTACAGCTAAATCAATTATGTCGTATTAAATGTTGGATGAGCATGTGTCTCAAGAAGAAGAACAGCTTAGCTGATGTGCAAGGGTGAAAATGGATTTCACACTCAAACAAAAGTGAAGAGAAAAGAGTTCAGTTTCTTGATAATGTTTCCCTTTAAGCTGCTCCACTCCCAGGTTGTGTAATATCTTAAATCTAAAGTCAGCGTCAGGAGGTCGGAGGCTGCTAAATAACTCCAGATTGCAGAGTGTCTGTCATAAAAGTTAATTTTGAGGCTGTGATCACCTCGTGACAGGGGAGTAAAGCAGTAGACACACAACCTGGCTGCATCACAGCCGGGTTGTGTGTGTGTGTAGCGTTTTCTTTCCTTTTGCAATTCAGGGAGTGCAGACACATGGAGCCCAGGAGTGGCCGTTCTGTCAGTGTTTCAGAGTTGATTTAGTGCCAAGTGAAGAAGTCTCACAGCAGAGCAGAGGGATCAGTCTGGTATTATCCTACTTTAAAATGGCTTAAAACCACATGAAAAGACAAAACAGAATCAATGATGTGTCTCTGAGTTAAATGGTGTAGTGAGGATTATGAACCGCTTCATGTTGTACAAGGTGTGGCTGCAGGACAGTGTGTGAAAATGCATGTGTGTTTGTGTTCATGGTGATGAATGTCACCCAGTGCAACAGTGGCAACAAGGCTGTTGGTTTTGGTCTTTTCATGGGGTTTGCTGAAAAAAAAATAGAATAATACCAGATTTCTAGAAGAAAACATTCTCCATGTTTTTGGGTGTCAATGAATTGATAAGGACTAAATCAGGTGCAGGCATCCGCAAATAGCTGCTGACCGGTTCAGATTGATTTCCTACAGGGATGGACTTTTATTTTTAAGAGCAAGAGCCTTCGTTTTTTAACCAGAAATAGCCGTTATATTACAATGTTCAAATCCAGACTCCACAAAAAGACATTTCACCTCGCAGAAGTTGCTGCTCTGCCGCTTCCACCATCTGTTCATTTCTTTGTGTTATTGACAGAAAGTCACAGAGTCTGGTGGCTTTTAACATAGCAACGCAACAGCTGTTTCTGGTTAAAAGAAAAAAATGAATGACTGTGTGGCACCATCAATCAGTTTCACTCAAAAACATGTGAAATAAGGCCCAGATTCACAAATGCTGGAGTCGTCCTTTAAGAGACTAAATGTGCAGCCAGAGCAGCTGCAAATGTTAAAACCTGCAGCGGATTTTCAGTGTTGTTAGTGTAACTCCTCAGGAGCTCCTCAGGCACTAGCAGTGGGCCCATTAACATTATTTTATATCAATGCTGACAGGCCGTCAATCAAAAGTGCTTGATACATGATTTAGACATTTCTACCCATCATGCGAGTATATTTTCATTTTCAGTTTAGATTGATGACAATAGTGTGTGCACAACAAGATGAAACAGAGGCCAGGAATGAAGCTGAATGAGGTATATCTGCTGTGCACACACTAATCCCCCCTCCCCCCGATGCCTTTAGATTTAGTACAGAAAAATATTGAGTGTTTGCAGCCACTGCCGGGCTCCGTACCGACCGGGTGGCTCCGTAAAATCTAAACATACCACAGTGTCAGTCTCTGTTGGCAGAGCCCGGGATACCTTCATCATCCCTGGCTGATTCTTCCAGCTGTGGAGAGCGAAACATATCCAGCTGTGCCCTCCACGTCCTCACCAGCAACCAGAAATCAGATGCTGTCGTAGTCCGATTCCCGCCGCGTGGACTCGGCCCACCACTCGGCCACGAAGAAGGTCATCGAGCCCAGAAAACCGGCCAGAACCAGGATGAGCAGCTGCCAGTGCAGCAGCAGGTAGTTACTGTAGAAGAAGGCCAGAGCCGCCATGATGGACTGCAGGAGGAACAGCAAGACGTTACGATTAATTAGTGACACTGAATGTAGTTAAAACACACATCAACATGTTATATATATGCAACAACTGTGCCAATGTTTGATGTAAAGTCACCTGGATGAACTTGAAGACGGCGAAGGCGGGAGCGCTGTTTTCGCGGAACGTGAAGCCAATGATGCTGAGCAGCTGAGTGTTGAAGCAGCTGTCGCCCAGACCAAGCAGGAAGCTGCAGAGCAACGCCACGCCGATACTGGACCACAACACAGAGACGTTCAGGTGAGCAGGAGGCACTTACACTGGCTGATGTGACACAATGACCATATAATATATATATTTTTCACCGGCCAAATGAAAAAAATCATGCCTTGTTTGACGAAAAGTAATCGCCTTAACGTTTTTAGTATAAAAATCCAACTTAAGCAACATTTAAAAAGCTGCACATCCTGGCAGCTGAGAGTATTACTGTCAGGTTTTGTCCCTCCTCTGTTAAATATAAAAGGAGGCTGAAAATCACAGGAGCTGTGCACCGCCGACATGCACCAAAAAACAAGCACGGCGCATCAAATGTGCGCCGCTACGGCGTCGTGTTGGGTTGTTAGCGTGTATGAAGTGCATAAAACTTTTTCATCGCCGGTGAACAGATGTGGCAGATTTAGGCTTGTTCAACCACTGCCGGCAGATTTTTTCAGAGGCAATTTATAATTAGCGGGATGATGAGCAATAAACTCTTCACATCTGGGTTTTGTTCCTGTTGCATCCCTATAGGGGCGAGCTATAGAAATAAACTCTGTGGTGTGTGTTTTTGTTTTACACACCAAACTCATTTTCTACCCGCCATTGGCACTTGGCGGGTGTTCATTTTACACCCTGCCTCCACAGCATAACAACAACTGAGTTGAGCGTTTTATATAAACAAACAGTGCCACCAAACAGCAGCTCACACTGTTCTTCCTCCTCCTCTGCTGTGACTCTGTCATGATGGTTTCACTTCCAGTTTGAATTAAAGCAGTACTAAAGAACTTTCAGTTTTGGTTGAGTTTGGCGGTGCCTGTGGACCAAAGCGGTAGTGTTTTGCCTGAAGGAAGACTCCATTTCCCATGAACACTAGCGTGAAGCCCTGTAAATATCCTGCATTAAAATTAACAGAAGACATCAAAACTAAGTTTCTGTTTCTAGTGGATCATTTCAAAGTGAAAACACAAACATAATCCATTGCTAAAGTACTGTTTTGCCTGTTCCCTCCTTGTTGTGACTCGCAAAAGTGAAAGTGAAACTTAAGTGAGAGCAGGGTTCCTACCATGCTCCTCAAAGCTGCTTAGTGCCAGTGAAGGTGATACAGACCCCCTCAGGCCATGACAGAGGTGTCATTCAACTTGTTGTAAGTCGATGTATCATCACAAAAGTTATGAAAATATTTTATGAAGGTTGAAAAGTTCCTTAGTGCTGGTTTAAGATTTTCAAGACACATACTAAAAAAATAAAGTCCACTCTGCTGTGTGTGTGTCTGTTTCTTTTATTTTACTTTTTACAGCCTCACATAAAACCTCTGTGATAAAGTGCTGACGTTCACAGTGTGACAGCTGAGTCATGTTTGCCATGCAGCAGAAAAGAGGAACTGCGGATTGAGACCAAGAGTTTCAGTGGTCAAACCCGAGTTCAACTTTCAGTTAACATTTCCTCCACGATGGACAGAAATCGACCAAACAGACATCCGATTGAATGTGTTTCTGGTTGCTAGGCGACGCTCGTCCTACCTGGGGTTGATGTAGGCCTGCAGATCTGTCCCCGCCTCCGGGGCCAGGGGAGCGTCGCTGGCGATGTTCAGGAAAATCAGGTAGAAGGCGACAAAGTGCGTGATGAGCCCCAGCAGCACCACCGGGTTCCTCCCAAACCGGTTGCACTTGTTCAGCATCCCGAACACGCCCCCTCCTGGCAGGACAGCACACACAGAGGAAGGAAAAGTCAACGACTCGACTCGCAGCCTCGTGACTCTTCCTCAGGTCGTGTCCTCGTTGCCTCTGCAGCTGCGCCGTCATGTGACCGAGTGAAAGTGACGACGACTCACCTAAGATCTCGCCGATGCCGATGCAGATCCCAGAGATGCCGATGAGACTCTTTGCATCTTTGCCGAAGCGGGTCATGGCTCCGATGCACGTCCCGTACACGCCACTGTAGAAGGTGAGCTCCAGACCTGGTCGAACACAAACAGCAGCGTGTTGTTGAGACCTCAGACTCAATTATTATTTATTACCTTGAATTTATTTTATTCTTAATTATCCTTCTATTCTCTATGCACTAATTTTATGAACTGGTCTGTTGTCTTGTTGTTGAATGATGATGTTTTTTATTGTGCAGCTGAGAAACTGAATTTCCCTCAGGATAAATAAATTATCTATCTATCTATCTATCTATCTATCTATCTATCTATCTATCTATCTATCTATCTATCAATCATCACACACCTCAACACGTCTGGTCGTGTTTTCACCCACCTGTGTATCCGATGGAGACGCTCAGCAGCAGCATCTCTTTGGTGACAAATATTTTACACGACTGGACTGTAAAACAACAAAAAGATGGGAGTTAGTTCTGTTTGTTACTGAGGGTTGAAGCCTGATGGAGACGACGTTTATTCCTGTGAACTCACCAAAAGCGTCTAGAGCCTGGGAGCAGAGGCTCGCTTGAGGCGTGCTGAGGAGGAGGAGGAAAAAAAACAACACACATCAGCTGCAAAATGAGACACGGACACCGATACAGCTGGAGCTCAGTCTCCACATTTCACAGACTCATTTTCTTTTGGACATTTTCACCTTTTGACTCATCCCTGAACTGGACTTGGTTGCTGCGGCGACCAGCAGGACAAGACAAATGTAGGAAAGACAACAAAAGGATAGCATTTACAGTTAAAGGTCACCTGTCTCATCCTGTACTGTAATATTGTTCCTGCTCCAGGAGGGATGACCCATCTGTCCTTAAAAAATATGTTTTCCGGGAAGTTTCAAGGCAACTTTCCAGAATCTATGTGGGTTTTTTTGGGCTAATCTTATTTAAAATATGTCAAGAGGCTCAAGAGGACCGCTGCCAAAAGTTTTGTGTCCCCTAACAACAGATATCAATAAGCATCAAGGGGCGGATCCGGGGCCCCTGCAGCCCCCTGCAGTCAATTAAGTTTAAAAATGTGTTTTTATGTCAGAGTTGCATTATTGCTGTGATGTTATTCAGGCTGCAAATTACAAGTGTCTTCATTTCAGATCAGGCTGTCATCAATTTCTTGATAAATCATAAAATATTCTTTTTTGGGGGCATTTTTTTTGCCTTTATTTGATAGTGCATAGTGAGATAGACAGGAAAGGGGGAGGCAGAGAGAGGGGGAATGACATGCAGGAAAGGTCTGCCCGACGCGGGATTCGAACCGGGGACGCCTGCGTTGAGGACTGTTTGCAAACTTTGCAGATTTTTTCCCAGTACATGTTACATAGAGTTACACCACAGGCTGGCTGTTGCTCTTTCAAAACAATCTTGTTATAACATAATCAGGGGCTGTTCACAGCTGACAACTTACGTCAGTGCTCTTATTGTGTAGCGGTGTCTGACTGTTCAACCCTGTGCTCACTGAATTTCACGCATATTGTGATATAATATTTGTGCTGTTGTTTGTGTTGTGGATGTTTTGTCTGTGCTCAGGCGCGGCAGATTAAATCAGCCTTGTGGCTACTCTGTCATATCTTCAGAAATGTAATTAATGTGCGTCGCCCCTGGCAACAGCATGGATAAAGTGAACTCACCTGACTGTGGAGCTCTCTGTGGACTCGGCCTGCAGCAGCGCCTCCGCCGCCTCAGAGGAAGAGGACTCGGGGTCGGGCTTCCGGATCAGAAAGAAGAGGAAGCATCCGACCAGGCTGATCACGGTCAGAGAGATGAACACCGTCTGACGGTCTTTGTCTGAGACAAACCACATGAGTCACACTCTTAAAATGACACTTCCCACCAGAAGTCACTACAGGAACTACTAACATATGAACAGAAATAAATAACACACACTGTGTGTTGTGCATGTGAGGCAGAGACAGAACTGACCTGTTATATGAACGTGTCCATGCCAGACACAGTATATGTAGAGATTTCCAAAGAACAAGCTGCAGAGAGATAAAGAATCGTCAACAGAGCTCAAGACTTACAGATAAAGGGAAAGGTCAGATTAATGGAAGGGCCGACTCGGCACAGGAAGTCAATGGCCCCAGGACAATTTATTTATCAAATCGGTTTGTTTCATTCCTCCCCTCGGGTTTGTTGTGTTTGTCTGTTTCCTGTGCTTAAGTGGTTTTACCTGAACTGCAGCAGAGCCCAGAATATGCCGCTGTTTCTTCCTATGGTGGAGTCAGTGGAGTTGATGGTGAGCACATTTCCCTGAGCCGTCCACAGCACTAGAGCACAGGGTGGAAAATAAATATAAATACATGTACACACAAAGGAAAGTAAAACATTTAAAAGGTTTTTGGTTACTGTCTCGTTACCTGCTGCTCCTATTCCAACCAACACTGACGCTGTGTAGAAGCTCCATGTGTACGGGTAAATAAACATGGCGATGTAGCCGCTGCAGAAATTTAAAAAAACAAACAATATTAAGACGTGTGAAGTCTGATCTAGCATGAGAAGGGGGAGGCTGGAAAAGTGTTTGTTTACCTGTACAAAAGGCCACTAAAAAACATGGACAGCTGTGGTCCAATGACGGCCACCACCGACGGAGCGATCAGGTTGGATGCAGAGAAAACTCCATAGATGATGGCCATGCTGCGGAGAGGAGGAGTCGACGACAACAAATGCAAATTAAAACAAAATAAAAAAATACATGTGAGAAAGCATTGAAATACATGAGACATACAAACGAGGAAATGGTTTACATGAGCAGCACGGATGCTGACATATTTTTATTTCCATGAAATTTTCCATCAAGTATTTATAGATCTCAGCAATTTCAGCATTTGCGTAAACTAAAGAATGAATTTACTCTCAAAGATTTCTCTTGTTTATGTGACAAGATTAAGGGTCTTGTAGGATGTTTGGTGAAATCCTGACTAATTAACTCATTTCGGTTCCTAGAAGTGGTTTACCTAAGATTCAGTTATCCCTCAGCGATTAGTGAGTGAGACAGATTTGATTATACTAGAAGGTGCCGTTAGGTCTGTATGAATGCTGGTCAAGTTTTCAAGTCCATGAAACCATAGCCTGACATCTGTACGAATACTGTGCGCTGCAGCGTGAGGGAAATATAATGTAACACAGTAAGTGCATGAGTGTGAATGGATACCAGCAGTTTACCTCGTGTATCCGCTCCCATGGAACTCGGTGCTATTGAAGCTCTTGATAACCGTTTGCTGTAGAGACAAAAAAGATGTGAGTAAAGTCTGACTTTGACATGTGATCAGTCTTGTAATGTAATATGCATCAATAAACCCATCATACCTCTATATTGCCACATGTTTGAAATGCTGTGAACATGAACATAAAGCCAAATCCTAGGATAATGATGTTTAAAAGCCTCTTTCCCTCCGGACTCATTTTGGCAGCTATTGGTCAGTTCCTGGAGGAGATGAATACCCAGAAAAAATATCTACAGGAGTGAACAGCACATCTGTGAATAAAAAAGAACAAGGAAGTGAAACATTTAAGAAACAATCCATGGTGAAAATTGTATAAAATATACTTTCTCTCTTACAACCAAACTCCAATCAATAATCTGCTGTTTTTCTTGTTTGTTTTTTATCAATGAAAAAACCTTAAATATTGCTACGAATCATATCAACCCAATTTTAATTTGAAGATGCAAAATTATTATTATTTATTTATTTATTTTTTGGCATAAAGCAGATCAGAGGGTAACAACTTAATTCCCCTGAATAACATCTTTGGGGTCAACCATCTCTAATAAGGTTTGTTTCAACGACCCTTCCTGCAACGACAGTCAAAGTCATAAACTTAAAGCTATGTATGTTTGACATAGTTATCATCTAGCAGATGTTTTGTCTGATAATTACAAGAAAATGAGAATTCACTTGACATGTTTTTGTCTTGGTGTTCAAATCTTAGGATAAAGAGTGAAGAGTCGAGACAGAGCCAGCTGTTTCCTGGAGACATAAGTGTCTTTTCCTATCTGTAATGTCAAGCTAAAGGAAACAAACAACTTACCAACAGTGCTGAAGCCGCGTAGCTAACCCTGGCTGCTCCTCTTTGTGTTGCTCTCAGTGTGTTATTATTAGCATAGTTAGCTGTTTGCGGACCGTCCGGTGTCCTCAGTCCTCCGTTTTCTCCGTGTTGTCCCACGAAACTTAGTTCAGTAACACGGTTTTCCTTCGTCGGGGAAACGATTCTCAATCTCCACCAGAGCACTTACACTTACACAGCACCGGCGGCGGCACACGGGAGTGGAGCTACAGAGGTTTTGTCATGTGAGTGAATCAGCTGACCGACCTTAGCTGTAGCTGTTAGCCTGTTAGCATCAGGCCGCAGATCTACAAAAGCCCCGCGCGGGCGAAACGTCACCAACGGCGAATCCGCGTGGACCGATCCAGCGGTGTTATTAGTTTGTGGAAAAAGTTTTCAACGTCAGAGTGCTTATTTAAGTGATTGGACAATATAAAAATGAAATAACATCAAGCCTCAACCTCAAAAACAAAGTATCTTGTTTTAAACCACATACGGTAGTTTTATCTTTTAAAGTAAGGCTAAATGGGGGAAAAAAAACAAATATATTTGCATACTTCCGGTCAAAAATAATGCTACAAAGTGGAAATACCCCTATGGAAAAAATAGTTTTTTTTTTAGGTAGCTGATATCAAGAGAAACGAGGTATTCGAGTAGGCTATTTCAACTCTTGGATATGTCTAATCGTAAGTATGATCAGATTGATCAGTTAGGACTAAATGTACGTACATTTTCACCCACATTAAAAGATTGTTTTGTTTTGTTTTGTTTTGTTTATTTATATAGCACTTTTCGCAGACAAGTGTCACAAAGTGCTTTACACAGAGTCAGAAAACAGTTGTGTGTTCACGAAATGGACACATGAATAGAGACAGTATGCATACATACACTTTATACAAAAGCACTATCACAAAATAACACAGTACTAAATGTGCGTTTGTTTGTTTGTTTTTACCCACATTAAACGTATATAACTTAATTAAGATACGACCATAATAAATCGTTTAACGTTGTTTGTTTGTTAGTGTTTTTATTTTTGAAAAAATGAAATCGACTTCTTTCCGCTTTCCGTAGGAGGGCGCCATTTCCGGGTTGCGCTGCATTTGTTCAGTAGAGGAAGAAGAAGTTCACCTCGCGGGATCACGGCAGCAGACTGGCGGAGCGACCGAGCTGCCCTGGAAACAGTTGATCGTTTCGCGATCGTGTGGCCTCAAATATCCCAACAGAACGAGGTATTTAGGATTACACACTGCACTGTGTGTGTTTGGACTTCTCACGGCCGTCGAGATATAACGTAAACAACAGTTACCGAGGAAAAGCTGCCGCCAGGTTGCTAAGGAGCGTCACCATGAGTTACGGTAGGCCTCCGCCGGACGTCGACGGCATGACTTCCCTGAAAGTAGACAACCTCACCTACCGCACATCTCCGGAGACACTCAGGCGTGTTTTCGAGAAGTACGGCCGAGTCGGCGACGTCTACATCCCCCGAGACCGCTACACGAAAGAGAGCCGCGGCTTCGCCTTTGTGCGGTTCCACGACAAGCGCGACGCGGAAGACGCGATGGACGCCATGGACGGCGCGCTGCTGGACGGCCGGGAGCTGCGGGTCCAGATGGCCCGCTACGGAAGACCCCCGGACTCCCACTACGGCGGCGGTGGAGGTGGAGGAGGCGGCGGCGGCGGAGGAGGAGGAGGTCGGCGTGGTGGTGGTGGAGGAGCGACACGGAGATACGGAGGAGGAGGAGGATATGGTGGTGGTGGTGGTGGTGGTGGTCGCCGAAGCAGAAGGTAAGAAGAACAAGGAGTAGCATTTGAATAGCAACTTTTTATAGATGGACACCCACACCGAGACTCCCATGCAAGATCGAAAGTGGCCTTGGCCTACTAGATAGCACACTTACATTTTTTGAAAGGGAAACTCTCCAATTATAGTCATAGAGCTCATCAAATTAATCAAAAAAGGGTAATTATTTCCCTGTTTCCCAAGTGTGATTGTGTTGGATTAAATACAGTAGATAGGTAGGCATCCAAAGGTAAGAACAAGGAGTAACCTTTGAATAGCAACTTTTTATAGATGGACACCCACACTGAGACTCCCATGCAAGATCGAAAGTGGCCTAGGCCTACTAGATAGCACACTTACATTTTTTGAAAGGGAAACTGTCCAATTATAGTGATAGATCTTATCACATTAATCAAAAATAGGGTAATTATTTCCCTGTTTCCATTGGTTTCTACCATAATATAATCACAGCTAATCTGCTACTGTACTTTAATCCAGATTTAACATTTAGCAACTTTTTATAAATGGACACCCACACCAAGACTCCCATGCAAGATCCAAAGTGGCCTTGGCCTACTACTATAGATAGTACACCTAAATGTTTTGATAGTTAGTTAGGGAAACTCTCCAATTAAAGTCATAGATCTCATCAAATTAATCAAAAATAGGGTAATTATTATCCTGTTTCCAAAGTGTGATTGTGTTGGATCAAATACATAGATTTTTTTAGGAGAATCTAATGATTTATTAGCACACAGTTATGTTCTGATTGGTTTCAACAATAATAGAATCACATCTAATCTGCTACTGTACTTTAATCCAGGTTTTCTGACAGAAATACAACAGACTTATACCTGATCATATTGATATAAGTGAAAAACAATTCTTTGCAAAAGGGCGGGAAAAAAACATCCATCTAATACAAATGTGACTATTGAGACACCAAGTATACTGAGTCTAAAAAACTAATCTACAATAGCTTAACACAATATATGGCAGGTCTCCAGACTGCTCCTAAATTGAAACATTTTGCGCCTAAAATTTGACACGGTGCAAGTAAATTTTTCATCTACTTGCACATGTGCAACCAGTGAATTTGCAGTGTTTATTTTTAACACTGGTGAAATGTGGAAGTAGCGACTCAAACTATCAGATATCTGTCATGAATGAAAAGGAAATGTGAATATTTGCTTTGCAAGTCAAATTCACAGTGTGCGCTCCTAGTAAGAAAAGTTAGTCTAGAGCTCTGGTTGGTGGAGGAAGTCCACATAAAGTCTGTACGAGGTGTCTCTGTGGCTCCATTTAGGATTTCTCTATGTCACAGTGTGTTCAGTGCCAGATGTTTTCACACCCCAGATAACTCAACCCACTGAATGCATTCAGCTCTTCCCCCAGCCCGAGACACAGAAGACGCAGCAGATCTCGCAGCAGGAGCCGCTCTCGTTCCCGGAGCCGATCCCGCTCCAGCAGATCCAGGTCCAGGTCCTACTCCAGATCCAAGTCCCACTCGCCCAGGAGCAAGAAGGCCAAGGCCAAGTCCAACTCTCGCTCCAGATCCAGGTCCAGGTCCCGGTCGAAGTCCAAGTCCAGGTCCAGAAGCCGTTCCCAGTCCTCCAAAAGGGCGTCCAGGTCCAGGTCTAAGAGCCCGCCCAAGTCAGCAGCAGAAAACGGAGGTGAATCCCCATAGAGCTCAGCCCCAACAGCAGCAGGTGAGTCTTGACCAGATGTTGCATTTACCCCAGCAATAAAACAGGTTAAAGGGATACTACACCCTAAATCGATATTCACCAATCATCTACTCACCGGTATGCAGTCATCAAAACGCTTTAGGAGTTCCAGGGGGGGTCCGGCTGGCAACAGATCATTTGGCAGCAGATTGAGTTCACTTTTGAATCGTCCAAAACACTATGAAACATCCAGATACCTCCATACTGCTCGTCTGTACTGACCCAAGTGTCCTGAAGCCGCCACATGAAAAAGTTGTTGTAGTAGTAGCTCCCAGTGGCTGCACGAGATTTGCAAATCTTGAGCATGCACACAAACATCAACAGAGCCACTGGGAGCTACTACTACAACAAGGCTAAAAACAGAGATCAAACAACTTTTTCATGTGGCAGCTTCAGGACACTTGGGTCAGTACAGACGAGCAGTATGGAGGTATCTGGATGTTTCATAGTGTGTGTTTTGGACGATTCAAAAGTGAACTCTATCCGCCGCCATTATATGAAAATCCATTGTCAGCCGGACCCCCCCCTGGAACTCCTAAAGAGTTTTGATGACTCTGAAAGTTCTCCAAACCCTTCCTTGGCATGACAGTGAGTGGAAAATTGGTGAATTATCGATTTTGGGTGAAGTATCCCTTTAATTTTTTCCCCGTGCCTGTTTTATCATTAGTTGTTAGCACCAGGGCTGCAGGTGGTCCAGTTAGAAACCTGAATGCAGCTGGTAAGTTTCTCCTCTTTAACAGCTCAGCAGAACCAAGACCAGGTTGAATCTAGTTGTTTTTTTTTTACATATGAAAAATTAAATATCTAAAAATCTGGAGCAAAGATTGTGTGGTGGTTATTTTGTTATTTTTTTCCTCCAGACTTTCTGTAACACAAGTTCTTGTACACACTCATAGCTCTGAGTGTGTTTTTTTTTTTCTTCTTTTGATAAACAAATCTGGACTTCTCTATTTCCCAAGCTGCGGCATCCTGTTTGCTAAAGTGGAGTTTGAGCAGAGCTGAGCTGAGCTGAGGCAGAGTGAGTTAGGTGGGCGGTGAGCTGCTGCCCGCAGGCCGCCTGCTGCTGGTGAGGGATTCTGTGCAGATTCAGTTGGGGTTTGGTGTCGAGGTACGTCTTGTCTCTCGGCCCTCGGGCTGAAACTGTCTGTCCCTCTGGCCCTGTCCCCAGCCTGGTGGGAGGGGAGGTGGGGGCGCCGGTGCTTGAGCAGCACTGAGGTTTGTCCATCTCTCCACCTCTGTCACTCCCATTTGGTTTCATTTCACCTCCATTTTGTTGATCACTTTTTATTGTTAGACTCAATTTTAAGTGACTGTAGCTGCATCAGAAGGCTTTAACGAAACAGGCAAACATTTCAGAAACTTAAAGAGTTAATTGTTATAATGGTTGCTGGTTAATTTGCTGTTGATCAGCTAAGCAGTAACTCGGCTGATCATTGCAGCTCTACGAGGTCCCTGGTCTGGGCTTTGAGGTGAAGATCTTTGTTCACACGTCTCCCCACCACCGCCATCTTCCCACTGTTCACTCTGTGAAGGCATACAATTATCACACACAGAAATGAAGGCAGTAAATTGGAAAAAAAAAAAAAAAAAAGAAAGAAATTAACACGTGGTTTGTGATCATGGACAGAGGGTAAAGTAGAAAATGAATCCAGACCTTTGGGTTAAAGTCGAGATGATGAGTCACCTCCATGAATGAAAACATCGTCCTAACTCTGTGTCGTTGTTGTGTCTCAGTTTCAGGTGACGACGTGAGAACTCCTCAGACAGGATCCCAGACAAGCAACAGTGTCCAGCTGTGAAAGGTTATTGTGTGTTCCATGGTTTGGTCTCTTTTATTCATTTGGCGTTAGGAAGATGTTTTTTCATGACATTGATGTGCTATGGTTTAATTTCCGTTTTATGTTTCTTTTTCCCGTTTGATTTTTTTTTAATGTGGGGGAGAGTTTGTGTTCAGTTCTTCCCTCTGCAGCCTGTAGCATGAAGCAAGTTTACCTTAGTCTAGTTTTCTTTGGGTTTTCATTGCCTTGCTAAGCCTGACATTCCTCATCCTGGGTAACTGGTGTCATAATTACAACCCAGTCGCATCACAGAATATTATTATCATTCTGACAAAAGATTCACAATAATACCTAGAAAAAATATTATTACACTTCTATTACACCTCATTACTTTATTATATTTCCCTGAAAAATGTTGCGTTATGGGTTCTGATTATTCTATCTTTAAAGTATAGAATAATTTGAGTTCAGTGTCACATGCGAGAAAGTAGTTAAAGTGCTCAATACAACTCGAGGTGACATCTCCAAGTCTCTTGTCTTGTTAAACCAATAATCCAGAATCCAAAGATTTAGTCCACACTGATGTAAAATAGAAGAAAACCGTAAAAAGTTCATTTTTATTTCTTAACATGTAAACATTTCAGTGTTACCTTGTTATTACTTACATCCATCCCTATCCAGATATTGTAGACATGTTGCATTTTTATTTTAGTCATTGAAATCTACTGTATTGTGGTCATTCATGTGAGTTAGATGGCGAGCAGGAGTTCGTTTAATTTGGTTTTACAGGCATACAGAGATATCACATCCAAAGTGGCATAAACCATAATAAACATGGAGACATTTTGCTTTTTATTTACATTTATCTTCATCTAAATGCTTCCTCATAATCTGTAACCGCCGCAGCTCAGCATGTGTTCATCAAGCTGGACCGCAGCATGTTTTAGCTACGATGTTAAATATGTTTCACATGACACACAGGGGATATAATTCATCAGTTTGAGGAATGTGTCGGGGCAGCAAAGGGTCTTCAGGTTTTTTAACGTATAACTCATCTCCATATATCATTTAATTTTACAGGACATGATTTACTGGACTCAGAGTCTTTGTTTCCTTTTTTTTCATTTTTTGATCCTAATCCTGCTTGTATGTTTTTTTTTTGTGCACTAGGCGCAGTTGTGTAGCAGTTGAGTATTGCTGGTTAGCTGTTAAGGTGCCGTGTTGCTCTGCTGAGTGCTTGGATGTGTCCAGTATTCTCCAGAAAGCTCCTGTGACTACCAGTGGTACGGTCGCTACAGTCTCACCCTTTGTACAATGAAATGTTTTTCCCCATGTGTCCATTGTAGATAAATGTGACTTTGATTAAAGCTCTGGTGTTTTCACTATCCTGGTCTCCTCTTGTATTATTGAGAGTATGTTGGTGTAAATAGTTGATAAAAAAAATTAAAGGGCTGATCACATTCGTCAAAACCTCTTTTAAAACTATAATTGTGTGCAAAACCCTGTGTGGACACCTGGGTAAATGACATCATAGCAAGAAAGAAAGAAATTCAACCCCTGTGTCAGACACTGTACTGCTGATTTTCATATTAAATGTAAACATTGAAAAGTAATTGTGGCATATGCAAACATTTAAACACTTGGTGAAATCATTGCTTAACTGTAAGGTGGGGAGAAGAGCAACACCAGGTTTTCTGACAGAAATACAACAGACTTATACCTAATCATATCGAAACAAAGTGAAAAACATAATTCTTTGCTAAAGGGGACATCTGATACAAATGTTGGTCTAAAGTCCCATCTACAATAGGGAAACACAAGTATTTTTTTCATCTACTTGCACATTTGAAACCAGTAAATTTAACTTTTTTTTTTAACATTGGTGAAATATGGAAGGGGCGACTCAAAGAATCTGTCATCTCACTACAGGTGTCAGGCCAATGTGTGTGAGGATTATGAATGAAAAGGAAATGTGAATATTTGCTTCACAAGTGGATTTACAGTGTGTGCCCCTAGATTTTTTACTTGCACTTGTAAGATTTTAAGTTAGGGGCCACTGTGCTCCTAGTAATAAAAGAAAAAGTTAGTCTGGAGCCCTGTATGGTAAGAAGATTTATTGATTTTATTCAATCATTTTCTCGTGGTCTATCATTATTCCACGCCAGTCGGTGGCAGTAATGCACCATTCCTTTGTTTTCCAACCCTACCACACAAACAAGGAAGTGAAGTGAGCTGGAGACTGCAGGACAACCTGAGCATCTCTCTGAATATCAGGACTTGACCAGTGAACTGGAGAGGAGAGCAGCTGCTGGTGAGTGGTTATAACTGAGCAGTGAGGGGAGGACGAGAGATAAAACAACATTTTCCATCTTCATTCCCTGTGTTTACAGTTCATGTTTTCCCCTTCCTTGGATGATACTCATAAGTTTTCATATTAAAATCCTCCCATTCGCTCCTGTACATTAATATCATGATGATTTCTCCACTTGGGACAGTCTGAATCGTAGCGTTAGCATCTTTAGCCCTAACTTAGCTTCCTCCCTGTGTGTAGGTGCTAACGCCAACTTTACGTCAGCGTCAGGTCGTGTCTGTCAACCTCCGACTGGTAACGATGCGTCCACACGAACAGATTCAGAGCAGCTGTAGTTTTCTGTGGGACTTGACCCGGCTGTAACTAATGGTGCGTTCCAGGCAACTCGTAACTCGTATTTTTCCGACCTGTTCCTATGGTTACCCGTTAGAACGTACAGTCAAACTCGTAACTTCCCACCTGTGAACTCGTACTAGATCGATCTACTCCCAGTTCCCAGTTCGTAACTCGTAACTTGCCTGGAACGCTACAAACTCGTAACTGGTGACTTGAAGTCGTGACTTACGGGTTAAAAAGCCTGCCTGGAACGCACCATAAGCCAACACACCAGCCCTTCGGCGGCGCCTGGTGTGTTTTTGTACCAAACCAGTTTCGGTGAAACCACGCCCACTTCCGTATTGACCGAGGGCTCTGATTGGTCAAACGAATGTCGAGGCTTTCCTCGACACGGAAGCGGGTATGGTTTCATCTTGGATCAATTGGTTTCATCCAGACTGTGTATATAAAAAGTTTCATCGTTATTGCGGATTTTATAACAAGATCTAATTAACAAATATGAATAATTATACTATAATAACTATTTGAGTTCCAATAATACAGTCATGACAGTAACTGGGATGTTTTCACTGCTTAAATGTCTGTGCAAGTATCTCATTTATCCAGGTCAAAGGCATCTCTAGGCAACTGAATCAAATCAACTTGACTTAGTTTTTGTCTTGCTAGTCTACACCAGTCAGACTATAGCCAGTCTAGTCGACACAAACTGATGAGGCTACTTGGATAAGGGGTGAAATGTCTTCAAAACAAAAACTAAATCCAGTTGACTTGATTCAATTGCCTAGAGTTTATTTTTGAGGATCCCCATGTGCTCTGGAGCTAGTCTTACTGGGGTCCACATTTTAAAACAGTACATTTAAATTTATATTTACAATCACGACATGAATAAGACAAGTCAACAAAAACTTACATTAAATCTTTACAATATATGAATCGTCATCCTAAAACAAAGAACATATAAGACACTCCAATACCCAGTGGTTATAGAATAAAATAAAGAGGCAAAACAAATCAGTGACAACAACAAGAAAATCTACATAAGCCTACATAAAACTGCGTGTGTGCATGTGTATGTGCGCGTATGTTATATGAAATTCATAGATGTTTTTTTTATTTGCTTTTCAAATATTGATTTCTGTGTGAGTCTGGTTATTGGCTAGAGACACTGATTAAATGTCTTGATTCTTGTTTGCAGATTAACCCAGCCAGTCAACCCACCTCCAACCATGGGCTCCTCTATTGAACTGAGCGAGGATCTGAAAATGAAGTTGATTGATGCCTACAAATCAGGGAAAGGCTATAAAAAGATATCGAATCACTTTGGGTTCTCGGTTTCCACCATAAGGAATGTCATCAAGAAGTGGAAATTAAGAGGAACTGTGGAAGTCAAGCCGAGATCTGGAAGACCAAGAAAAATTACAGAAAAAACTGCAAATCTTCTGGGCAGAAAGGCAAAAGAAAACCCCCATATGACCGTAAAGGACCTGCAGGAAGGTTTAGCCGACACAGGGGTCATGGTGCATCTGTCCACTGTGCAGCGGTGTTTAAAAAAACAGGGTGTATGTAGACGTCGAAAACCTGAGGAGACTTCATCAGACAAGTCAACAGCTGAAGTCTCCAAAGCAACAAATGGATAAGAGCAGTTTTTGAAACAACTGCTGTGGACAGATGGAGTTCAAGTTGAGCTCTTTGGAGGACCTCTGGTTTGATGATATAAACAGTGAATTCCTAATGATTAACCCCTTCATGTCTGGAGAACTAGAACGGGAATTTTGTTGACGCCAACAGGAGCAAGTTGCTAATGACAGAATTGGACAAACACCAAACAAATCTTAAATAAGATACAATATCACCGATTCAAAACTCTGCAGTATTAAATAAAACTTCAGTACATTCAGGATCCATGTTAACTGATGCAGGGGAAGATGTAGAAATGGCTTACAGTGATGAGGAATACAATGTCAAAGTCAGTCAGACTGTCTTTATTTGAGCACTGAACTGAGCTCCTGTCCAACAAAACAAGTAACGGCTCTGAGATGCTGATGACAACAACAAGGCCATTGTCTTGTTTTATTTATTGGTCTGACAAACCCAATGTCTATGCATGCAGAGCATGTTACTTCATCATAGAATGATTTATTTATAGTTGTTCTACTGTATTTACATTCCATTGTATGCAGGAAAATATTTTATCCGGTATCTGCTGCGTGATTATATTATTGTATTAGTCATTTATTTATGTTGACATTGAATGTATGGATATTTATCATCTCAAAATCCATCATCCATCCAAATCTGCCAAAGGGAAGTTTACAAAGTACAGACGGTAGTTTTGCACATGCTATTTTGAATGTTTTTGAGGGGATAACAGTGTTAACATATGAGGAAAAGCTCATAGGCTGAGGAAGTTGTTTATTTATTTTTGCTTCATAAATCAGAATATGCAATTTTCCAGAGGATGCTGTGGTGATTTGAAATGAAATGGCATAGCATGCTATGTTGTTTAATTTTACAGAACACTGTTTACTGGACTGCAGCATCTTTGCACTTTGATTGTGATCCTGCCAGTATCTTGTTCTGTGTACAAGGTGCAGTCGTGTAGCTGTTGTACGGTCGCTGCAGTCTCTTCGTATGATAAAATGTCTCTCCACGTGGTCATCGAACATAAATGTGACTTTGATTTGAAGATCTGTTCAGATTCTTTCACTATCAAGGACTGTCCATTTATCCACCCATATAGGCTATGATTATTATGATTAGACAAACAGAGTCGCTCCTATTCACAATAAAAATGACACAATGAATATTCTGATTGATTAATTACCCTTTATATTTAAAAAAAAAAAAAAAAAATAGAATTATATTTAAAGAATAATTGTAACTAAATACTATGAAAGAACATTAATATACGTTGGTAATTTTCCTTTTACTATATTCTGATAGGGTGACATCACTTTTCCAGTAAAGTTGACAAATATTTAGGCGTGTCTGCTCTCGACGTGCCGTTCGTGCGTCAGCGACGTAGTGACGTAGCTTTCGGGGCGGGGCTATAAAGCCTTGTTTTCCAGACGTTCAAGCTCGACGATCTCCATTTTGTGTGAGCTGTTGAAAGCTGAGCCAAGCGTCGTCCCCGCGAAAAGGCGAAACCCCAGAATCGACATCGAAGTCAAAGTTAGCCGACGAACCGCTCGCTAACCAAGTTATTATCCGAAAGGAAAGCAAATCTTATCGTATGTCCGCTATCCAGAACCTCCAAACTTTTGGTAAGTCGTTTTTGTCGAGGCGAACGGAGACACAAGGTGGGGGAAGGGCGAGAGCTAACGTTAGTGAAGCTAATGCTAATGCTTTTAACTTGCGTCGAAGTTTTATTTGTTATGTGTCGTATTTGACTATGAAATACAGAGCTTGTTTATCAGGGCGACGAGCTTAACAGAAATACCCAACCCACGATTCAATATTTTATGATCATATTTAACGATTTGTACTCCCTCACTGGTCAGTTAGCTGATCTTTGCTACCATTGAAACGGCCGCCATTAGGCCTCCCTTTTTTCTGCTGCTGCTGCTGCTGCTGCTAATGAGTTAGCTTATTCTTCAGATATCTTGCACTTGAGAAGACGGTAACATTGGTTATTATTATCCTGAATCAAAACAACTCATTGATCTTTTTCGTTGAGTTAATCTCAATTTTAGGTTGTAATCCACGTTGTGAAAATGAAAGTTACCGTGTCATGACTGTGCTGTTCCCCGGCTAAAAGGGAGCCGCTTAGCAGTGGCGAGCAAACGCTGCCAGACTTCAGTAAGCTGTTAAGCTGTATATATAGCTGGTACGTCTGCGCAGTTCTCATCTGAAATATGACACTTCTAGAGACATCTGCCAGAGGAAAACGGGGGGGGGAGATGTACAACTGACCGGTTGCATTGTCTAATAAACAAGAGGGACGTCGGCATTTTTAAATTATATCAATGCAATCTGGTGAAAATAAAATATATGGCTACGTTTGAGAAGTTATGTGAAATGCACGATTATCGTAGCTTGATCTTAAAAATGTACTGTGTTGTTTCTGACAATGCTGTTGTTCTTCCCCCTCCCCCCAGACCCCTTTGCTGATGCAACTAAGGGTGATGACCGCCTCCCAGCCGGGACAGAGGACTACATCCACATAAGAATCCAACAGCGGAACGGCAGGAAGACCCTCACTACTGTCCAGGGCATTGCCACCGACTATGACAAGAAGAAGCTAGTCAAGGCCTTCAAGAAGGTACCGCCTTAGAGTCTGGCATGGAAGTGCTTCCTGTGTATATATTTCTTGACTGCTGTCGTCTCACTTTGAGAGACTGGCGTTAATTTCCTTGGCAAATAGTTAGCATTTTTTATTATTGCATATTATAAATATCATTATTGCTCATCGTGGCACACTGCCAGATTTTACCAACTAATAATGCACGTAGCTGTGTCCACGTGTGACTCACTGTTTTTGTCTCTCTTTTTTGACCCCAACAGAAGTTTGCCTGCAATGGGACAGTGATTGAGCACCCAGAGTATGGTGAAGTGATCCAGCTGCAGGGAGACCAGCGCAAGAATATCTGCCAGTTCCTCATTGAGGTGGGTGTTCAGTATAAATCTGGATTCTGGATTCTTCCTGCTCTGTAGGTGGAACCGTGCAGACAGCGCAGACTGGAGGTCAAGGGTCATTTAATTTATCGAGTGTCTTGTTTTTCTTTTTGCAGATTGACCTGGCCAAGGAGGAGCAGCTCAAAGTCCACGGCTTCTAGAAGCTGCAAACCAGCCCTCTCCCATCTCTCCTGGAAGGCCATTAAACCCCCTCCCCCTCTCCTCCCCTCCTCCTATGTGCTGCTGTTGCTCTTCCTCCCCCCTTGCAGCCCCACCAGCTCCTATTAGCTAACACGTGAATTACCTCTGACAAACATGGGACTCTGTAACACCACCGCCCCCGTACAACACCAGGGGGCAGGCTCGCTCTCACAAAGACACACCACTGCAGCTCCACACAACATCAGGGATGAGTGGTGATGACCCTCCCACACACACTTCCTCCTTCCTTACCCCCCCTTTGTTTATTTCCTTTTTAATTTTTTTCTTTTTAGGTCTTGTGCCACAATAAGGAGGCACCGTTTCATGTAACTTTTTTGTTTTGTACTTCAAGGTGTTTCAATAAAACGATGAGTCTCCATATGCTGGGAGTGGAGTGGTGTCATGGGGAACGGGGCGGGGGCTGGGTGTGTACAGGAGGGTCGTAGGTTTTCTAAGTGGGATGAAGTGGGTTAGAACAAGGTCTGCAGGTGGGAGGACAAAGGGGGGGTGGGCTTGTCAACAAAGGCGAGTCCCCTCTTCTCAGTCTGGTTCAACATCCTACTGGTGTTTACGTGTTGCGCTGCTCGCTCTGCGTTTACAGAGCAGAGTTTGTGTTGAGCAGAGATCGGTTTCCACCATCCCACCCTGAAAATGGTTTTTATTTTTTGCTTTTATTTAATGGCACATTTTTTCTAATTGCTTTTTTTTGGTTGTCTTCATTTGATGCCAATGCAAGTTTCCAAACTAAATGGGTGTTCTGGTCTTATTTTGGTCAAAGCGCGAGGCCTATGACGTGGAAGGTCTGTCCACTATTGTGATCAGATGAACCCTCTAGAGTGGGAAATTAAAATCAATTTCTGGTAATATTTAACTCAAGTGTAGTTGATTTATAGGTGGTAAATAAATAAAGTGACTTATGAATTACTGGTAAATGAGGTTAATTTCCCACTCTGGCGTTTGACCGGCCTCCTGGTTTGGACTAACAACAAATCTGGTACCAAACCTTTGGTTATACACACACACACTTGAATCTTTAATTTCCTATAATGCAATAATTTATAAATACAAGTTAAAATGTAGTGATGCTGAAGTAATACAGTACAAATTGAAGCCATGGCCAGGTCACACTGTGCTCCCGTGACTGAAGGTGAGAGCAAATCTGTTTTGCAAAATCCACATTTGGTTCAATAAAATTTCTGCAGTTGATGAACCTGTCGTGTTATTTGTACTTGTGTGGGCGTCTTTAGTTTGCTTTATTTGAATATAAGATCAAACATACATACCATAGGTATGAATCAAAGGAAAAGGTCAGGATTATACTTCATACTCTTGTGGAATATTTATGGACTATACTAGAAGTATACAACCTATAGTCCTTATATTTAAATTACTATACAGTGAGACCCACATGGTACTGTTGAAAGGGCCTTTTGCACAGGAGAGTCATTAACACAGTAAAATGCAGGGAGGTCCTTGCAGGGATGTGTTCATGTTTGAGCTTGACAATAACCTGAAGTAAACAATCAAAAATAACACTGAAAGGTTTGAGGTAAGGTCTGATTGTCCCTAAGAGCCTCTAGTCCCCTGTGGAGACCTGAAGATAACACTTGGAAGACACTTCTATCCCATCTGAAGGGGCTTTAGATGATCTTCCAAGAAGAATAGGGGGGAAAAACTGCCCATATCCAGATGTGAGAAGCTTGTGAAGACTTTTTATCCAAGAAAACTGGAAACTGCAACTGGTCCTAATGGAGGTTTTACACAGTAATGAATTAAAAGGCTGAATACCTATGTAAATTAGAGATTTTTGGCTTTTAATATATTTTCATAAACTTAAAAAACTAGTTGCACTTTGTCATTGTGAATTCTTGGGTGTAGATGAATGGGCAAACTACAACACAATAAGACGTGGAAAAAGTCTGTTGGGGATACTGAACAATATCCCAAGGCAGTATATACATATATTAAACATATCTTACAAATCACCATGATATTATCATATTCGTATCTTTAACTTTTGTTGTTTATTCTGACAAATAGATTTAATCACATCAGCCGGTTTGTTTTTGTTTTCGCCTTCGCGTTGCTGGCGCCTATTTTGTCCCTAGCTGTGATCCGTCTGACTCCATGGTAACGCTGTTGCCGCCATCAGCTAATCCTGGTTTGTTTTCCTGGTCAGCGGCAAAAGAAATACATCTTTTCTACTCTTATTATCATCACACACACAAAAAAAACTTACGTTACGTGACTTGTCTTTAAATCTGCCAACGTGGACAACAACAAAGACACCGCGAGGAGACGACGGGAGCAGAGAGAGAGAGCGGTGAGACAGTTAGCAGCGTGTTGTTTGTTCCGTTTCACCAAACTACAGCTTCATAACTTCACTACTATTATAATATAATATTTAAACTTTCATGAGCATGTAACTCAGCACTGTTAGAAGTAAAGCTGACACAAGTAAAGCACTTACAGCTGCTTGTGCATGCACTCTCCTACTCTACTAATATGAATCAACTAGGTTTTAACGCCCTCTGTTTCTCTCCCTGTCAGAAGCCCAGAGATGTGAGCCCTGACACCGTCAAAGATGTCTTCTCAGGAGGAGACAGTGCAAGTGAGAAATACAAACCCATTCACTGATGTTATCCAGGGCTCCAGACTGCTGCAAAATGGAGGCACTTTGTCCCTAAAATTTGTGGCAGTGCAAGTAAAATTCTCATCTACTTGTGCGTGTACAACCAAAAAATATGCCTGTTTTTTAACACTGGTGAAACGTGGAAGGGGCGACTAAAATAATCTGTCACCACAGGTGTCAGGCCAATGTGTGAGGATCATGAATGAAAAGGAAATGTGAATATTTGCTTTGCAAGAGGATTTACAGTGTGCCCCCCTAAATTTTCTGTTAGGGGCCATTGTGCTTCTAGTAAGAAAAGTTAGTCTGGAGCCCTGAAATCACTCACATGATTTTACTCTGTTATAGTACAGTTATATACTGTTCATACTGTTATGCAGTTACATATTTCTTTTCTCAGGTGCTGCCAATCTGGGATCTTGCCATCCCTCTCCCAGCAGTGCTGATGATTGCTGTGAGTTTCTACTTGATCATCATGATGATTGGGCTGTGGATCCGATTCTGCCTTAAGGTTGGTGCTGGTCACACGGTCACGGCTAAAAATGATAAATTGTGCTGTTTTTACTACAGCCTGGTCTTTGCTTAGAAAACCAATACGAAAACCCTCCAAGAATTTCAATATTTTGCACATTAATGCCACTTTTCAGTGTTAGAACAGACCCTTCTTTCTATATAATCAACAACTAATGGTAAGGATGGGATGGACAGTCATTGTCTTAGTAGGACGTTATAACTTTCAGCCTCTGCACATCGCTTACTACTTTAAATTGGATGAAAATAAAGTTGTATGTCCCACTGTCTCACTATTTGTCACTACACACAAATAAAACATTGCAGAAATATCTGTGTCTCTGTTTTCTGTCTCCCAAAGGACCAGTGTTCTCCAGACTGTGGCGATTGCTGTCCAAACCTTTCTCTATCGGAGCAGTGCTTCAGACTGGCTGAAATGTGTAACTGTAAACTGCCAACCCTGCGTTCGTGTGTGTCCGATATGTGCCCCTCTCCTTCTGTAAGTGAACCCCACACACTCTCCATCCATCAAGAAATAGTTCACCACATAAAAACCACCAATCAGATCATGTCTATTTCCTAAAATACTGTCAGCTTATCTTCTACACTTTTTATCTTATTTAAGTAGATGTCATTTTGGCCAAACCAAGAGCATCAGTTACAATAATTACAGGAGGTTTTATTGTTTTATCGGCCATTCGTTTTCCTGCTCAGTGAATTTCCTGATACATTTTCCCACAGTGTGTCAAATGGGACTGTGCCTGCACCTGTCAGCCTCCCGAGTGCGAGTCCTGCAACTGTCTCTGCTTCGAGATCAGGATCAAGTAGAAGACCAGGATGGACGTACGCCACTGATGCCGAACCATTTTTTACAGCCTTTGAAGAGACGGTGGGGAGAGCGAAAGACGGAGATAGAGATGGGAATGACTTGCAGTGAATGTTTCAGTTCCTGCATGCCTTAAACCAGGCTGACTACTACTCTATATGACTGTTTCATTTGAAGAGCAGGACTGTGTTACTGCCCTCAGGTGGTGTCAGTCAGTGCTTACATGCTGAGGACTGAACCAGATGCTGCTAGCAGGTAACTACTGCTGTTTTTAGTTTGATTGTTTCATAGAAAGCATTCAATAGAACTGGTTCATATCAAAAAACACTAAGTGTGTAATTTTAAAACAGTTCTGTTCATTGATTCCCACTAAGGTCTAACACACTAGGAGATATTAAAGCATTAGACACCACGGCGCTGTTCTCTGTTCTTGATGATAACTGGGCTTGAAACATCTGTAAGTGCCTTTCGTGTTGTGTTTTGTTTGAGAATGGTTTCTTGCGTTAAGCTTAAAGCTGGTGTTACTCAGTGCAGCTCTCACTGACAACAAAATCCCAGTGAAAAAGACTCAAACCAACAGTGTGGTATTTTGTCTTTCAAAAGAAGACCTAAATCTCATACAGTTTCATCTACAAAAAGCTGTTCGCGGGAGGTTTTGGTCTTTTTGTGGATTTTTGTATCACCAGACTTAAACTTGCAATGTGTACGTTTACAAATGACTTGTTGTGTTGAGTGTGCTGTTTTTTATACGCTATGGTTATTGAAAGAATAAAACTCTTAAATGTTTTAAAATGGATTCATCACTGTGGGTTTAACTTAACTAGTTTCGACTACTCACCCCCTACACTGATTACCTTTAAATTCTCATTGACACAAAATATGTTGAAGAATTGTAAATAATCGTATACCTATTTTTATATTGTCATATCTATGAAGGCTGGCTAGATAACAGAAACACCTCATCCGACATCACATAGCTACTACATTCTTCAAAAATGAAACCGTTACAAATACAAATGTCACTGAATCAAAAAGACCGACATGGACACTCTCCAGTGCTTTTGCTTCAAAAGTTTTATTTCAAATCAAATCATTTTCAACTCAAAGTGCAAGTGAAGTATTTTAGAAAAAAAAATACCATTTGTGTGAATCAAGTGTATTAGATCAGACTTTACGTTATGGCACAGTGACCTCCTGGTAATATGAGGTAGTTGATGGGACAAACTCGTCACTACGCTCCTCTAACCTCCAAAATAGACCTCAGGACTGCGACACATTCAAAGAGGAAAAGTCAAGCTTTCTGGAACAACTACGTACTTCCAGCTTGGAGATGAGGATAAAATCACAGTACTAAAATAAACTTATTCTGTATAGGTCAAGTACGAGTTTTCACCCCTGCAAGAAATCAACAGTTAATCAATAATTTTAAAAGATCATTTCAGTGCATTACTGTGATGTCTTATGGTGCGTTCCAGGCAACCCGTAACTCGTTAGAACGTACAGTCAAACTCGTAACTTCCCACCTGTGAACTCGTACTAGATCGATCTGCTCCCAGTTCCCAGTTCGTAACTCGTAACTTGCCTGGAACGCTACAAACTCGTAACTGGTGACTTGAAGTCGTGACTTACGGGTTAAAAAGCCTGCCTGGAACGCACCATAAATCTAACTTTTTGAACAGTTGAAATCTTCATTACATACAAATTATATATTAACAGATTTCACATTTATCATTATATTGTACTGAAAAATAATATATATATATTTTTAAAAAAAAACATGAAATGCTGGGTGCTAGGCCACATGCAATTCACATTTTTAAACTTTAACATTTCTTCATTGTATACCCATGTTTTACACTGTTCACTTAAACATCCAAAGTTTTACAATGGTGTTTCATTTTGAAGAGTTGACAAAGACTTTTTTTGGGGGGGTGGGGGGTGGTCTTGGGGCCTCTCATTGATAATGGTAACAACAGAACTTTTTTAGTGCAATGTCTCTGATCAACAGAGTCAAGTCATAGATAAATTAATGGTGCTTTTAAGATGACAGCATCTCTCAGTTAATGGGTGTAACATTCATTTGTGCTGCTCACATCATGTATAACACGATTTGCAGAAAGAAAGACTCAGAGGTTTCTATGAGAAGAGGAAGAGACACATAAAGAGGATGAGGAGATGGCAGGAGAAGAAGAGGGATGGGGAATGGGTAAGAACGCCCCCGCTGGTGGTCATGGTGGGGGCAGCTGTGGTGGCGTTGGTGGTGGAGGCTGGAGACAAGAACGTCCCGACTGTCCGAGACAGGAAGCTCTGGAACTCGCTCAGTTTGGTGAAGACCATCACTTCAGCTCGTGTTTGACGTGCGGTGGAGTTGCTGGTGGAGTTGCTGGTAGAGTTGTGTTCAAATGATAGCACGGCCGCCTGGAACCAGGAGTTTCCCTGCTTACACATGAGCGGGCCACCAGAGTCACCCTAAACAGAGATGGAAATGTTCAAGTCCAACACACTTAGGATTCTGTATTAACACGTAACCTAGAAAGACATAGCCTATATAAAGAAAAACACATGATCTAACTTTCATGACGTTTGCTCTTGTTAGGACAAACTTAACATCATAAACTGAAATTTTAAAATGCAAGCTGTTGATTGATTTTATGGAAACCTGACCTTTGTTCCCTTTCAGAAAAAAAAGGCTTTAAATCTCTAATGTTAAAGGACCTACAAAACATCTAGACAAGACAAAGACATACTGTATATCAACATGAATGAAAACTCAGACTAATGATAATAGTCACCTGTTCCAGTGTAAACACTCCGGTACAAATGCTGCCGTCTGCGGTTGTGTTCCCACAGTCAACAACTGAGGTTTGGAACTCCTGCAGAACTTGTTCCTCTAGAGTTGGAAAAAAAAAAGGAAATGGATCAGAGACGGATCAAAACCCAGACAACTCCTTTGTGGTGACATGATGCGGTGTGTTGGAAATACTGTGTCAAACTGTGTGTTATGGACTCACCGCCTCCTCGCTCTTCGTTCCAGCCGGCCGCCCAGCACGTAGTGCCAACGCTGAAGGTTTGCCCGTTGTCCAGGCAGATGGGCTGGATGTAGTCGGACAGGGTGGGTTTGGTTTCCAGGTGCAGCACTGCGACGTTAGACCCGTTCAGGCTGCTCAGAGTGATATTCGTCACATTGAAAGTCATCTCGAAGGAATTGGATCCGTTCTGTCTCAGTCGGCCCAGGATGACAGTCCAGTTGGATGGTGAAGGTGAACTGAGGTAGATGAGGTGAACACAACACTTTAAAACATTGTGTTGCTTTAAGACAAAGACTGAACTTCTACATCTGTCTGGTATTATACTTATTGTCAAAGGTTTCCATGTGCCAACTCAACCCAAACCAATCCTGATCTCCCTCACAGCCCATTGGTTCCTACTGAAGATGCAAATCTCTAAAAGTGTCTCACCTGGAGAAACAGTTGGCGTTGGACAGCACAGCGTCCTCGGACACCAGTGTCCCACCACACATGTGAGTTCCATTCATCTGTACGCTCGCCATCCATGGCCAAATGCCAGCCGAGGCCACGGAGCTTCCCCCCAAAATGCGTGAGTTTAACGGGGCCCGGCCACAGACCACAGCTGGAGAGAGGAAACAACAGAGAGACAGTGGAGGTGTAAAGTTTTGTAAAATCAAACTCAAAATGACTGGGACAAAGCTTCTGTAAAGGTCAGGTAGGACATTGGGGAAGTTAACACACAAAACATCCGGGATATCTTATTTTTCCAAAAAGGGTCCTATGTTCCCTGGTCCTAATACATACTGGGGAACATTGGGGAATACTATGTTCCCCGCTGTTGCTGATCGACTCTCTACTTATCTGGACTTTCTCTATCTATCTGGTCTGTCTAGCCTCTACCTAGTCTTTTTACTAAACTTAACAAACCTCTTTCTTCATTGCCTAAACCCAACCAACGGGACAATTCGACTTCTCACTCAAAAATAGTCAAAAATCTGCAAAGTCACAACTTCACTTCCAGGTATGGGACCAAAAATTGCATGTCCCCCGGGTCCTTTTGGGGAAAAGCAGGGAACATTGGACCTTTTTGGGGAAAAGCGGGGAACGTAGGGCCCTTTTTTTTTTTTAAAGAAAAAGGGTCCTGTTCCCCTGTCACATACTAAAGCGGGAACACAGGACCCGGGGAACATAGGGATGACCCCATTGTGGTTTATTTACTAGTCGTGGCAAGAGTTGAGGTAAGAATACATCATTAACGCCATCAGGTAACAACGTAGTCTCTGCAATGTGGGAAGGGATCTGTAGCTGTTTTCCAAGGTCTACCTCAACCTCCAGTCCTGTGCACTGAAGAATAACCCAGTTGGCTTCTGGTGTTGTCTTGTTGGTTCTTCTGCTTCTTTTTCCTTCTTCCTGAACATCCCTATCATCCGGCAGATGTTACTGGTAATGCAGATGGTCTCAGCAATTGTCCAGTGGACCTGGTCATGCTGCTACCAGTAGCGGCCATTGTCCCTCCGCACTTTGAGGCAGAGTTGTGCCTCAACTCCTCCCACTGCAGCTTCTGCTCTCCACTCTCTACCCATTCTCACTTGCCACTCTTGTTCCAGCAACCTTTGGGTCTAACGATTCCTGGTATTGCAGCACTTCTCTAATGCGCATAACCATGAACTCCTCTTCTTCAGGTTTTCAGATTTCAGGGTGAGCCTCAGTTTGTAGCTGCAGAGCAATGTGGTTGATGTTCCTTGGTAATCCTGGTAGATCCAAGCCTTGAAAGGGCCTGGGAGGCCAGTCTTGTCTTGCAACCATTGGTCACACTCCCCACACGTGTTTCTTATTGCCACCTTGTCTCTGAGTGACATGTCAGATATCTTCCCAAGCCTTTTAATGGGGTTTTTTGAGATGGCTGAAATTTGAATGTCCTCTCTTGAGAATTCTTCAACACTTCGCAAAGATATTATCGTAAACTGGCTGATGTTCCCTGAGTTTTCTTCTTTTGGAATCCATGTTCCGTTCACGTACCTCCATTGCTTCGGCACTTAGCCACAGCTGCCAGTGAGGTTGAGGGCAGCATTTGTAGATGCTGTAGGTAGTACCACTTGGACCAGGAACTACTGTGGGGGGCTTCCTGACCCTGCCTGCCCCCCACCCCCCACCCCCCTCCAAAAAAAGTCTGGATACTCACGTGCAGGTGTAGGAGGGACCATGGTTGTAGGTGCCGGCAGGCCTGGACAGGTGACACTCTGGTCGCTGTCAGTCCCAGTGGACGTGAATGTGACAAAGCCCGGCTGGTTGCTGGCGATTTGGCTGTTGATCCAGGCCTGATAGCGAGACACTCTGGCGTAGACTCCTGGGATATTAGGCTGGGCACAACCAATTCCAAAACTGACGACTCCTGACTGGACCCAGCGGTTGTTCTGCTTACTCATCATCGGCCCGCCAGAGTCGCCCTGAGACGAGAGGAACATTTAGGAGCTGGGAATCTTTGCATGAACTTAAATCTGAGATTAACACTGATGGTAAAATGATCACCTGGCAGGAGTCCCTCCCTCCTTCACTTAAGCCGGCACATATCATGTTCTCTGTGATTGTACCCACTCCGTAGTTACAGTTGCACTGTCTGTTCCCCACAACTGGCACCTCCACCTCCATCAGGTCCTGTGGTGACGGAAGTGGCACTAAGGAGACACAGACACAGGTTAAATACTGTAAATGTGGTGAAATACACTCTCTCACAAAATGAGTCAACAGTCACATTACTACACAGCCAAGATACCCTAGATAAAAATAAAAACAGCTATTAATCTTCTGCTGTTGAAGTTGTTCACATTGAGGTTGGTATGTTGATCAATGAAAATATTGCAGAAATGAAGCAACAAAAGCAACTGCTAGTAACCAAACATAGACTTTGTGACTCACCACCAGATCCAATGCTGCCCCAACCAGTGACCCACGAGTCAGTGCCTGCAAAGAAGTTGCTGTCTGACGCTGCCAGGCAGATGGGCCGGATGAAGTTGTTGAAAGTGACCGTTGAGGAGAGCCTCAGGAGGGCGACATCATTGTCACTAGTTGATGGATTGTAATCAGGATGGAGAATGGTCTGTGACACTGAGAGAGAAACCTCGTTGGGGTTGGAGCCCTCTTGACTTTGGCGTCCCAGAATCACAGTCGGTGGTGAAGAGCTGAGGTGACGAGAAGAGTTGTTGCATGTTAGTAAGACACAAGGATTGCATGGAGCTTAGGAAGACATGTTCATTGTATCCTCAAAACAGTTATATGAACTGAAACATATGAATTTAAATATAAAAGTTATTTTGTTTTCTCTAAAAGTAAAGTAAAGTAAAACAATTTCTCATAGTACATATGTGCTAAAGAAACGTCAAGGATGCCGAATTGTGTACAGATAAAACCCGATGTTTACCCATCGTCATTTTTTGAGCTGATAGACACATGTAGTTCAAACATTTCACATCCAGCAGTTACAGAGAAAAATAATGATTCATGTGGAACGATGTTGTCTCCAGTGGTCACACACTTTTTGCTCAGTGTTTGTTCTCCACCAACTCCTGAAGGAAACATCTGCAGCTAAAATTTTTCTCTGAACCGCTCAGACAGTTAGAGGCCTGAACAAAGAACTGAGTAGTACACCAATATTTTTCTTCTTGAACGCCCTTGATCCCCCTGATCTATCCTGTGTTGGAGACATGTTGTGTTTCATTGCCGCTCTACCCTCAGTTCTCTCACCTTGAGACGCAGTGAGCAGCCGTCAGCACCCATGCGTTGTTGATGAGGGATCCTCCACAGAAGTGAGAAGACGAACGCTGCAGACTGGCCTGCCAGGGCCAACTGCCCACAGGGGCCGCCTGTCCTCCAACAATCCTGGTGTTGAGTGGAGCCATACCACAGACTGAGGATAGACATAATAATAATGAAACTATAAACAAACAACATGTTCATAATGCCAAAGCAAAGTATGTGTGTATATAAAAACTTTAACTTACCATCAAGTTGGGAGTGAGATTCTGAAAAGAAGAGAAGAGAAAGCCTTGAAACAACAATACTGAAATTTCTTGTGTTATATGACACACACACACACACACACACACACACACACACACACACACACACACACACACACACACACACACACACATCAAACCAAAATCAGGGGTTTAAACCACAGTTTATGGTTTAAACACAATTACTAAATTGATTGTTTTGAGCACAAACTGACAACTGGCAATAACTGTTTATATTAAAGCTCCATATAGTATAATGGTAGATGGCAAGGCAAGGCAATTTTATTTCTATAGCCCATTTTTACAAACAATTTGTCTCAAAGGGCTTTACATAGCATCATAACAACATAACAACCCTCACATCGGCTGAGGATTACGTAATGTCCATGTGTAGTGTGATTATAAAGCAGCTCTAGGTTCTATATTAATACTGTGAAAGTATCGAAGCCTCAGTCCACAGAGAAATGCACACAGCCTGTATTCAGAAACTGAGCCTTGAAACCAGCCGTCAGGACTTCCTGTCACTTTGTGATGTCACAAAAAACTCATCACAAACATACCTTCTTCCTTATGGTCAACAATTCAAATAAAAGCCAGGAGTAGAGGAAAATATGTTTGGTTGTATAATTTTTGCAACCAGATACGAATCACCATGAAGAAACAGGACTCTGATACAAGTGTCAATGATTTAAGGATAAAAAAACAGGTTTACATGTTTGTAATACCTCTTTGGCGTGACAACACCTGTTGTGACATGTACCGTGAATGGGTGTTGTGTGTCGTGTTGTTTTAACGGATCATTCCATTGTGAAGCGACACGGCGTCTGGTCCCCCCCCCAGACTGGTTTTACTGCCCCGTCTTAGAGGACTTTCAACATTCCTTCCACCCCACATTGTCCACACTGGGAATTTTTTTTTGCTGAAACAAGAAACACTGGGTACATATTTGTGTTTCTTCAGTTACCGTCATGTGTGATGACGTACACGGACCGTAATGTCAGCAGACCGAGAGGAGATGTTCAATGACCCGTGACCGGACAAACACTGATCACTGACTGTTTAAATCTCTCTCACATGATCCTCACCATTAAAGTGCACGTCAGTCTTACATCAGTTTTGATTTTGGATTATAAAGCAGCTCTAGGTTCTATATTAATACTGTGGAAGTATCAAAGCCTCAGTCAACAGAGAAATGCACACAGCCTGTATTCAGAAACTGAGCCTTAAAACCAGCCGTCAGGACTTCCTGTCACTCTGTGATGTCACAACAAAGCAGGCACCAAGCCCCACCCCCTCACCACCTGGACCTACATTTCCAACATGGCAGCAAGTGTTTTACCTTAAATCCGCTCTATTTTTTATTAAATTACTCATCGACTGAGCTCCAGAGGGAAGACTGAAATGTAACTTCAGGCAAAACACAGTAAAAAAAAAAAAACCATACACAAAAAGAAAGGCAAATATGGAGTTTTAACTAATATGTTTCCCTTGTGTAATGCAGATATTTCCCTCAAAACACATTTACTGTCATTTACTGTTGAATGAGTTGAATATTTAAAGGGATAGTTCAACTTTTTGGAAAATTGGCCCATTATTATTATTATTAATTGTCGGTGCAAGCTATTTTTAGAGCGGCGGGGTAGAGCCGTGAGCTGCTCAGAGCTATATGCAACGGAGGCTAATGGGATTTCTTGGTTTCCCTCATCAAACTCATCAAATACACAATCCAACAACTCCAAAACGCTCTGGTGGACAAGTTGTGACCTGCACATTCACCACGCTATGAGATAATAACAGAACGTTACAAGACGGAGTTGTTTTAGAGGCAAATGCAGGGACTGTTCGCTGAAAAACTGCCCTCGACAGGAACGCACAGCGGTTTTGCATGAATTTACCTCTAAAACAACTCTGTCTGGTAACGTTCTGTTATTATCTCATAGCGTGGTGAATATGCAGGTCACAACTTGTCCACCAGAGCGTTTTGGAGTTGTTGGATTGTGTATTTGATGAGTTTGATGAGGGAAACCAAGAAATCCCATCAGCCTCCGTAGCGTAGCTCTGAGCAGCTCGCGGCTCTGCTCCGCCGTTCTAAAAATAGCTTGCACCGACAATTAAAGGTAACAAACCTACTGCTAAGACTATAGCGATTAAGTCGATCATGGAACTTGATTATTATGACCATTTGGCCCCTGAAAATGTTTGCATGCGTCAAAATATAATTGTTTTTTCACCCTGTAGTCCTAACGATCCATATTTTCCTACTCATATCAATAAAAATGTAAAGATTTATTGTACACGTGTGAGACACCTCCCACTGCTGCTGGATCACTGTTCAGTCAAGAGCAGGTGATTGTTTTGTCAGTAAATCATTAGCACTTTTGCAATCTGGGACTTAACGAGGAGTGACCGACCCACCCAGTGTAAATATGATGGAGAAAAGCATCAAGACAATTCAGGTTAAAGCTGCTCGTACTGATCCACACACACCCCAGCTGTGATCAAAGCAACAGCAAAACTGCACACTCATATCCAGTAAAACTTCCCCTTTAGATAGATAGATAGACTTCATTTTGTCATTGCGCAAGCACAACGAAATTGGTCGCAATCCCAGGTGCAAAAGTATAAATACAGCAGCAATAGACAATAAATTAAAAACTCTAAAATATTTATCCCACACACCATACATATTGCAAACTTGTGACTTATTTCATATTGGTGTAAAATTAAAGTGGAAAATATGACTGTAATTGTTTATCTCAATGAATTCCATATTAAATATTAATATTAAACCTCCTTACATATCCGAGCATCCAACTTTTATTTCTTTATCACACACTGTATTTACTGTATAATCTGCAGACTCAGATTCATTATTGTTTCAGTATTTGCCCAGCATTATTTTTCCTCTTTTAAATCCTCATTAATTCTCTTAATACATCTTCTAATTCACACTCTCAGCGTGACACAGCCGCTATAACTTATTCACAGATTTGACTTCCTCCTCCTGTGTTTCTCGTCTCTGTCAGCAGATCTCTAATATGATTGGTTCAGGTGTACGGGTGTGAGGAGGCTCCTTACCTGGCGTCAGGAGAGTCAGCAGAGTCGCCACACAGATCACTTTGTAGAGAGCCATGACTGAAAGTCCATTTGTTCTCATCTCCACTGGTATAAATAAACTTATTCTCTCCTCCCTCCGTCCTTCTCCCTCCCTCTCTCTCTCTCTCTACTTGGTGGAGGTAAGTTGTTACCTGTCTAAGACACACCCACACCTGACCACAAACCACAAACCACAGACAGTCTCTACCAAACACAGCGGTAGACAAATCCAACGACTAAACTCTCAAGGTATAGCTTGAGAACATTTGGGAAGCTTCAGATATCTGATTTGTTCTCAGACGTTTTTCTCTGCGTTTCATTTTAAACCAACAAGGTGAACTGATACAGAATAATTTTTGAAAAGCAAACATTAAAATCCAAATGTTGAAAACTGACTGATAAATCTGAGCTTTTGTTTTCTCCTCTTTTTTCTCACATGAGTCATGTGACGACCCCTCAGATTTATCTGGTGACCCTTTAGAGGGGTCCGAACCCTGGTTTGGGAACCACTGGACTGATCTACTACTACTACTTTTACTTTTGATCCTTGTGTACTTTGGTTGGACTAAGACTTTTAATATGAAGTGCTTCTACATAATGACACTGCTTTATTTTGAAGGCTTCTTCCGTTGTGTTGAAACCAAACTGATTTAATCTGTTTTCCAGTTTATTTATCTAAAGACTGATCTTGACAGACATGTTGTTTCTGTTTTCATTTAAGTAAACATCAGATCAAAAGGTGGAACAACACTGACCGACTGCTGTCTGGCAGCATTCCTCCACCTCCGTCCTCCGCAAGTTTTAATGTGTCTGACACAGGCAACTGGACCCCGGCCAGAGTTTTTCCAAACCATACAGGTGTTACATGTTTTTCTGCTCATTAATCATTAATCACTGTGACTCTTAATTTCCAGTTAATTGCTGTAAATGACTAATCACAGCTTTGCTTTCGTTCAGTTGCAGGTAGGCCATAGGTCAAGTATTGCACATTACCGTAAGGGGGTCATCCCTATGTTCCCACAGCCCTATGTTCCCTCAGCCCTATGTTCCCTCATTTCTAACTTTTGTTGTCACTGAAAATTAGGCCCTATTCCCACAGCCCTTTGGTCCCACCATTGGTTGGGTTTAGGCAATGAAGAAAGGAGTTGGTTAAGTTTAGTAAAAAGACCAGGTAGAGGCTAGACAGGCCAGATAGATAGAGTCCAGATAGGTAGAGAGAGTCCAGAGGGAACATAGGGCTGAGGGAACATGTAAGTATCCTATAATATTGTGTTCATTTTCTTATTTGTTGTTGCTGTTATATCTGTCTGGGTAGTTTAATTTACAACAATCAGTTGTAAAATGGGCTAGGCTAATTGTAGTGAGAATAAAGTTAGGTTATAGGCTACATTTGTTTGTTTGTTTGTTTTTTTTTTTAAAAAAGGTATATTTATTTGGGGCTTTTTTCGCCCTTAATGGACAGGAGAGTTAGCCTGGCTCTCGCCAGACCCTTGTAGTTCCGCAAAGCTCCACCAGAGGCGCTACGCTCAGCTTCGCACAAGGGTCTGGACTCGAGGCCAATGCAAACTTCTTCCCCGGAGCAAAAAATAATGAACCAATCAGGATCGCCGGGCGGGACTTTCTGAGGTGTGACGTAGCGCTGAAGCAACTGTTTGAGTCAAACAACAATGGCGGCTCGCAGTGAGTGGCTGAAGTGGCACGTCATTCAAGATAACGGACAAGTGGTTTATCCAATCACATACAAGATTTTTTTACAAGGCCCCGCCTTCTGAAATGAATCGCCTATGGAGCAGTCCCAGACCCTTGTGCGGAGCTCAGCGTAGCTTTGCGGAACTACAAGGGTCTGGCGAGAGCCAGGCTACAGGAGAGTTGCGAGAGAGACAGGAAATGGGAAGCAGAGGGGGGCGGGGGTGGGGGGGCTGACGCGCAGGATAGGGCCGCTCGTCACGGGATTTGAACCGGAGCCGCCTGCAGTGAGGACTATAGCCTCAACACATGGGGAGGGAGGGGGGGGCTCTACCAACTGAGCTAAACACCGTCCCTGTCCCGTATAGGTATACAGTATATTTTGTCCACAGTGTTGGTTCAGTGAAATGTTCTTCAAAGCAAAACCAAACCACAGATGTGATGGTTTGTAAAACTGTGTGAATAGGTGAACATGCTGGTTCGTTCAACATTGTATCACGAGACAAAGGACCAGGAAATAGGCTATAATAGGATAACATGCAACATAGTAAATCAACAGGACAGGAGACAATCTGACTGACAGGTCTGTGAATAGAACTGACATGTTGGATGAAGTTTTTGTTGTCAATAGAGTCACCGATCAATAAAGGATACAAAATTCATATTTGAAAAATCCCATCTAGCAGTCACTTCTGGGTCTTCATCCTTCGGAGGACACATTTGAAGGCCGATTATGTCACAGCGAGGCCTGTCCCATTCATAGGCCCCTGTCCCGCCTGACGTCAGAGGTGTCTCTCCGAAGCTGCTGCCTCCAAGCACGTAGGCTGTGTCCTTTGAAGGATGCAACCACAGGATTTTACCCGGGTCATGTTTCAGGTATTTTGTGATAGACGATGAGGGTGTCAAAGTGTAGCCTATGATGAAGCAAAAAGTTTTAAGAGTCAACTGTTAGCTACCTGTCTCAGCTCTTTATGCAGACTTGCTAGCACTATAAGCTAATTAATTAGCCTTTAATTTAGCCGTTCAATTTCACCCCCTAGATTGTAGGCTAACTTTTAGTTTATTTTTTTATTAGGATTTTGCTGTTTCCTTTATTATTAAATCCATGGTTTCATCGTCATTTTGTGATGACACTTTCCTTACAGAAGTGGCAGCGGGATCATCCCTATGTTCCCCGGGTCCTATGTTACCCACTTTGTATGGGACAGGGGAACATAGGACCCTTTTTCTAAAAAAGGGTCCAATGTTCCCCACTTTTCCCCAAAAGGACCCGGGGAACATACAATTTTTGTACCCATACCTGGAATTGGAGTTGTGAGTGACTTGGCATATTTTTGCCTATTTTTGAGTGAGAAGTTGAGTTGTGACTTTGAGTGAGAAGTGTAATTGTCCCATTGGTTGGGTTTAGGCAATGAAGAAAGGAGTTGGTTAAGTTTAGTAAAAAGACCAGGTAGAGGCTAGACAGGCCAGATAGATAGAGAGAGTCCATCGACCAGCAACAGTGGGGAACATAGGACCCTTTTTTTTTTTTTTTTTAAAGTCCTATGTTCCCCAGTAGCAGCGGGGAACATAGGACCCTTTTTCAGAAAAAGGGTCCTATGTTCCCCGGTATGTAGGCTACTGCGACTGGGGAACATAGGACCCTTTTTGGTAAAAACGGGGAACATAGGACTCGGGGAATATAGGTACGCTCCCGTGGCAGCCATCTTGAATTTTCAAGCATGGCGTAATATCCATAGACTGTAGCCTATATAAAAAGGTAATACCAGTATCCACATTTGAAAGATCGTTTTGAATTACTCAGTTACCTGCTGCATTAGTCTGGACGTACAGGACCACAGGAGAGCTACACAACAGCCAGTTTCTCATGTGATGTGTCAAAACATGAAATAGCTTATGTAAAAATGTCTTTTCAAAGAAATGTTGCTGAAACAGGCCAACATGTCAGACAATGATCAGTTAAGGGTGGGTTGTGCGTCATGGAAGCTTGTTTTAAAGAAAGAAACAGGTTTACATTTACATTTTGTCACATAGCAGATGCCTTTTTTCTGACATCATTCATCATGAAGTCATGAAGGAAACAAACGGCACAGAATGAGCTCCATCCATCTCCTGTGACGGCTGAATGGAGACAGTGACGGCGAATGAACTGGTTAAACTGCACCTGGATGCCAGTTCACTAATCAACTAGTCATCGTCAGTTCCAGAAGATTGTAATCTTTGAACAAGTAAAACTAGAGAAAGCCTGAGGATCAGAGGCATGGTGTACATGAGTACAGGCAGGCACTGACTGTGTGACATCACAGTCATATGGAAAATATTCACCTCCATGGAAAGTTTCGTACTTTGTCATGTTTCAGTGTTGAATCAAAATGAGCTTAATGTGGCACTGATGAGCAGAGAAAGATGTTTTTATTCTGCTGGTTATTTATACCAAAACAAATTTGAAAGCATTTGGTTTTGATTGAATTCTCTATGTTAATGTTGGAGTTGCTTTAGCTACTGTTAGTTCTGGTCCAAAAAGTTTGCAATTAGGGATCCAGGGTCTTCTAGATATCACAATATAGGCCTACCAGTTTGTTTTTAATAATACATATAATTCTATTTTACTTAAGCATTTTTTTTCTAAATATGGCATAATTTCCAAGCTATGGGGATAAATAAAATACCTCTTATCTTATCTTATCTTATCTTATCTTATCATTATAGTAATGTAATTTATGTTTGAGATAAGTGATGTTGCAGTTCAGTTCAGCAGTACAGAGAGTTTTATTTGTCACATGTTGTATGCTTATTTGCCAAAACTGCAATAAAATATAAATGACAAATCTCTAATATGAAAAATATCGCATATAGCGAAAATATTAGTGATTGCGTAATATCAAATACCAGCCAAACCTTAGAAACACTGGTTTATTCATTAGCAATTTATTGATCAATTGATGAAATTTAAACTAAAAATTATGTTACATAGCCTAAGTTAAATGACACTTATCTTAAAGCAGAAGTAAGCGATCCGGTCGTTTTGGCTGGCTTCTTGTCAGCCGATGGAGTTAGCAGTCCCCGCCCTCGTCATGGATCTATTGGTCCTCGTCCCTACGTCACCACATTCACGCGCATCCCTTGGCTGCACACACAGCCCTGCATGCCGTTCTCTCTCCTCATTGGATAAAGGTTGTAGGATACAAGGAAAGTTTTCTCCTCGGCTTACAGCAGAGCAGAGTGACTGACAGACCCGTGTTTCAGACCAAACACTCTATATAAGTGATTGCTGTCGGAAGATATAACTATTTAAGACTTATATTAACACAAATATTCCGCTTACTCCTGCTTTAAGTGATTAATAACAAAGTCCTTATAGATAATACAATATAGAACGTCTCTGTCAATAATAAATAAATATTTTAAAAGCTTAAGGATTCAGGTGAAGCAGTGACTGGTACTGATGGGTTTGGTAACACTTTACAATAAGGGTCCCTTAATTAACATTAGTTAGTACATTATTAAGCATTAATTAACTGTTTACATGATATATTAACAATCATTATTATGTATTACTTAGGATTAGGAAACACATTAATTAATGTAGCCTAAGCAGTTAATTAATGTTTACTACTCAAAGTTAGTTAATAAATTTAGTTGAATAATGTAATTAGTTATCATTATGTATGCATTACTCAGCATTAATTAACACATTAGTTTAATGCTTAATAATGTACTAACTTACGTTAATTAAGGGACTTATTGTAAAGTGTTACCATAGGTTTTATTTATTTATTTGTCTTTGTCAACACACCCTCTGTTGCAGCAGTGATGAATGTTTATGTAAATTGTATTTTTTGCTTAAACATGTTGTTTAAACATTGAAGCTCAGTTGATTTGTATGAAAAACCCGCAGAACCCTCAGACCCTGTATTTATATTTTCTCAGTATGAATGTGATTGTGTGTGTGATTAAGGAAATGCAAGTCATTCCCAGTTTCTGTAGCATGTCTTAAAGGCAAACCGGCTCGGCCAGTTAGTCTATAAACATTCAGATATCCCGAGCTGAACAAGGAAGTGAGGAGAAACAACGGGTGTCGACTGCCAGTAAGCAAAAGTGCAAAGTCATAATTGAAACTTTGACACAATTACGCTAAACGATTAATATAAATAGGCTACGGGCTCATTCATCCAGGTGACAAAACAGCTGAGACGCAATTTAATCAGTTCCCATCCCTGTATAAACTGGTTAATCAGTAGTCAGGGATTGATTCATCTTTCTGTACTAATGTGATTTTTGTTTGAGATATAAGTGATGTTGCAGTTACAGCAGTTTTATTTGTCACATGCTGTATGCTTAGTAAAATGAGGGTCACATCTGGTAGACTGTGCAAAACTGCAATAAAATATAAATTAAGAATCTGTGTTATAAAACATATCGCATATATCAGAAAATATTAAATACCAGCCAAACCTTAGAAACACTGGTTTACTCATAAGAAATAAGAAATGTATTTATCATGTAATTTTAAACAAAAAATGGTGTTACATAAGTTAAATGACACGTAAAGTGATTAATAAAAAATAAATAGTTTAAAAACTTAAAGATTAAGATGAAGCAGTGACTTGTTTTTTGTCTTTGTTGTCAACACACCCTCTGTTGCAGCAGTGATGAATGTTTATGTAAATTGTATTTTTTGCTTTATATTTCTCTTTGTTTAAACATTAAAACTCAGTTGATTTCAAGGTCAAGGTCACGTTTATTTATAGAGCACCTTATGACAACCTAGGTTGACCAAGGTGCTTTACATAAACCTTGGGTTTGTATGAAAAACCCACAGTGAACCTCAGCAGGTATATAAGACCCTATATTTATATTTTCTCAGTATGAATGTGATTATAATGTGTGTGATTAGGCTTAAGGAAATGTGAGTCATTCCCAGTTTCTGCAGCATGTGTTATTAGTTGTAATGTGAAAGCAAACCGGCTCTGCCAGTTAGTCTATAAACAACAAGGAAGTCAGCTTCACTGAGGGGAAACAACAGGTGTCGACCGCCAAAACAGCTGAGATGCAATTTAACAAGTTCCCATCCCTGTAAACTGGTTAATCAGTAGTCAGCGTTGGGGCAACATACAAATCCTGTGTGCAGCTTGATGCATGTTTTCCCACAGGTTAATGTTGTTTCCTGCAGCAGCTGATGTTTCTGGTTCGGTGACATCACATATGTTTTAAAATCACTGCATTGGCTCCCTGTGATTGTTTTTAAGGATCTCTTAATGGTTTTTAAATGTCTTATAAGGGTGTTGGACCTTCTTATCTTTAAAGGTACATTGTGTAGGAATTACTCCCATCTAGCGTTGCGGTTGTATATCGCAAGCAACTCAATCGTATTTTTCATGCTGCATTCACGTGATATTGGGCAGACGGCAGACGGACGACAGCCGCTGCACGTAACGGCATAAACAAGCCTCTATGTAAACAAGTGGTCCATCAGCACGAGGCAAAACAATACACGTGACAATATGTTGTCATGGCGATGTCGTATTGTTTACCTGACCCACGTTTTACCGGCTTTCTCTCGACTTCTGTGACTAAAATGACATCTGGTTCGTTACCGACGGCCGTCTGCCCGACTGCACGTGAATGCAGCATCAGTGTAACGCTCCGTTCCTCCTCACTGCGTTACCGCGGTGACTTTTCACAGACGCCACCTCGACCTGAGCCGACAGCTCCGGTGTCTCCGCTGAGTTTCCGTGGTTTCCTACCGTCACGCTGCCACTGAACGTAAAAACATGGCGACACCACATGGCAGCAGCACCGAGCTTACCCGCTCCATGTAGATATGAATGATATGAACGGCTCATTCAGAGCTGAAAGAAACACTTCAATTTGTTGATGGGGGGATTACTGAGTAATGAATAACATACTTTTGAACTAAATAGTCGATTTTCGTGAATAGATAACAAGAGAAGTTACACAATGTCCCTTTAAGAATTGCTCTTACCATATGAACCCTCGCAGACCCTGAGATCCTCTGGCACTGGCCTTTTATCCCCACAGCTAAAACACAAATTTACGGTGAGGCATCTTTCCATTATGGCCGCCGTCTGTGGAATAGCCTGCCGGAGGACCTGAGGGTCGCAGAGAATGTTAATATTTTAAAAGCAGGCTTAAAGCAGAAGTAAGCGATATTTTTGTGTTAATATAAGTCTTAAATAGTTATATCTTCCGACAGCAATCACTTACATAGAGTGTTTGGTCTGAAACACGGGTCTGTCAGTCACTCTGCTCTGCTCTGAGCCGAGGAGAAAACTTTTCTTGTATCCTACAAGTTTTATCCAATGAGGAGAGAGAACGGCATGCAGGGCTGTGTGTGCAGCCATGGGATGCGCGTGAATGTGGTGACGCAGGGACGAGGACTGTTATGGTGCGTTCAAGGCAACCCGTAACTCGACCCGACCTGTGAAGTGGTACCAGTTCGATCTGGTACGACTTCACGGGTCGGAAGTTACGAGTGGCCGTTATAGTGACTTTCACAGGTAAAACAGGTCGGAAAAACACGAGTGGGTTGCCTGGAACGCTACAAAGTCGTAAGTTGTGACTTGAAGCTGTAATTTACGGTTTCAAAAGCCTGCCTGGAACGCAGCATTAGCCAAAACGACCGGATCGCGTACTTCTGCTTTAAGACCCACCTATTTAATTTGGCTTTTAACTAATGTCTTATTTTCTTAGTCAATTCATAATTTAGCTTTTGTTATGACAGAGTTTATTTTATCTATTTTATTATTCATCATTTTATTTAATTTATTTATCTATTTTTATGTTCTTAGCCTATGTAGTTTTATATTTTTATTCCATATCTCCAAGGGTTTCCTCAGTTTAGTTAAGCAAGTTAAAAATGCATTTGTAGCTGCACTTGTGTGTGCCGCCATCTTGTAATAAGAGGCATAACTTGAGTCTTAATAAATGTAGTTCGGTGTCTCAGGTTGACAGCAGCGAGGTATAAAGTCTGGTACACATACACACAAATCACAGACAAAGAGCAGCTTTAGTTCAGTTACAGTTTTCAAATCTGTTCACAAATTGTAAATAGAGCAAATCTGTTGATATGACTGAGTCCAGTGAAGCGGGTCACAGCTTTTAGACAGAGGACTTAATCTGCAACAAAATACATTAGGTAGCTTCAACAGTTGATGAGAAAAAATTTAAATGTCGGCACATTGACTGTCGCCCAACGTTAGAAAAATAAATCTAAACCAAAAACTACACAGAAAGACTGAATTTTCCATTAATTTATTATTTATGAAGTTAAAATATGCATCCTGCAGAGATGACTAAGACAACATTGTTCATCTGTTTGTTTTTTCCATTGATAGTGCTGGCGACTTTACTATTATCTTGTTTGTTTTTCTGAATGAGGCCGCACTGAGCAGGAGAAGGTGATAGTGAGCAAACAGAAAGCAGGGAGAGTCACATGAGTCAATATCACTATGGAGTGCCTTTGGTGTCCTCATCAGAATCACTCAGTCATCATGAAAATGTAGCAGAATAATGAAACTCTGAGGTCTTATTATAAATGGCCAAACATTTACTCACATATTGGTATAATTATAATTCACTTAAAATATGTTCCCTTTATTTTATACCGTTTTCTTGCATTGGATGTACGTGATTTTGGCATGTCCCACACAGTGCTCTGCTAACTACAGCGTGTGTAATAAGTGCTTACATGATACTAAATCAAAACTTTTTTTACATGGTTTTATTGTCCACAACAGCCTATTTGAGAAAAACAGTAATTTTGATCATGTATATTCTATTTTCATAATTATATTGAACATTTTGTGTGTGTCCCTGAAATCGCTGTCCACCCTGTCATTTTGGGGTAACTGCCCCTTTAAGAAACCCTATGATGTTTTCAGTGACATTACTACCATCATTTTGTCTTTCTTCAATGGAGCCTGACACAGTGGCTAGTTGCAAAGTAAGTGTTTACACATATATTTCGTATTTGTTCTCGTATTGTGTGTGTAGTTGGATGTTGTCAAGCTTAACATGTCCACTCTGTCATAGTGAAATATCAATTAATACCCTTCAAAAATTTGAAACATATTTGTTAAAAAGTACACAGTCAGCTTGTTAACTGCATCATGTTGCTAACTGAAGGTCCACCATGTGCTCATTTAATACTAAAATTAGCTTAAAATGTCCACCCTGTCACTGTCCACCCTGTCAGTACAGTACTGTAAACCTCCCATGACAGGGTGGACATGGTTCATGACAGGAAGGACATGTGCATAATTTTGGCCTTATGCTGATAATGTTACACACTACTATATATTTTATAACAGTACATGCTGTACTGTACATAGTAAGAGTGGACAATATGGACTTTTTTGGTGATATTATTACAAATTGTGTTTCAGGCAACGGTGTCAAGGGGAAAGCATTCGAAGGAGGAAACTGAAAAAACACCTCGCAAAAGAGAAAATTAAAACTGAGGAATATAAGAAGATTCAATTGTTCAACTGGTTTCCCCCTATATGGGAAAAAGACCTCTGACATTTTTTTAAACATAATTTCTTTTAGATTTATTGCATTTATGAGTGTCCACCCTGTCATGCCCAATGTCCACCCTGTCATTGTCCACCCCGTCATTTTCATGTTTTATTAAAATAAAAAAATTATTTTCACAAGTTATTGAAACCTTTTGTGTGATTCTGTTATAAACAAAAGAGGGCCAAATAGAATAGTTTGAAAGTTTGACCAAATATCATTGCTGTTAGATTTTATTTAGAAAAGAAAGTGCAATTCTCGCAGATTTTATAGAGAAACAAAGAGTTTGCCATAATTTCATTAATATCCAAATACTTTTCCCATTAACTAAAATATAGTGTTGAGAAAGGGACTAAAAAGCTTTCTAAAAATGTATATTTTATATGTAATTACAATGTATTTATTCTACTTTGAATGTGTCCATGACAGGGTGGACATATTTCGGTGTTTGCATATACTTTGTTTGCTTTCAGTTTATTTCTAAAAAGTGTGGGAGCTTGACCATCATGCATTTCTAATAGCATAACATCTACTTAATACAATTAATATGAAGTTACATGGAAAATCTCAGCTTTTTTTTTGGGAAATGGGGAAGTCTCAAAGGCACCTTATAGTGATATTGACTCACATATCTCTACTAGGGCCGGGACTTTAACGCGTTAATTACGATTAAAGCAATACTTACTGTACGTTCAGACCGAAAGCGTCGAGAGCGTCGCGGTGGCCGGAAGTCATTCATTTTCAATGAGAACCAGCGTCGAGGAGCGTTGAAGAGCGTCAAAGGCGTTGGCGTCGCGTTTTGGCGGCGAGAGCGTCAGGAGAAAGTTGAAATCTCCTGAACTTTATGCTAATGAGCGATGATGCGGAGCAGCGGCAACCAATCAGAGTGTAGATGTCGCGGCCCCTTTAAATGGATGACCAACCACAATCGACGTCAACTTCTTTGACGCGCGTCAAAACGCCAGGGTGTTCACGCCTGGGATCCTGGCGTTCGTTTCGTCCGCCGCGACGCGGCTGCCAGTTCATTTCCTATGGGACGCGTCAAACCGATAATGACGCGCGGGCCGCAAAGCATTCTGGGTAGGCGGCGCGTCCGTTCGAGCAGTTGCGGCGCGTCCAAAAGTTGACCGGAGCTCAACTATATGCAAATGAACGCGTCCGACGCAGGGTCACTGTCCAATGGGGAGCGAGATAGAGAACAGCTCGGGGGGGCGGGGCAGAGCGATAGATATAATCGCTCTGGGGCGGGGGTCTGTTTGTCCACTGTCCGTTAACTCGCCGGTCTGTGTTCCCGCCTACCGAAGCGTCCGTTTTTTTGGAGGCGTCGCGTCCGGCAAGAAATCGCATTGACGCCAGTGGATCCTAGGCGTCAGACCACCAGCGTCACGGAAAAGCGTCAAGAGCGTCTTTTGACGCTTTTGACGCTTTTGGTCTGAACGACCCATTACCGATCTGGAATTTCACTCAGCACAGCACAAACATTTGAAAATCAACAGCTCCACCTCCCTCACAAGTCCCACCCAGAGCTCTGGTCCCACCCAGAGCGATAGATATAACAGAGTGGCGACAGCCTTTGATGTCGCCGCCAGCGCGGTCACGTGGTTCATGTAGCTCCCAATAGTTCCAAACGAGGCTGCCGCTGTCATGTTCTGCTATGGGACAGACAGCACTGAGCTTGCTTTTGGACAGTAAATATTAAAAAATAAACCGTACAAAGGTATATTTACAATTTTACTGAATTACTGTATGTACATCAATGTCAGTTTTCAAACAAAAGGCAAAATCTTCTTGCTTCAAGGTTTTATTTGTCACTCTAAAGTGAAGATTAGCCTGCCCTACAGTAAAAATGGCATAAGAAGAGGAGTAAAGCAATATATTAAGCGGGAATATATATATTTAAGCATAAAAGATGTTCAATCAAACCCACACAGTTTGAAACAACGTTCAAAACACACACACAGCCAGTATCACCTAAATATAAAGCCCGCTAGCTTAATACTAACGTATAATGCAAAACCTCATAGACGGGCTAACAGAAATTAGCATCGATATCGCCATTTTGCGGCAACCGAGCCACAGCAGTAAAGCTGCCAAAACCTGGCTTTAGCGCTGTCAACACGTCACTGTTTTAATATTTTTTTCATGCAAGAAAGTCACCGTTTAATCCGGAGTCTGTGGTCAGTTCATAACATTTGTTAGGAACTTGCACCGATGTTTGTTCTGGGAGAAGTGCAGAGTCTGTGTGAGCCCCGACCGGGGACCAGGGGCAGCGGCTGTCACAGCAGCAGCAGCCGCTCTACTGAGCTGATCTGCCGGCGGGCCGACCGTCCGTCCTCCCGTCGGAGAAAACGAGCCAAGTAACGTATCCGCATGCTTTTAGAGGTTTACCGCTGGCTTGTTAAATTATTTTGAAGAGATTAATGTTGGTCTCATTGATGAAATTTAACAACTGTGGCAGTGGCATTAGTTTGTTTGAATGAAAAGTGAGCAGGGCTGCTTCTGGGCTACGGACTGAAATCACCACAGTTACGTAAATAAATAAATGTTTTTCAATGAACCGATCAGTCTAATAATTTTTATTTTGTTAAGTCAACATGGTTACTGTACTTGGGAAAGATTATTACCACTTTATAACTTAAAATTGGTCGGTATTTCGTCAACGTAGCTCAGTAGTTTCTTGCTGTGCAGCCATAGAAACAGACGTGGTCCAGCGCCGCGGGAGGAATGTTTGGAACTATTGAGGGCTCCATAACCCGGAAGTCGGCCCGCCATTTTTTACAACGGAGTCCTATGGGAGTGTCGCCACTCTGTTATATCTATCGCTCTGGTCCCACCCACCTCTCCCTCCTGCCGCATCTCCACGAGCCCCCTCCCTCCCTGCGGCATGCGTTGGCATGGCAACGGTAAACAGAACAGGAACGTGAGTGAAACGGGAACAACACAAACAAACACGACTGATGAGTTTTATAATAAACTGTTGTTAGCCTACTGCTACTGGAGACGCAGGGGAAGTGATTGTTACAGATTACAGTTCTCAACGAGCCGGGCTGGCGGCCGGACCAGCGCCACCTGATGCGCTGGTTCAGGCCGAAAATAAATCCAGACCGAGCCGAGTGGAGCCGCGCCGGTCCGGAGTTCCACTCACAGAGCTAACAGTAGCCTAGCCGTTAGCACAGAGCTAACAGAACAAACCGTGCCCCGAGTCAATCAAAATTAAAAACACTACTGAGCAGCCACTAAACACTACATAGAAAAATATGAAGCTGTAGAAATAAATGTTTATCGTTCACTGTGGGCTAAATGCATGTTGCAAAACAGAAAACCTGTGCATTTACACTGTAGAACTTCTCTCCTTCCCTTTCTTTCACCCTCCTCCTTCCCTCTCCACATCCATTTCATCCCCTTTTCCTTCCTTCTTCCTTCCTTTCTTCCTTCACCCTGTCATCTCTCATCTTCTCCTCTTGCAAAACAAAAAACCTGTGCATTTAGCACTTATAGGCTACATAGTGGAAAAAAAAGGAGTACAAAAAACAGAAATCTTGTGCATTTAGCACTTGTATACAGTAAGCCTATACGTAAAAATAAAGTGCAAAAATATACAAATGAGAAGTGCCCCCAATAGCATTGACTTTTGGGCCACATGTGGCATTTAGCTGGCACCTCTGGTTGAAATGTGGTATGGCAAAATGTATGAGGGCCAAATCATAACCACATACGCATTGCCATATTTCAAATTTGGAGGGAATTATTCTTCTGGTACACTTATTTAACTGAGGCACTTGGCCCAGATAATAGAATATTCTTTTGGGCCACATGTGGTATGTGACTGGTAAAATTGGAGGGAATATCTCTTCTGGGGCAGTTCTGTAATAGAAGCACCTGGCCCTGTAACTGACAAAATGGCAAAACACATGAGGTCCACATCATAACCACGTTGGTTTTGCCATACCTTCAAAATTGGAGGGAATTTTTCTTCTGGCACAGTTCTGAAATAAGGCACTCTCCCAGATGATAGATGTTAGCTTTTGGGCTACAGTTGGCATGCAACTGGCACAAGTGGCCATGGGTGGAGTTTATTCTGCGACACCCTCCGGACATTTTCATTTTCTCTCACTCAGTTTCTGGACTGGCTGCTGCTTTGGGTAAGTGAATTTTAAACCTTTTACATTTTTGTTGAACTACTGATAATTAATGGCACACACTAGGCCTACATCTTTAGAGGAGAAAGCTACAAGTTAGCCGAACAGAACTCGGTTTTAATTTAATAAAGCGTGTGTTTGAAGCCCATGGTGGAAAGAGACAGGCTATGGCTGTGTTAGCAGCTTTAGCAGCTTTGCTAACCCTACTGCTCCTGGGATGAAAAAGCTTGATTTAAGTTACTCCAATGTCTGATTTATTTTATTTTGATTCACCGGAACTTCACACAATGTTTTTTATAAACGCGTTAACGCAAAAATGATTTTAACGGCACTATTTTTTTTTTTTTTTTTAATTTTAATTTTTTTTTTTTTTTTTAAAATAACACGAAAAAAGAAAACGCACGATTAAGTTAACGCTGTGACATTGGAACCTCAGCCGTTGCCGTCTTGTAATGTTACAGAAAAGCTGCATGTTGACTACACTAGAGAACTTGTTCTTCTTATCACCAAACAAGGCTGCTCTCTCTCTCTGACAGCTGATTTTTAAATACCATGAATGGAAAGCATAAGAAACATCCAGATGTTTCTTTTGTTTCTTATCCATTCATATTGCTGTGATTTCAAGCAAAAAAGAAAACGATGCGATTAATCACGATTAACTTAGGAAATTTTGAGATTAATCGCAATTTAAAATTTTAATTGTTTGACAGCCTTAACACTACTCTTTCAAAATGTCCTGTGTTCTCAAGGTGCCGTAGACGAAACCCTGACTGCAGCTGTTTCAGACAAGGAGGTGGAGGTGATGGGAAACTGGGCCTTGGTATGAAGAGAGACAAAAAATACAAGCTGAAACTGACAGTTAAGACAGACAGTTTTGATGCACAAATTAAACTTTCATCATTTCTAATATTTCTACACTGTTCTTGTATTTTTGTACAGTATTACTGTAACCTATTTGATCAGTTTTTTTCTGATTCTGTTTTTATAAGGATGTAATTTCTACATGTTCTGTACAGTTCATTGAAGGCAATTTTGAAGTATGAAAAAATACAATTTTAAAGGGAAACTTGTGTGTTTCTTAATTTCTTATATTGATTTTGTGTGATTTAAGTGATCTATATAGGTATCGAACAACTTAATCAGTACTGCTATTGCACTAAAAATTATCATTTTTTAATTTTGGTGCCAGAATTGACCTGTCATTCTCTTCATAATGTGGGGCAGATGGAAGGTGTGTTATAGATCTGATGAAAAAAAAGTACCAGTTTTATTCTGTCAACCACATGTGGGCCACAATGATTCAACAGAACTGAGCCACACGTATTCTGTATGTGACCCATGAGCCATATAATTATTTGAATTTAGTTTACTCCTGGTAGAAGTCTGGTTTTGTTATGGTTCAGTTTGGGCTTATATACCTTAGGGCCAGATGTGGCCCATCATTCACTTCCAAAAGTGGGCCAGATGAAAGGTTTGGTGTATATTAGTTTAGGTTCTGGGTAAAATCTGGATTTTGGTCTGTCAGCCACATGGGGGCCACATAAGAGCCAGTAGGCTTAACCTGAACACAGCCATACAGGCAGGCCCTATGAAGCCCAGCTATAAGCCATATGTAGTTGGTACAGTTCTGGTAGAGGTCTGGTAATGTTATGGTTAAGCATAGCTTTCATATACTTGGGCCAGATATGGGCCGTCATTCACTTCCGTAAGTGGGCCAGATCTTTGCTGTTTATTTGGGCCACATCCAAGCCAAAGGAACTTTGCTAGCCACAACTCAGCCACAGCATCATTTCTCTGTACTGGGTCAGGACACAAGACTTCATCCTGAACTGGCTTACATGTGCCCTCACATCATTGGACACAAATGTTATCAATTTTGAGTTGTTGTGTTCAACTGGTGAAACTTGTGTTTGACTTTTGCCACCTGTGCTCAGCATTATGCAACACAGGTGCATCACAATGAAAATGTGTTGGTAAGATGTGTCTAAACAGGTGAAAAGTGCTGATGGTTTTGCCAAAAGAGTGACGGATTCAATCAGTGGGTTCAGGCAACTGAGAATTTGGTTCAGACAACAGGGTTTAGTGTTTTAGCAATTGAGAAAAACAGTAAACAGTTCATGAGAAAAATGTAAATGTCGGCACATTGACTGTCGCCCAATGTTAGAAAAATAAATCTGAACCAAAAACTACTGTAAAAAACTGAATTTTCCATTAATTTATTATTTATGTGGTGGACACAGGAGTGAAAATAACCATCCTGCAGAGATGACTAAGGCAACATTGTTCATCTGTTTGTTTTTTCCATTGATAGTGCTGGCGACTTCACTATTACGTAACTTGTTTGTTTTTCTGAATGAGGCCGCACTGAGCAGGAGAAGGTAAAGTGAGCAAACAGAAAGCAGGGAGAGTCACATATTTCTCAAGAGGATCAAAGTCTTATAAGTTATATAAAAGGAGTGGGAGGACTCAGGTTGTCCTTGGGCGATACCGCGGCAGTCCCATAGAAAATTACAGAGGAAAAATGATTGAACTTTTTCAAACATCTACTAAGCATACTTTTACCTAGAAACCACATGTAATCTTTAAAATCCACAGTTGTAGACGTATCAACTTTCTCACAATGTCAGATAATGGGTGTTTACATTCATTTGTGCCACTCACATCATGTAAAACACAATTTACAGAAAGATTCAGAAGTTTCTATGAGAAAAGGAGGAGACACAGGAGGAGGATAAGGAGGTGGTAGGAGAAGAAGAGGGATGGGGAATGGGTAAATGCGGCCCCGCTGGTGGGTGTGAAGGTGATGAAGCCCGGCTGGTTGGTGGTGATTGTGCTGTTGATCCAGCTCTGATAGCGAGACACTCTGGTATAGACTCCTGGGAAATTAGGCAGACCACAAGTGGCTACAAAATTCACTCCTGCTTGGATCCAGCGGCCATTTTGCTTACTCATCATCGGCCTGCCAGAGTCGCCCTGAGATGAGAGGAACATTTAGGAGCTGGGAATCTTTGCATGAACTTAAATCTGAGAAAAACACTGTAAAACAAAAATAATTACATAGCAGGCGCCCTTCCCTCCGTCACTTAACCCGGCACATATCATGTTCTCTGTGATCTTGCCCACTCCGTAGTTACGGTTACACTGTCTGTTCCCCACAACTGGCACCTGCACCTCCATCAGCTTCTCTGGTGAAGAATCTGGATCTAAAGAGACACAGACTCAGGCTAAACTTGTTGTGAAATACACTCTCTCACAAAATGGGTCAACATCCACATCACTTCAGAAGCTATAAAATAAATATAAGTAAAGACGGTTATATTGATCTTCTGCTGTTTAAGTTGTTCATGCTGAGGTTTGTGAAACAAAATCAAATATTCCTGAGAATATTAAAACTCCTCAGAAATTTTAAAAGATGCCCTGAGGAAACCACCAGAGACATTATGGCGTGTTTTGACAGGTGAGTCACTATTTTATTTTTGTCGTTCACACACAAGCTAATGCTAATCATAAATATATGGGTCCATGTGCTAAAGTTTCATGCTATATTCAGTGACTCAACATTGTGGGGAAAAAATGCAAAAAATTAAGCAACAAAGGCAACTGCTAAACATAGACTTAGTGACTCACCAGTATTGTCAAGACCAGTGATCCACATGTCAGTGCCTGCAAAGAAGTTGCTGTCTGAGGCCGCCAGGCAGATGGGCCGGATGAAGTCGGTGAAAGAGACCGTTGAGGAGAGCCTCAGGAGGGCGATGTTGTTGTCAAGAGTTGCTGGATTGTAATCAGGATGGACTATGGTCTGTGATATTGAACGAGAAACCTTGTTAGGGTTGGAGCCCAGAATCACAGCCGTGTTTTGTGTGGAAGATCTGAAATGATGAGAAGAGTTGTTGCAAGTTAGACACAAGGATTGTATGGAGCCTTGGAAGACACGATTAAGTGTTTAATCAATTATTTAAAGCAGAAGTAAGCGGAATATTTGTGTTAATATAAGTCTTAAATAGTTATATCTTCCGACAGCAATCACTTACATAGAGTGTTTGGTCTGAAACACGGGTCTGTCAGTCACTCTGCTCTGCTGTAAGCCGAGGAGAAAACTTTCCTTGTATCCTACAACCTTTATCCAATGAGGAGAGAGAACGGCATAAAGGGGCGGTCCTCTCTGTGTGTGCAGCCAAGGGATGCGCATGAATGTGGTGACGTAGGGACGAGGGCGGGGACTGCTAACTCCATCAGCTGACAGAAAGTTAGCCAAAACGACCGGATCGCTTACTTCTGCTTTAAAGCAGAAGTAAGTGATATATTTGTGTTAATATAAGTCTTAAATAGTTATATCTTCCGACAGCAATCACTTACATAGAGTGTTTGGTCTGAAACACGGGTCTGTCAGTCACTCTGCTCTGCTCTGAGCCGAGGAGAAAACATTTATTGTATCCTACAGTTTTTATCCAATGAGGAGAGAGAACGGCATGCAGGGCTGTGTGTGCAGCCAAGGGACGCCGTGAATGTGGTGACGTAGGGACGAGGACTGTTATGGTGCGTTCAAGGAAACTCGTAACTCGTGTTTTTCCGACCTGTGAAGTGGTACCAGTTCGATCTGGTACGACTTCACGGGTCGGAAGTTACGAGTGGCCGTTATAGTGACTTTCACAGGTAAAACAGGTCGGAAAAACACGAGTGGGTTGCCTGGAACGCTACAAAGTCGTAAGTTGTGACTTGAAGCTGTAATTTACGGTTTCAAAAGCCTGCCTGGAACGCAGCATTAGCCAAAACGACCGGATCGCTTAGGCTACTTCTGCTTTAAGTTAAAGTAGGCTAAATGCCCAGGGGTGTAGTGAAAAGAAAAATGCTTAATGTATGAGTTTGAAAACCCATGACCGGCGCATTTAACCAGTGCATATTTACGTCTGTTCTGTTTTTTTTTCTTTTTGTTGTTTTTTACAGATGCACTTAAAGGCCGGGTAAACCAAGAATAAATATGTGTTTTAAGTTTATAATACCACAGAAAAACATATTATTAACCAAATTTGGAGGACTAAAAAAGTTGTTAAGTAGCCTATATAAAATTCTGCATAAAAGTTGAGCAGTTTTCTCTGCTTCGGGACGGTGGGGGTGTGTCCGCTGCAGGCAAAGAAACCACGCCCCATGGCAGGAGAGCTGGGCTTCACTGATACACAACCTAAACATGTAGCCTACACGTCTTAAAGACGGGAAAGTGACCTCAAACCTATGCCTCAAACACACTCCGCCATACACCCCAGTCCTCAGCACTGACACAGCTGATAAACCTTCAGGAAATATTTCTTACCTCAACTCTTGGTGTCTAAAACAGTCCCAGCAGCAGCAGCAACTTCATCCAGCTGCAACAGGTTATAATCCACCTTGCTGCTCTGTTTACATCTCATCCATTTGCATTGTGTTAAGAAAGAAAAAATAAATAAATAAAGTTTTTAGCTAACGTTAGCTTAGCTTTAGCTTCAAGTGTCCTGACAGGAGAAGCAGTAGCAGAGACAGTGAATTATCTCTGGACCTGGTACCGAGTCCAGACCCGGTCCAGACCGCCCGGTGGGAGGAGACCGGGGGAAACAACACGGTGGAGCCGGGAGTAGGCTACGGCTGCTGCCGCCGCTAAAAAACCTTTTTTTTTTCTTTCACACAATGCAAATTGATGAAACGGGCAGACCGCGAGTAACGATCAAAACGGGAATAATATCGGTGGATTATTAACGTGGTGCTGGATGACTGATGCTGCTGCTGCTGCCTGTTTTAGACACCAGAGTGAAGGTAAGAAATGGTTTGATCAGCTGTGTGTCCGCTTGGTGTGGCCAGACCAAGGCGGAGTTTTGTTTTTTTTACGGTGTTTTCCCTCTGTGATTTTATGGCTGGTCTCCCGTGTGTCTGATTGTGTGGATGCTGTCTGGTCAGACAGTGTGTTAATGAGGGAGACTATGGTCAAAAGACCTGCTGCGGCTGTGTGTAACGTTGTGAGGGATCCTCGGTGTCTGACCGGGGGAGTCAACCTCTCTCCCCGCGGTGACTGACGTTAATCACGGTGTGAATACAAACTCGTTATATGAAGGAACAAGACAGTAGTGGTCTCTGGCCCTGTGTGTGAACATGAACTACGTTTAGTTAACTTAGCTGGCTGTTTCACGTGTTTCAGCTAGACTGAAGAGCAAGTGGGACGGAAAACCTAGTCGGAAGCCAGTTGGCTGAATGTATTTAGCTATACGTAGAGCAGAGCAGGGGGCGGGTTTATGTAACGGGCCCTCGACTTAGGCCCGCCCATTCAAAACCTGAACACAGAACAGTCTCTGAGACCTAGCTCCTCAAGGAAATTGGCAAAAATACTTTTCACATGTTTTGAGGGACACATTTAAAGCAGAAGTAAGTGGTCCGGTCGTTTTGGCTAATGCTGCGTTCCAGGCAGGCTTTTGAAATCGTAAATTACAGCTTCAAGTCACAACTTACGACTTTGTAGCGTTCCAGGCAACCCACTCGTGTTTTTCCGACCTGTTTTACCGGTGAAAGTCACTATAACGGCCACTCGTAACTTCCGACCGGTGAACTCGTACCAGATCGAACTGGTACCACTTCACGGTTGGAAAAATACGAGTTTCCTTGAACGCACCATAACAGTCCTCGTCCCTACGTCGCCACATTCACGGCGTCCCTTGGCTGCACACACAGCCCTGCATGCCGTTCTCTCTCCTCATTGGATAAAAACTGTAGGATACGATAAATGTTTTCTCCTCGGCTCAGAGCAGAGCAGAGGGACTGAGAGACCCGTGTTTCAGTCCAAACACTCTATGTAAGTGATTGCTGTCGGAAGATATAACTATTTAAGACTTATATTAACACAAATATATCACTTACTTCTGCTTTAAGGCCTAGTTAAGAAGAAAAATACTGAATTTGGTTTACCTAGTCTTTAAGCGTATTGCATTCGCTTGAGTAATTTATTTTTTGGTTTGTTTTTCGGGGCAATTATTTCTGTTTTTCTGACAAATTTTTTTCCCTGTTCTTCTGACTTTTTTTCTGTTTTTCGTGGTCATTTTTTTCCTCCTGTTTTTCGGGGGGGGTTCTGACTTAACGAGATTTCAAAATCCCGCTCCCACCTGCAAGTAACGGTTAACCACTGCAGTCAAGCCTCCACCTCATCACGGATCTATTACATCTTTTTAGAGATCCATGAGATACCTTGTGAAGGATTTTTATTTAAAACCCACTTTGGTACAGGTTCCACCATTGCTTTATTTTCCAGACTGACGGCTCGAACATAAGCATCAATAAACTTTTCCCAGGATATGCTCCACAAAAAATACAGTCTAATTTTCACTGTGTTCCAAGTAAATTCAGATTTATATTGAAAGGAAACTACCTGTTACAGAACACCTCCTCGGAGAGTGTCACCAAAGTCCTTCAATACAGAACGTCTCTGGTGTCACTCAGAAAATATCAGAGCAGTCTGATGCAGCACCTTTATTTTGAAATCAGTCTTCAGTGGTCAGGTCACTCATTTATAGCTCAATGTTTTGTCTCCACCAGCTCCTGAAGGAAACACCTGCTGCTTTCACTGAACTGTTAGAGGCCTAAATAAAGAACCCCCCCCCATGTTGTGTTTCATTGCAGCTCTACCCTCAGTGCTCACTCTGAGATGCAGTGAGCAGCCGACAGCACCCATTCGTTGTTGATGAGGGATCCTCCACAGAAGTGGGTAGAAACAAATTGCAGACTGGCCTGCCAGGGCCAACTGCCCGCAGGGGCCGCCTGTCCTCCAATGACCCTGGTGTTGAGTGGAGCCACACCACACACTGAGGAGTAATGGAATAATAATAGTTAATAATAATGGAACTATAAATAACAACATGTCGAAGTAAAGTATGTGTGTATACAAAAACTTTAACTTACCATCAAGTTGTGAGTGAGACTCTGAAAAGAAGAAAACAGAAAACTCTTGAAAAAACAATAGTGCTATCACACACACCACACACCAACCAAACTGTTTCAAAAACCAAAACTGTAAGTGGTGTAAATACAATCAATAAATCAACAGTGGCCAAACTGACAACTTCAAATGATAATTACTGTTTATATGAGAGCTCCATACAGTATAAAGGTAGGGAGGCCCTCCCTCCCACCAGAAGCTGCCTTCATAAGCTCTTGTTGTCTGTTTCCATGTTTTGCATATTCTGTGTTGTAAACTTTTTTCTTGTCTGTATTACAACATCTACGGTAGGCTATTGCACGTCTGCCCATCCTGGGTGAGTTGTCCCTCCTCTTTTGCTCACCCAGAGGTTTCTCCAATTTCTTTCTAAAAGGGTTTTCTTATATTAAAGCTCCATACTGTATAAAGGTAGATGTTTGTATTAAAGCTCCATACAGTATAACGGTAGATGTTTGTATTAAAGCTCCATACTGTATAACGGTAGATGTTTGTATTAAAGCTCCATACTGTATAACGGTAGATGTTTGTATTAAAGCTCCATACTGTATAACGGTAGATGTTTGTATTAAAGCTCCATACTGTATAACGGTAGATGTTTGTATTAAAGCTGCATAAACCGGCCTGCGCTCCCTCCCACCAGAAGCTGCCTTCACAGCTCTTGTTGTCTGTTTCCATGTTTTGCATATTCTGTGTTGTAAACTGTTTTCTTGTCTGCAATACAACATCTATTGCACGTCTGCCCGTCCTGGGTGCAGGGGGGAGGTTTCTTGAGTGTTTTTCCTCAGGGTCTAAGGGCAGAGGATGTTGTTATGATGCTATGTGAAGCCAAAAGAGACAAACTGTTTGTGAAAATGGGCTATTAGTCCAGTCATTTTATGAAAAAAGGTTGAACAAATTGCAACAGAAGCAAACTCAACTGATTTTGTATCCTCAACATGACCTGAGTGAGGGAAAAAAAGCCCCGAAGAATCCCATTAGGGGAAAGTTTAGAAAAAGACCCAAATATACCCCATTCATACGCCTATTAATTATTTTTATTTAGGGTAAAATTTTTAACCTTTAGATATCTTGATGAAAATTACTGAGTTGATTACTTACATTAAGACAAACATTGTTAATTTTGTTTAATTTGCATACATTTGCATAAATTCCACCGTTTTGACAGCACATATATATATATAAAGGTGCTGTGATGGTACCAGCTTGAAAATTGGAATGAGTTGACTCCATCGGTCAACCGACAAGAAATCACTTTAAATTTCAAGATGACTGCAATTTTTCAGGATAGCCACATCCTTAGTAGAGCAGGTATGACATTACGTATTAATTTGCATTCATACAACACCTGATCTAAACATTGGGTATAGCAGGTGAAAATGTCTTGTTCAGTCTTGTTAACATATTACAGTTAAAAAACTTAATATTAAGGTCTGAATGGAACCCATTTAGGCTATCAGGTGTTCTATGAATGCAAATTAGCCATACGTAATTGGATTATGCACTGTTTGCTCATACCTGCTCTACTAAGGATGTGGCTGTCTTGAAAAATTGCAGTCATCTTGAAATTTAAAGTGATTTCTTGTCGGTTGACCAATGGAGTCAACTCATTCCAATTTTCATGCCGGTACCACCACAGCACCTTTATACATGTGCCGTCAAAACAGTGGAATTTATGCAAATTTACTCATGTTAAAAGAATTTCAAAAAACCTGTAGCCTAATACATTTTTTGTTTGTCTTAATGTAAGTAATTAACTCAGTAATTTTCATGGAGATATTTAAAGGTTAAACATTTTTACCCTATTCACGTGAGAAAAATAATTAATAGGCGTATGAATGGGGTATATTTGGGTCTTTTTCAAAACTTTCCCCTAATGGGATTCTTCGGGGCTTTTTTTCCCTCACTCAGGACATGTTGAGGATACAAAATCAGTTGAGTTTGCTTCTGTTGCAATTTGTTCAACGTTGACTCCTTTTTTGGCCTAAAATTACTGGACTAAAATTACCTTGCCTTACCATACAGTATAAAAATAAAATTTTCTGTTAAAGCTCCATACAGTATAAAGGTAGTCTCTGTCAGCAGATCTCTAACACGATTCAGGTGTGAGGAGGCTCCTTACCTGGAGTCAGGAGAGTCAGCAGAGTCGCCACACAGGTCACTTTGTAGAGAGCCATAACTGAAAGTCAGTTTGTTCCTATCTGCGCTGGTATTAAACAGCCCCCCCACCCCCCAATTAGACACGTTACCTGTCCGAGACACGCCCAAACGTGACACGCCCAAACGTGACACACCCAAACATGACCACAAACACAGCAGTATAGGAGAAGGTAAAAGTGAGCGAACAGTAAACACATTGAATCAAGAGGGTCACCCCGGCCGTCCCATAGAAAATTAGAGAGGAAAAATTATTGGACTTTTTCAAATATCTACTACTTAGGCATACTTTTACCTTAAAACCACATGTAATCTTTAAAATCCACAGTTGGAGACTAACGTATCATCCTTCTCATAGCTCATAGCTCAATGTTTGGTCTCCACCAGCTCCTAAAAGGAAACTGCTGCTAAAGATTTTCACTGAACTGTTAGAGGCCTAAATAAAGGACCCCACTCACCCATGTAGTGTTTCGTTGCAGCTCTACCCTCAGTGCTCACCTTGAGATGCAGAGAGCAGCCGTCAGCACCCATTGGTTGTTGATGAGGGATCCTCCACAGAAGTGGGTAGAAACAAATTGCAGACTGGCCTGCCAGGGCCAACTGCCCTCAGGGGCCGCCTGTCCTCCAACGATCCTGGTGTTGAGTGGAGCCGTAATGGAATAATAATGGAACTATAAACAAACATGTTCACGATGTCGAAGTAAAGTATGTGTGTAAAAACGTTAACTTACCATCAAGTTGTGAGTGAGACTCTTGAAAAAACAATAGTGCTATCACACACACCACACACCAAACCAAACTGTTTCAATAACCAAAACTGTAAGTGGTGTAAATACAATCAATAAATCAACTGTTTTAAAGCCAAACTGACAACTTCAAATGACAATTACTGTTTATATTAAAGCTCCATACAGTATAAAGGTAGATGTTTGTATTAAAGCTCCATACAGTATAAAGGTAGATGTTTATATTAAAGCTCCATACAGTATAAAGGTAGATGTTTGTATTAAAGCTCCATACAGTATAAAGGTAGATGTTTGTATTAAAGCTCCATACAGTATAAAGGTAGATGTTTGTGTTAAAGCTCCATACAGTATAAAGGTAGATGTTTGTATTAAAGCTCCATACAGTATAAAGGTAGATGTTTGTATTAAAGCTCCATACAGTATAAAGGTAGGCTATATGTTTGTATTAAAGCTGCATAAACCGGCCTGCGCTCCCTCCCACCAGAAGCTACCTTTATCAGCTCTTGTTATCTATTTCCATGTTTTGCATATTCTGTGTTAGCTGTTTTCTTATCTGTAATACAACATCTATTGCACGTCTGCCCGTCCTGGGTGCAGGGGGGAGGTTTCTTGAGAGTTTTTCCTCAGGGTCTAACGGCAGAGGATGTTGTTATGATGCTATGTGAAGCCCTTTCAGACAAACTGATTGTGAAAATGGGCTTTTAGCTCAGTTGGTAGAGCACCTGCCCCATGTGTTGAGGCTATAGTCCTCACTGCAGGCGGCCCCAGTTCAAATCCCGCATCAAGCGGCCCTGTCCTGCATGTCATTCAACCCCCTCTCTGCCTCCCATTTCCTGTCTCTCTCTTTCAACTGTCCTGTCATTAAAGGCAAAAAAGCCCCCCAAAATATACTACTACTACTAAAAAGTAGCCCGTACAAGGAGGGGAAAATTATTTCCAACATCATGAGCGTGACATGAAAACAAAACAGAAACAAAAACAGCGTGCCTGTGAGAAACCACAGAATTTAAATCCATCAGATACAGTATGACTCCTACCCTGTCCTGAATTCAAAAGGGAGACGGCTGTAGGAACAAAGGAGTGCTTGTACCTGTTTATACGAGGCCTTTGATTATGTTTTTTTGACTGGTGTTATGCAGCCTTTGTCTAAAATCAATGCACTTGTCCTTAGTTTTCTGTACATTTAGTTGGAGAAAGGCACTGTCACACCAGTCTGCAAATTCATCAACCACAGGACCATGGGCATATAAGGAGGCTGACTATTACTGAATCGTCAGCAAATTTTAAAATGAAGCTGTTGTCATGCCGACTGCGGCAATCGTTGGCATACAGAATATAGAGAGGGGAGAGGACGCAGCCTTGGGGAGACCGAGTGGAGGATGTCATCTACCCCATCATCACGTGTAAAAAGCAGATGAGAAATCTGCACATAGCAGCTTAGCATGGTTTTTGTTGCCTTCAAGATGTTTAAAAACCCAGTTTAAAAATGTAAGTGGCAGTGGCATCCTCAACTCTACGACCGGCCCTGTAGGCAAATTGTAAAGGGTCAAGTACTAGGTGTCCGGTCTTAAAGGGATAGTTCACCCAAAATTGAAATTTCACTCATTATCTACTCACCCTCATGTCGACTAAGGGCTGGGAGAAGTTTCAGAGTCCTCCGTGGCTTCTCTGAGTTACAGGGGGTCTCGGCGTAGCACTGCAAGTCCATATAACGGTTGCAAATGGATACCAACTGTCTTCATAACAAAAAGACACACCAAAAAACATCCAAATACCTCCATGCTGCTCGTATGTAATGTCCGTCTTGTATTGAAGCCCCGAAATGCGAAACTGTCCCGAAAAAAATTAAATAAGTCTTTATTTCAAGCTTGTTTGTGGCGGAAGCTTCTTGAAGCTCCTCTTCCCGGTTTGTCAAATTTGGACGATATTTGTATATATTTAGCAGGAACTGGATGGTATATGTTTACAGTACTGTTTACAGTCAAACGTTTTCATGCACTGTAGGCTCAATTTTCGGAAAAAATCAAAAATCTGTGTGGATCGTTTGTGTAGGGCAGTCTGAAGATGCTCTCTAGCAAGTTTGGTGTCAATTGAGCAAAAATTGTGGGAGGAGATAGGTTTAATAAGTTTTACAGTTTTTGAAAAAAAAACAGAGTGACAGACTTCATAATTTGTAATGACAAACGACAAAAGTTTCAGCAGTATTGGGGCGACATTTTGGTGAAAGTTGCAAAACTGTAGCAAATTCCGTACCGTTGGTTCGGTAGGAATTTTTTTTTACCTTTAACGCTTATTGTTGACATGTCCTTGGAGTTAAGTAAATCCAGCATGGGGTTGAACATTTCTGCACATTTTTTTCACTGATTATGCATGTGTGGCAAGGTGAAGAGGGCCCAGGCGGGGATTGAACCCACACTTCCCAGGTAAGAGTCAGGCGCGCTTGCCAGTCACCCAAAGGGACATCCCCTTGGCCAAGTAGCCAGGGTACATGATCAATTGGAGGCATAGTGACAGGACCCGTCAACTGTCACACATGGAAGTCGGATTTCCTCGGAAGAAGAAGAAGAACATTGGGGAAAACAATAAGGTCCTGACAGCTTACGCTAGAGAGGAAAAGTGTTTACATTCATTTGTGCCGATCACATCATGTAAAACACAATTGACAGAAAGATTCAGAAGTTTCTATGAGAAGAGGAGGAGACACATAAGGAGGATGAGGAGGTGGTAGGAGAAGAAGAGGGATGGGGAATGGGTAAGTGCAGCCCCATTGGTGGTCAAGGTGGGGGCAGCTGTGATGGTGGTGGCGGTGGTGGTGGTGGTGGTGGGGGCAGCTGTGGTGGTGGTGGTGGTGGTGGTGGTGGTGGTGGGGGGGCCTGGACAGGTGACACTCTGGTCAGTGTCAGTCCCAGTGGGTGTGAAGGTGATGAAGCTCGGTTGGTTGGTGGTGATGATGCTGTTGATCCAAGTCTGATAGCGAGACACTCTGGTATAGACTCCTGGGGAATTAGGCTGGGCACAAGTGAACATAGAATCCACGCCCGCTTGGATCCAGCGGCCGTTCTGCTTACTCATCATCGGCCCGCCAGAGTCGCCCTGAGACGAGAGGAACATTTAGGAGCTGGGAATCTTTGCATTAAGTAAAATCTGAGATAAACACTGTAAAACAAAATAATTACACCGCAGGAGCCCTTCCCTCCTTCACTTAACCCGGCACATATCATGTTCTCTGTGATCAAGCCGTAGGTACAGTTACACTGTCTGTTCCCCACAACTGGCACCTGCACCTCCATCAGCTTCTCTGGAGCAGTCTGATCTAAGGAGACACAGACTCAGGCTAAACTTGTTGTGAAATACACTCTCTCACAAAATGGGTCAACATCCACATCATTTCAGAAGCTATACAATAGATACACGTAAAGACAGTTATATTGATCTTCTGCTTTTTAAGTTGTTTGTCCTGAGGTTTGTGAAACAAAATCAGATGTTCCTGAGAAAATTAAAACCCCTCAGAAAAACAAACCTCTTTGATTTTAAAGATGCCCTGATGAAACCACCAGTGACACTACGGTCATAAACATTAACACACTCATAAACGTATCTATGGGTCCATATGCTGAAAATGTCATGTGACTCAACACATGGTGGGGGAAAAAATGCAAAAATTAAACATCAAAGGCAACTACTACAGTAGGAACCAACCATAAACTCTGTGACTCACCGGTATATCCAAGACCAGTGATCCACATGTCAGTGCCGTTAAAGAAGATGCTGTCTGAGGCCGCCAGGCAGATGGGCCGGATGAAGTTGGTGAAAGAGACTGAATAGTTGAGCTTTAGGAGGGCGATGTTGTTGTCAATAGTTGATTGATTGTAATCAGGATGGACAACGGTCTGTGATATTGAACGAGAAACCTTGTTAGGTTTGGAGCCCAGAATCACAGTCGTGTTTTGTGTGGAAGGTCTGAAATGATGAGAAGAGTTGCTGCATGTTAGTAGACACAAGGATTGTATGGAGCCTTGGAAGAACCATGTTGTGTTTTGTTGCAGCTCTACCCTCAGTGCTCACCCTGAGATGCAGAAAGCAGCCGTCAGCACCCATTCGTTGTTGATGAGGGATCCTCCACAGAAGTGTCTAGAACGCTGCAGACTGGCCTGCCAGGGCCAACTGCCCTCAGGGGCCGCCTGTCCTCCAACAATCCTGGTGTTGAGTGGAGCCACACCACACACTGAGGAGAGACATATAATGGAACTACCGGTATAACAAACAGGTTCATGATGTTGAAGTAAAGTATGTGTGTATACCAAAACTTTAACTTACCATCAAGTTGTGAGTGAGACTCTGAAATGAAGAAAACAGAAAACTCTTGAAAAAACAATATGGCCGCATTCAGACTGCCAGCCAAAATCCGTTTTTTAGCCCATTTAGATTGGCCCATCCACAATGGCTCTTTTTAAACCAGTACTTAAGAACTTTCAATTTTGGTTGAGTTTGGCGGCGCAAGTGGCCCAAAGCGGTAGTGTTTTGCCTGAAGGAAGACTCCATTTCCCATGAGCACCAGCACGTAGCGCCGTAAACATCCTGATCTCCTGGTGCATGGAAATTAACAGAAGACGTCCAAACTAAGTTTCTGTTACCAGCGGATCATTTCACAGTAAACACACATACACAATCCGACGGAAAGGTGCCGCATTGTCTGCTCCCTCCTCGTCCTGACTCGCGAAAGTGAAAGTGAAACTTAAGTGAGAGCCGGTGTCCCACCATGCTCCTAAAAGCTGCTTAGTGCCAGTGAAGGCGATACAGATCCCCTCAGGCCATGACAGAGGTGTCATTCAACCTGTTTTAAGTCGATGTACCATCACAAAAGTTATTAAAAATATTATATTAAGGTTGAAAAGTTCCTTAGTGTTGGTTTAAGTCTGAACAGCCACAAATAACATGAAATCTTATTTTTGCAAACCAGATCAAAACCACCTTTGGGAGATAGTTTCAAATCGCATTTGGACAGTGTTGGGCAAGCTACTTGGAAAATGTAGTGAGCTAAGCTACAAGTTACTCTACATGAAATGAAGCTTCACTACACTAAAGCTACCCACCAGAGAAATGTAGCAAGCTACGCTACAATAAAATGACAAAAGTAGCTTAGCTACATCAAAGCTATTTTTTTTTTTTTTTTTTTTTTTTACATCAAACCAACTTAATTCCAAGTAGGGGGTGCACCGAATGGCATTTTTTTGGCCGAAGCCGAATACCGAATAAAATCAAAACGCTTGGCCGAATAACCGAATAATACCGAATACCGAAAGTGGTTTTAAAGTTGTTGTTTTTTTATTTTTTTAATAGGGCCTACTGGATAAATAAAATATTTTTTTAGACTTAATTTTCAAAGAATTATTGACTATTCTGACAGTTTTTGAATATGCCAGTTGCCGTTGCTCATCAAAAAAGCACAAGAAGTTAAATAAAGTTTTTCATTTAGGCCTATATCGTCCCATTGTGAGTGAAAGATCTATGCAAGTACATTCCAAAAAAACCCAAGTGTCTTTTTAAACAGTGGTTCCTAACCTTTCTTGGTCAGATTTTTTTTAAATTCATCAATTAGGCTACTAGACATTTCAGGCGACCTCATTTGAATTTCAAGCGACCCCACGTGGGGTCCCGACCCCAAGGTTGGGAAACACTGTTTTAAAAGCTGTCGGCCACGGACGGAGTGGGCGACAGCTGGGACGAGGAACTTTCGTTTTAACTGCTGCAGCCGTCTCTCCCTCTCGTAGCCTACTCAGCTGTTCAGGGTGTTTGGTTTGATTAATTAAAAGGCGCGTTCCTACAGGACCGGTCCCCTCACCCAGCCCTGTCAGTGGCCGTGTCTCCGCTGCAGACAGGACGCACCGGGCTCTTGGAGCGACGTGCAACGGTGCGCGCGGTCGCTGTGCAGCGATAAAGTTGTCCAGCTACGGCTCTGATTCACGAACTTAACTATCCCTCCTCCTCTGTCACCTGCTGCATGCCGCGCCGCTGCAGCAGACGGGCATCAACAGATACGTACATGACATCACATGTAGCCTCTGTGGACGCTACCGCGCTACTGATCAATAAAATAGCTTAACTACTGAAAAGCTATTTGATGTAGAAAACAGCGACGCTACGACCACGCTACTGAGAAATGTAGTTAAGTTACTAACGCCGCTACTTGTAACGACGCTACTGCCCAACACTGCATTTGGACACAGATGCGTCTAATGGTACAGACACACCAACTCCGGCGGCGACGGATCCGGCCACAACGGACCGGCGAGCGCTGCAGCGAGTGGGCAGGACTATGTGACGTTTATGTGACGTAGTGCCGAGCTTGAGTTTCGCTCTGCCGTTTCCAACATGGCGGCCGGGTCACAAACGATCTCATTTTACAGTTAAACAACACACTAAAGTATGTTTCTGAAAACATTTGAGGCGGGAAATGTGTAGTGCAGTAACAGAATCTGGATTTATATTTGATCAACACCGCCTAGTTTGATAGTTTGAACGAAGTTTCTGGAGCCGGCCGCATTGCGTTGGACGGACCTCATTTGCATAAAGTTCAATCTATCGAACTTTATGCAAATTCACATACGGCGACGGGTCCGTCAACTCCTCCTGCTGTATCCATCTGCCCCGCCCTGCCGGAGCTCCTGCTCCACATAGACATGAATGGAATCCGTTGACTGAACGTCGGTTGACGGAGTTGGTGTGTCTGTACCATAAGTCTGAACAGCTCCAAACACTCAGATCGGTTTTGACTCTCTGTGACGTCACTCTACGTTGCACCAGACCCAATGCGCCAGGCCGCCCTCTGACCGGCCGCCTATTTCAAGTTGTGGAGCGATATCAACAGAGGAGCAGTCAATGGAAGACGTCAAAAACATCCGTCCTTGGACAGAGGACGAAACAAAATCTGTGGTGAGATGGCTTATGGATGGCTCCGTTGTTGGTGTTCTTGTTGCTGTCACAATTATATGACGTAACACAACACACGCGCTGGATGACGCCTCCGTTCTGTCGTCATTGCTACAGCAACCTGTCAGATTGGTCAGTAATGTGACCCATGTCTGAACAGAGCCAAATCCAATTTGAAAACAGTGTGGACAGTCAGGCCTAAAAATCTGGTTTGAGAAGAAATATGATTTGAATCAGATTTGCCTGCAGTCTGAATGCGGCCTAAGATAACACACACACCACACACCAAACCAAACTGTTACAATAACCAAAACTGTAAGTGGTGTAAATCAATAAATCGACTGTTTTGAGACCAAACTGACAACTTCCAATGACAATTACTGTTTATACTGTATACTATGGAGCTTTAATATAAAGGTAGACGTTTGTGTTAAAGCTCCATACAGTATAAAGGTAGACGTTTGTGTTAAAGCTCCATACAGTATAAAGGTAGTCTCTGTCAGCAGATCTCTATCATGATTCAGGTGTTCAGGTGTGAGGAAGCTCCTTACCTGGAGTCAGGAGAGTCAGCAGAGTCGCCACACAGGTCACTTTGTAGAGAGCCATGACAGAACGTCTGTTTGTTCCTATCTCCGCTTGTATAAAACAACCCCCCACCCCCCAATTAGGCAGGTTAATTGTTACCTGTCCGAGACACGCCCACAGGTGACCACAAATCACAGACAGCCTTTCTCATCCACATCAGTAGACGAACTCGACAATTGAAATTTTGGATGCTGCAGATGTCTGATTGTATTTTAAGCAAATAGGATGAAATGATCCACAATCATTTTTGAAAGGATGAAGGAAACAAACACTAAAAGCATTTAAAGCAAACATTAAAATCCAAACAATGAAAACTGACTGAATCTGAGCTTTTGTTTTCTCCTCCTTTTTCTCCCATGAGTAGGCAGTACAAATAGCAATGCCTTAAACTTCTCAAAGTATATCACAGAATTCACTATTTGATGTCAAATACAATGAGTGCCACTGTAACAGTAAGATTAAAAACTAAAAACTGAGACCAAACCAAAAAAAACATGCATCTATGTAAGTTTATTGTGCATGTTCCAATACTAAAGCATCTAAAGAACTTATCACTGATGGTTAAATGAAGAACAGTGTCAGTGGTGTGGATCCTAACATTAGTAAAGCTGTCTTAAAGAAGATAATACCAGTGAATGGTGAACATGTATTACTGTAATGGAAACCTTCAGCAGGAGGTCAGAAGCAGCTCATAGTCCATGTATAATCCCAGAAAAGATGGTGACACTTAATGACACTTAATAAAACAACAAAGATAAAAGGTGTTACAATCATCCCCACCCCTGTCAGCCATTGTTTGACGAGCTGTACCAGCATGGTGGTTTGAAATAAACATTGATGAAATGACTCATATTTCACCTAAGAATGGGTGCAAGACTGTCCACTTTTTGACACTAATATTAAAGTTGCACAATGTACTGATACTGAGACAGCCAAGGTCTTTCACGGTTCTGCTGCTTTACTGTAACTGAAAAGGCTGTCCTAGCGGGGTCATCCCTATGTTCCCCGGGTCCCATGTTCCCCACTTTGTATGGGACCGGGGAACATAGGACCCTTTTCCCCAAAAGGGTCCTATGTTCCCCGCTGTGTCCTGACCAGGGAACATAGGACCCTTTTTTAGAAAAATGGTCCTGTGTTCCCCACTTTTCCCCAAAAGGACCCGTGGAACATGCAATTTTTGGTCCCATACCTGCAGTGGAGTTGTGACTTGGCAGATTTTTGCCAATTTTTGAGTGAGAAGTTGAGTTGTGACATTGAGTAAGAAGTGTAATTGTCCCATTGGTTGGGTTTAGGCAATGAAGAAAGGAGTTGGTTAAGTTTAGTAAAAAAGACCAGGTACAGGCCAGATACGTAGATAGAGAGAGTCCATCGACCAGCAACAGCGGGGAACATAGGACCCTTTTTTTGAAACAGGGTTCTATGTTTCCCAGTTTGCGACCGGGGAACACAGGACCCTTTTTCAAAAAGAGGGTCCTATGTTCCCCGATCGGGGAATATAGGACCCTCTTTTTGAAAGGGGGGGAACATAGGTATGCTCCCGTCCTAGCAAATTGTGTTGATCGAGATTGTTTTGTGGTAGATCTTGAAGATAGACAGGCAGGTAGGTAGGTAGCTAGCTAGGTAGCCAGCTTTGGGAGCAGCCATTGTGGCTGTAGATATCCTGAGCTGGACAAGGAAGTCGGCTTCACTGAGGGGAAACAGGTGTGGATTGCACGTATGCAAAAGTGAAAAGTCATGATTGAAACTTTGCAGCTTGAAGTTTGCATGTTTTCCTGCAGGTTAAAGTTGTTTCCTGTAGCTGCTGATGTGTCCAGTACAGTGACATCATCAGATTAACTAGTTTCCTCCCAGTTGAGCTGCTTCTCATTTGACTGGAGAATTTGAATTATGAGCCTGAATGCGGCCAGATCCCTTCCTCCTGCTGTCCATTGACTCCAATACAATTTTCTTAAGCAGTTTCTGTTTTTAACTCGCAAGGGTTTCCAAAATATTTACTCTAGAAACACTAAATCAAATCTTTCTCTTGGTTTCTGTCTTGCACAGAGAAAGATGATCATGTGTCTGTAATTAGCTCTGTCTATAGCCTAATATATGACTCTTGATCTCTGAGTTAACCAGATCATGTGCCCTTGTGGCACTTGCAAAAATGCGCCATGGTAATTTTCTAGTTTTGAGTTTTGGAAACCCAAGTATTTTGGATTTGTTGATATTATATCAAGGACAAGTAAAACTCAAGATTTGCCACAAACATTTTTATTATTATTATTTTTTTAACCTTCACAAAAATATTTAATTAATTTGAAAAATATGTACAGCTTGTTTTCTGTTGGCTGTTGGCATTTCGGACTGAACGCTTTACTGTCATAGCCTTAACATAGAGCCTAAATCTGATTTATAATAAAACAACAAATGGACATTCACATTGAGTCATAATTAAGTGAATGCAGTTTTAAAGGGATAGTCCAAAATTTTGGCAAATTCACCCATTGCATGTTCATTACCTTTAATTGTCGGTGCAAGCTGTTTTGAGATCGGCGGGGCAGAGACACAAGCTGCTCAGTGCAACACAACGGAGGCTAATGGGATTTCCACGTTTCCCTTATCAAACTAAATACACAATCCAACAACTCCAAAACGCTCTCGTGGACAAGTTGTGACCTGCACATTCACCACGCTATGAGATAATAACATATAATTATGTAACATTACAACACATGAAGCAAATACTCGGTACTACTTTAGCTTTTGAAGTCACTCTGCCGACCAGTCGCGTCTGGGATGTAGTTCCGATTACGTATTTACCTTGAAAACAACTCTGTCTCGATTATTTCATAGTGTGGTGAATGTGCAGGTCTATGAGAGCGTTTTGGAGTTATTGGATTGTGTATTTTATGAGTTTGAGGAGGAAAACCCCAGAAATACGGCACGCCGTGTAGAGCTCATGTCTGTCCTGCCGATCGAAAAAATAGCTTGCACCATCAATTAAAGGTAATGAACCGACTCCTGAGACTATAGGGATAATGGCAATAGGCGAATTTGCCAAAATGTTGAACTATCCCTTTAAGATGACATTGTCTCTCAGTTAATGGGTGTTCACATTCATTTGTTCATCATGTAAAACACTATTAACAGAAGATTCAGAGGTTTCTATGAGAAGAGGAGGAGACACATAAAGAGGATGAGGAGATGGCAGGAGAAGAAGAGGGATGGGGAATGGGTAAGAACGCCCCCGCTGGTGGTCGTGGTGGGGGCAGCTGTGGTGGCGTTGGTGGCGTTGGTGGTGTCTGGAGTCAAGAACTCCCCGACTGTCTCAGACAAGAAGCTCTGGAACTCGCTCAGTTTGGTGAAGACCATCATCCCTGGTGGTGAATCACGTCCAGATGAGTTGCTGGTGGAGTTGCTGGTGGAGTTGCTGGTGGAGTTGCTGGTGGAGTTGCTGGTGGAGTTGCTGGTAGAGTTGTTTTCAAACGATAGCACGGCCGCCTGAAACCAGGAGTCTCCCTGCTTACACATGAGCGGGCTGCCAGAGTCACCCTGAACAGAGATGGAAACGTTCAAGTCCAACACACTTAGGACTCTGTATTAACATGTAACCTATATAAATATATATTTAAAACATCAGCCAGATAAAAATCAGGTATCATTAAGAAAAATCACATCACATGGTCTCACTTCAATGACCTTTACTCTTGTGCCGACTGCAGGACAAATTCTGGATCTTGATTTTGTGAAAAGCTGCTGAATGGACCTTTTTTCTCTTCCCAAAAATTAGTTTTGAATCTGAACTCTCTGACGTTAAAGCAGAAGTAAGTGATATATTTGTGTTAATATAAGTCTTAAATAGTTATATCTTCCGACAGCAATCACTTACATAGAGTGTTTGGACCGAAACACGGGTCTGTCAGTCACTCTGCTCTGCTCTGAGCCGAGGAGAAAACATTTATCGTATCCTACAGTTTTTATCCAATGAGGAGAGAGAACGGCATGCAGGGCTGTGTGTGCAGCCAAGGGACGCGCCTGAATGTGGCGACGTAGGGACGATGACTGTTATGGTGCGTTCAAGGAAACTCGTAACTCGTGTTTTTCCAACCTGTGAAGTTGTACCAGTTCGATCTGGTACGAGTTCACGGGTCGGAAGTTACGAGTGGCCGTTATAGTGACTTTCACCGGTAAAACAGGTCGGAAAAACACGAGTGGGTTGCCTGAAACGCTACGAAGTCGTAAGTTGTGACTTGAAGCTGTAATTTACGGTTTCAAAAGCCTGCCTGGAACGCAGCATTAGCCAAAACGACCGGATCGCTTACTTCTGCTTTAAATGTTAAAGAGACCCCAAGGAGTTTGCTTTTGGTTATAAAAGAGTCTCATATTAATGTTGATGAATCTACGTTACCCACTTGTTAATGGGCCCATTTTCGATAAATATATCGTTTCGTCTTTATAGTTATTTTGATATTATTATTTAGTGGTCGACTCTGTTTCCCGGCCGCTGCCCAGCGGGCCATGGGAATAACGCGGCCGAATCGCCACTTATTTATGGTCAGAACTACTACTACTACTCTTCGAACCTCCGACTTTCGTTCTTGATGAATTAAAACATTCTTGGCAAATGTTTTAGCTTTTGTCCATCTTGCGCCGGTCCAAGAATTTCACCGTGCCCGCGGAGGCTCATGTGTAGTGTGAAAACACTTCGCTTTCCAAAACTCCTCGTTGTCCCTTTGAAGGACCTACAATTTAAAGGTCTGCCAATGACAAGTGACCTAAATATTTTACACGCATTTGGCAAAGCAGTGGGGGGTAATTTCAAACCATGGCTACAAACATGATGATAATGTTAATCATAATAACAATCAGGATCATAGTTATTATAGTCACCTGTTCCAGTGTAAATACTCCGGTACAAATGCTGCCTGTGGTTGTGTTCCCACAGTCAATAACTGAGGTCTGGAACTCCTGCAGAACTTGTTCCTCTGGAGTTGGAAAAATAAGGAAATGGACAATGGTGGATTAAAACCCAGACAACTCCTTTATGGTGAGTGTTTGAATTACTGTGTCAAACTGTGTGTTATGGACTCACCGCCTCCTTGCTCGGCGTTCCAGCCGGACACCCAGCACGTAGTGCCAACGCTGAAGGTTTGCCCGTTGTCCATGCAGATGGGCTGGATGTAGTCGGACAGGTTGGGTTTGGTTTCCAGGTGCAGCACTGCGACGTTAGACCCGTTCAGGCTGCTCAGAGTGATATTCGTCACGTTCAGTGTCACCTCAAAGGAATTGGATCCGTTCTGACTCAGTCGGCCCAGGATGACAGTCCAGTTGGATGGTGAGGGTGTACTGATGTAGACAGAATGAATGCAAAACTTTAAAGGGATAGTTCAACATTTTGGCAAATTGGCCCATTGTCATAATCCCTATAGTCATAGCAGTAGGTTTGTTACCTTTAATTGTCGGTGCAAGCTATTTTTAGAACAGCAGAGCAGAGCCGCGAGCTGTTTAGAGCTACGCTACGGAGGCTCATGGGATTTCTTGGTTTCCCTCATCAAACTCATCAAATACACAATCCAACAACTCCAAAACGCTCTGGTGGACAAGTTGTGACCTGCATTTGCCTCGAAAACTACTCTGTCGCGTATCGTTCTGTTATTATCTCATAGCGTGGTGAATGTGTTGGAGTTGTTGGATTGTGTATTTGATGAGTTTGATGAGGGAACCCAAGAAATCCCATTAGCCTCCGTAGCGTAGCTGTGAGCAGCTCGCGGCTCTGCTCCGCCGTTCTAAAAATAGCTTGCACCGACAGTTAAAGGTAACAAACCTACTTCTGTGACTATAGGGATTATGGCAATGGGCCGATTTGCCAAAATGTTGAACTATCCCTTTAAAACACTGGGTTGGTGTAAAACAAAGACTGAACTTCGGGCTGATACTGCCATATTTTCTTATCGTTAACCAAGCTGACAACTTTCGTCCCCCTGACCTCCCCTCCTCTGTCTGTAGCTCTCAGCTCATTGGTTCCAAATCCCGTCGTGTCACTCAGGTGTCTCACCTGGGGAAACAGTTGGCGTTGGTCAGCACAGCGTCCTCGGACACCAGCGTCCCGCCACACATGTGAGTTCCATTCATCTGTACGCTCGCCATCCACGGCCACATGCCAGCCGAGGCCACAGAGTTTCCCCCAGAAATACGTGAGTTCTTCTGGGCCTGGCCACAGAACACGGCTGGAGGGAGGAAACAACAGAGAGACAGAGGGGGTTGGGGGTGGGGTACCTTAAAATCAAACCACTGTCATTACAAACACAGGCTGTTTAGTCACACAAATGTAATGTGTGTAATACTCATAATGGACATCAGATGGCAAATGCATCACCATGCTGTTTTAAAAGCCTCCATGTTTCCCCACTAGGTGAGTTGACAGCTTTTGGTGTGTAAAGGGAAAAAGTTTGAAGATACTATGCTAACTATGCTATCGTTAGCGCTGTAAAAATAGTACAACGTCCAACCGAAACAGCTTCTTTAAAGGGATAGTTCAACATTTTGGCAAATTGGCCCATTGCCATAATCACTATAGTCATAGCAGTAGGTTCATTACCTTTAATTGTTGGTGTAAGCTGTTTTTAGAATGGCGGAGCAGAGCCGCGAGCTGCTCAGAGCTATGCTATAGAGGCTAATGGGATTTCTTGGTTTCCCTCATCAAACTCATCATTCATCACACTATGAGATAACAAAACAACATTACCAGACAGAGTTGTTTTAGAGGTAAATTCATGCAAAACTTCTGATGCGCGTTCCCGTCAGGAACAGTTTTTCATCAAGCAGTCTCTGCATTTCCCTCTAAAACAACTCTGTCTGGTAACGTTCTGTTATTATCTCATAGCGTGGTGAATGTGCAGGTCACAACTTGTCCACCAGAGCGTTTTGGAGTTGTTGGATTGTGTATTTGATGAGTTTGATGAGGGAAACCAAGAAATCCCATTAGCCTCCGTAGCATAGCTCTAAACAGCTCGCGGCTCTGCTCTGCCGTTCTAAAAATAGCTTGCACCGACAATTAAAGGGACAACGAGGAGTTTCTATTTGGTTATAAAAAAAGTGGATGAATCTCCGCTACCCACACTTGTTAATGGGCCCATTTTCGATAAATATATCGTTTTGTCTCTATCGTTATTTTGTTATTATTAGTGGTGGCGGAAATGCTGGTCGAGCCGACCAGCATTTCCTTACTTTCGGTTTCGTGGCGAGTCATGAGAATAACGCAGCCGAAACGCCGTTTATGGTCGGAACTACGACGGTATGTGAACCTCTTTGAACCTCTGACTTTAATTCTTGATGAATGAAAACATGAGTCTGTCTTGCGCCGGTCAAAGAATTTCACGGTGCGCACGGAGGCTCATAAATGTAGTGTGAAAACGCTTCGCTTTTCCAAAACTCCTCGTTGTCCCTTTAAAGGTAACAAACCTACTGCTATGACTATAGGGATTATGACAATGGGCCAATTTGCCAAAATGTTGAACTATCCCTTTCACCTTTAGAAACAAGAGGAGCTAGACTTTATATGAATGAGAATTTAAATCTGTGAAAGAATAATACATTTTTATTAAATGAAAACTGAATGTCTGTTTTTGCAGAGTGTGGAGACTCACGTGCAGCTGGTGTGGTTACTGGAGGTACTAGGGTTGTAGGTGCCGGCAGGCCTGGACAGGTGACACTCTGGTCACTGTCAGTCCCAGTGGATGTGAAGGTGATGAAGCCCGGCTTGTTGCTGGTGATTTGGCTGTTGATCCAGCTCTGATAGCGAGACACTCTGGCGTAGACTCCTGGGAAATTAGGCAGGGCACAACCAATTCCAAAACTCACGATTCCCGCTTGGATCCAGCGGCCGTTCTGCTTACTCACCATCGGCCCGCCAGAGTCGCCCTGAGACGAGAGGAACATTTAGGAGCTGGGAATCTATAGCTACATGAAGTAATATCTGAGATAAACACTGATAGTAAAATGATCACCTGGCAGGAGTCCTTCCCTCCTTCACTTAACCCGGCACATATCATGTTCCCTGTGATTGTACCCACTGCGTAGTTACAGTTGCACTGTCTGTTCCCCACAACTGGCACCTGCACCTCCATCAGGTTCTGTGGTGACGGAAGTGGCACTAAGGAGACACAGACACAGGTTAAATAAATGTGGTGAAATACACTCTCTCACAAAATGGGTCAACATCCACATCACTTCAGAAGCTAGCAAGAAACTATAGATACAAGTAAATATAGAATATAAAATATTGATCTTCTGCTGTTTAAGTTGCTTGTCTTTAGGTTTGTGAAATGAAATCAACAAATGTTCCTGGGAACATTAAAACTCCTTAGATAAACAAACCTCTTTGATTTTAAAGATGCCCTGAGGAAACCACTAGTGACACTATGGAGGAGTGTTTTCACAGGTGAGTCACCATTTAATTTGTGTCATGCACACACAAGATGCTCATCATAAACAAATCTATGGGTCCATGTGCTAAAGTTTCATGCTATTCTGTGACTCAACACATGGTGACGCTAATTCAAAAAAAAAAAAAACTCACCACCAGATCCAATGTTGCCCCAACCAGTGATCCACGAGTCAGTGCCTGCAAAGAAGACGCTGTCTGAGGCCGCCAGGCAGATGGGCCGGATGAAGTTGTTGAAAGAGACCGTTGAGGAGAGCTTTAGGAGGGCGATGTCGTTGTCACTAGTTGATGGATTGTAATCAGGATGGAGAATGGTCTGTGACACTGAACGAGAAACCTCGTTGGGGTTGGAGCCCTCTTGACTTTGACGTCCCAGAATCACAGTCTGTGGTGAAGAGCTGAGGTGACGAGAAGAGTTGTTGCATGTTAGTCAACTACACAAGGATTGTATGGAGCCTAGTTAATGTTAATGTTAATGGTTAATGTGTATCCTCAAAATATAAATTAAATATTCTCTCAATTTACTTATATTTGATATAATTTTTGATTACCTCACTTAATCCCACAAACTAACATTTTGTGCATTTTGTTATGCAAATATTATTGACCTCAGTTTTATGAGCTGAAACACATGTAATTATAATAGTTGTTTTGTTTTCCCTTAAACAGTGAAACGTCTTCTCATGGTATGTAGAAATGTAAAAGACGACAGGAAATTGTGTAGCTAACACCTGATGTCTATCCCAATCTCAGTCCAGATTAACTAAAAAAACACTGTGGATTAAACATCCACAGGGTTAATTTGAGGATAATTATCAGTTGTATGACAGGCTTCCTTGATTGTTGAGGGAGATACTAGTCTTAATTCTGTAAGTACAGTAATATTAGTACATTTTGCAGCAATGTAGACTCATTAGAAAACAACAGTAAATTCAAACATTTCAAATCGAGCAGTTACAGAGCAAAACGATGATTCATGTGGTGCAATACTGTGACAGTGTTCACTGTCTAGCTCAGTGTTTGTTCTCCACCAGTTCCTGAAGGAAACATCTGCTCCACTATGTTCAACAGCAGGGAGACGACTGTGACCTTTTACAGCCTCAGTTAGAATAAAGATATTCTCTGAACTTCTCAGACTGTTAGAGGCCTAAATAAAGAACTGAGAAGTTGGACAATATTTTTCTTCTTGAACGCCCCCCACCCATGTTGTGCTTTATTGCAGCTCCACCCTCAGTACTCACTCTGAGACGCAGTGAGCAGCCGTCAGAACCCATCCGTTGTTGATGAGGGTTCCTCCACAGAAGTGGCCTATAGACTGCAGACTGACCTGCCAGGGCCAGCTGCCCGCAGAGGCCACCTGTCCTCCAACAATCCTGCTGTTGAGTGGAGCAATACCACACACTGCGGAGAGACATGAAAACACACTGTGAGTGTAACGGAGGGTCCGGGTGCACTCACTCACTCATAAAGGACGTGCAAACCAAACTGCTAAACGGTCATTGACCTCTTGGCACAACGGTTTGCATCGTCGCCTGCCGTGTGGGACCTGGGGCAGTCCGTACCAAAACACAACGCAGAGGGCCAGATAACTCAGCTACAGTGGTGCTGTGACCCAGATGCCCTGGGTGGAGTGAGTTCAGCAGGGGTGGGTGTAACGGAGGGTCCGGGCGCACTCAATCACCCATAAAGGACGTGCAAACCCAACTGCTAAGCGGCCATTGACCTCTTGGCACAACGGTTTGCGTCATCGCAGTCCGTACCGCACACAATGCAGAGGGCCAGATTAACATCGGCTACATGAGCAACACTTGCCCTGCCCGACCACTGCAGTATTGTAAACCATTGTGGATTATAGATTGGATTAAAAGAAAAACTAATCTTATCTTTTATCTAACGGTTGAATTGCTTTAATTTCAAAATTGCCAAGAGTTTAGTAAAAGCAGAGTTAGCATTAGCCTAAACGCTGTTTACTACTAGTCTTGGCAGCCATTGTTACAACTACAATACAAAAGGGTTAACTTAAAATATGTCTTCTCACAAAACATGAGGGTCACTCTCCACCTCTGTAGACAGCTTTTGGTGTGTAAAGGATGAATTTTGAAGATACTGCTAATTATGCTATATTGTTAACTAGCCTGTGTAAGAGCCAAATCTTCGATAGAAACAGCTTCTTTGACCTTTAGAAACAAGTGGAGCTAGAATTTATATAAAATGAGAATTAAAATCTGCAAAAGAATGAATTTAGATTTTGACTTACTCTCACTTGTGTCTTCTGGAGGGGCTATGGTTTCTGGAGGGGCTACGGTTTCTGGAGGGGCTGTGGGGCTTCCACAGGTGAAGTTCTGGTCAGTGTCAGTCCCATTGGATGTGAAGGTGATGAAGCCCGGCTGCTTGGTGGTGATTGTGCTGTTGATCCAGCTCTGATAGCGAGACACTCTGGCGTAGACTCCTGGGAAATTAGGCAGGGCACAACCAATTCCAAAACTCACGATTCCCGCTTGGATCCAGCGGCCGTTCTGCTTACTCACCATCGGCCCGCCAGAGTCGCCCTGAGACGAGAGGAACATTTAGGGGCTGGGAATCTATACATGAAGTAATATCTGAGATAAACACTGACAGTAAAATGATCACCTGGCAGGAGTCCTTCCCTCCTTCACTTAGACCAGCACATATCATGTTCCCTGTGATCCTGCCCGCTCCGTAGTTACAGTTGCACTGTTTGTTCCCCACAACCGGCACCTGCACCTCCATCAGGTTCTGTGGTGACGGAAGTGGAACTAAGGAGACACAGACTCACGTTAAACTTGTTGTGAAATACACTCTCTCACAAAATGGGTCAACATCCACATCCACTTCAGAAGCTAGATACTACAAGTAAATATAGAATATAAAATATTGATCTTCTGCTGTTTAAAGGGATAATTCAACATTTTGGCAAATTGGCCCATTGGCTTATCCCTATAGTCATAGCAGTAGGTTCGTTACCTTTAATTGTCGGTGCAAGCTATTTTTAGAACAGCGGAGCAGAGCCGTGAGCTGCTCAGAGCTACGCTACAGAGGCTCATGGGATTTTTTGGTTTCCCTCATTACTCATCAAATACACAATCCAACAACTCCAAAACGCTCTGGTGGACAAGTTGTGACCTGCACATTCACCACGCTATGAGATAATAACAGAACGTTACTAAACGGAGTCGTTGTAGAGGTAAATTTATGCAAAACAGCTGATGCACGTTACCTGTCAGAGGCAGTTTTCCGGCAAGCAGTCTCTGTATTTGCCTCGAAAACGACTCCGTCTCGTAATGTTCTGTTATTATCTCATAGCGTGGTGAATGTGCAGGTCACAACTTGTCCACCAGAGTGTTTTGGAGTTTTTGGATTGTATATTTGATGAGTTTGATGAGGGAAACCAAGAAATCCCATTAGCTAGCCAAATTTGCCAAAATGTTGAACTATCCCTTTAAGTTGTTTGTCCTGAGGTTTGTGAAATGAAATCAACAAATATTCCTAGGAACATTAAAACTCCGTAGATAAACAAACCTCTTTGTTTTTTAAAGATGCCCTGAGGAAACCACCAGTGACACTATGGAGGAGTGTTTTGACAGGTGAGTCACCATTTAATAAGATGCTGCTAATCATAAACAAATCTATGGGTGCATATGCTAAAATGTTTCATGCTATTCTGCGACTCAACACATGGTGGCACTAATTTTTTTTTAAAAATGTAGAGCTGAAGCAACAAAGGCAACTACTAGCAACCAAACACAGTGACTCACCACCAGATCCAATGGTGCCCCAACCAGTGATCCATGAGTCAGTGCCTGCAAAGAAGTTGCTGTCTGAGGCCGCCAGGCAGATGGGCCGGATGAAGTTGGTGAAATTGACAGATGCGTTGAGCCTCAGGAGGGCGATGTCATTGTCAGTAGTTGTTGGATTGTAATCAGGATGGACAACGGTCTGTGACACTGAACGAGAAACCTCGTTGGGGTTGGAGCCTTCTTGACTTTGGCGTCCCAGAATCACAGTCTGTGGTGAAGCGCTGAGGTGACGAGAAGAGTTGTTGCATGTTAGTAGACACAAGGATTGCATGGAGCTTAGGAAGACATGGTTAATGTGTATCCTCAAAACAGTTTTATGAACTGAAAAAGATGTATTTAATATAAAACTTATTCAATAAATTCAATAAATGTAAAAGATGACACAGTTTGGCCACAGGCTTCGTTAATGGTTGAGGGGGATACAAGTCTTAATTCTGTACAGTAATACTGAGTAGTGGAACAGTACTTTTCTTCTTGAATGCCCCACTCCCCTGATTTATCCTGTAACCCTCCGGTTGGAGACATGTTGTGTTTTGTTGCAGCTCTACGCTCAGTACTCACTCTGCGACGCAGTGAGCAGCCGTCAGCACCCATTCGTTGTTGATGAGGGATCCTCCACAGAAGTGGCTAGAGCTCTGCAGACTGACCTGCCAGGGCCAGCTGCCCGCAGTGGCCGCCTGTCCTCCAACAATCTTGCTGTTGAGTGGAGCAAGACCACACACTGAGGAGAGACATGAAAACACACTGTGAGCAACACTTGCCCTGCCCGACACTTGTAACATTGTAAACCATTATGGACTGGATTAAAAGCAAAACTAATCTCATTTTGTTAATTGTCTAAAGGTTTAATTGCTTTTAAATCTAAATTGTCTTTAGTTTATTTTAAAGCAGCTAACAGAGTTAGCATTAGCCTAAATGCTGTTTATTGATCTTGGCAAAAGTTTAGCCATTGTAACATCATGAAAGGGTTAAAATACGTCTTCTCTCAATACATGAGGGTCACTCTCCACCTCTGTAGACAGCTTTTGTTTTGTAAAGGTATAAAGTTTAAAGATACTATGCCAACTACTATGTAAAAATAGTAGCCCATAATGGACTAAGCCACATTACTGATGTGTTAGGGTTGAAACTGACATATTCATCTCGACACACTGAGGAGAGACATGAAAACGTACACTGTGAGCAACACTTGCCCTGCCGAACTCTTATTGTAAACCATTATGAAATGAAATGAATCTCATTTCATAAATTGTCCAAAAAATTCCATATTGTCCCTAGTCTGAGGTTCTTTGCACTGCTCTCCTCTGCTCTTCCCTCCAAGTGGCCAGCTAACCCTAACCCTAACTCTGCTACTCTCCAACCTCCATGAAGCGACTTGAGCGCCTACCAAAGGATTTAAGGACAAGCACCAATCAGCACGACACAAGGTCTAGTTGGGTTTACAGCACTGGGCCTAGTAAGCTTACTTTGTACTACACCGTTGGACTAAGCATAGGACTTTTCAGCTGTGCCAATGTACATATTGATTTAATTAAAAGTAATTGGAGCTTTGTCGTTTTGGCCCCTCGTAATCAGATATCTTCTGATTTGGCGTTAAAAAAAAAACAACTTACCATCAGACTGTGAGTGAGACTCTGAAAAGTAGAAAGAGAAATATTCTTGAAACAACAATTCTGTGTCTTGTGTTTACACCACATAGATGTGAATTTTTTCCCCCGTCTTTAAAAGTTTTGAACAGACAGACTGCAGATGGCATCAATGCAATCGATAAATAAATAGGTATGATTACATACAGTAATGGTATTTTGCAATAGTTCAAATATTGGCCATATAGTGCCCATGTTAAAACTCAGAAAACAAAACAAACAAGAACAATAAAGAGAGAGAAAAAAAAGATGTGCATATATGCATTTGTGGCACAAATGCATATGCAAGCCAAACACATGTTCGAACATAGGCTATGTGTATATGCTACCTGCATATACACTAATCTATAAAGCTGAAAGCTAAGTCCAGTTGACCTGATTCAATTGCCTAGAGATGCTTACTTTGGAAATGGACAAATGAGAATTAACACAGACTAATCTATATAGGTTTCAAAGTTTGCTCGACATAATTTTTCCTTACCTGGTGTCAGGAGAGTCAGCAGAGTTGCCACACACATCACTTTGTAGAGAGCCATAACTAAAAGTCCATATATTGTCATCTGCACTGATATAAGTACCCTTCGTCTCTCCTCCCTCTCTATCTCCCTCTGCATAAACTCAGAACAGGCCTGCTCAAGGTGGTGGAACAGGTCTGCTCCCGGTTTCAGTTAGTCATAGGTCACATCCCCTATACACCCTCATTCAGGTATGGTACATTATAGATGTCCTCACTCATGATGTCTGATCAGGTCTGCCAACAACACATAATGGACATGATGTCTTCTTGTCATGAGGCATGTTTCAGTGTTCAACTTATAATTATATAATAATAATAGCGCCATGCTGCAGGAGTGCATCTTGTGCGTGTCGCCTTTTTGATGGTGTGACTTTCTAGTGTCACATACTAACAATAAATAATTATAATTTAAGCACTTTTAAAAACAAAGTTGAGTCTGTCATCCATCTGTCTAAAACACCTGTGTAGTAGTAGTAGTAGGTTTTTTATTTAAACGTGGTGTCTCATGGGCTTACAAGACACACCAAACACAAAACAGAGGGCTGTGATTCAGCCTGCCCTCAGTGTCAAGGTGATTTTATCTGCTTAGTTTCTGTCAAATTTAGGCTTACAACTTAAATGGTTCAATGTCATTCATTGTTGTGAATACAAATTTGTACTCAGGTCCCAGTACAACAGTCAAGATGAAAAGTAAACACATCTAAAAACAGGCACAATCTAAAAACATACAATCCTGAAACTAATGTCCAGAAGATGATAGTGGATAGCAGATATGTGAAGTGCAATATGTAATACATTTGGGCTTGTGACAAAACGGTAGCTCCTATTAGAAGAAGAAGCAGACCATGAGTGTCCAAAGGCCTGAACATGTTCATACTGTATGTTTTTAGTGTTTCTAGAGTAAATATTAAAAGAAAGAGACAATTCTACTTTTCTCTGGAAATCAGTTTGGAGTCAATGGGCAGCTGGATGGGACTGGCGTCCATAAGAAGCTTGTTGTACAAATTCAAAGATTAAATTAACTAATTTACAAAGAAAGAAGGAATTGGGGGGTTTGTCAGTACCTAACTTAAAACTGTACTTCCACGCAATTGCGCTCTGGCCCCAGCGCAATTACAGGACGTCTTATTAACAAACCTCTCTATTAAAAAATGTAAACAAAAATATGGACAAATCATAACGAGTGCAATTGAAAACTTAAGGAAGATAGAAAGTATGTTTAAATGGAAATCAAAATGGCACACTAATACACCTTTATTCCAGGGTTAGATTTGGAGGTAGGATTTAGAATGATGTGGTTGTTTTTCTTTCTTTTTGTTTGTTTATTTGTTTGTTTTGTTTGCTTGTCTGTTTATTTGTATGTCTGTTTGTTAACAATTGTGGATGTTTCCTATGGGATGTTTTATTACCAAAAGGAAGAAAACAAAAGAGAGAACGTCTACAGTTGCATGTTAGGTGTGATCACTGCACATCTCTGGGTCTATAACATCTTTGTTTTATTTATCTCTACTTTGATGCTGTGAACGTTGGTCTGAGAGAGAGACAAACTTAAACCTGTCTCTGCCTGTTCTGTATGTGTGTGTGTTTGTATGATATGGATTTTATTTACTGTAATAAAGTGAAAAAAAAAAAAAAAAAAGAAGAAGCTTGTTGTACAAATTCTATACGTTTCTGTTTTTTTTAAAGCACATTGTGAGAAAGATAATAAGTTTGTCTACAACTGTGTAAAAAATGATGTCACCCATACCTTACCACTCTAGCCTGAAGGTTCCTTGCAATACAGACCCATCCTGGTAATTTCGTGGTGTCTAGCTCAGAGGTCAGCAGTTTTTCACATGTACTGTACGACAATACCTGAAGGTGAAGAAAACATAAACCACAACAACAGGATCTTGAAAGCTGGCCTTACCTTAAATCTCAGTGGCCAGTCTGGAGAATTTGGCGTTTCAACTGTTTTTCAGCTGGATTTCCCAGAGGGAGGGAGCCATGATGAAGTGGACATGTTTAGATAGATAGATAGAGGACCACCAGTTTATAAACATGGTCACAGAAAACACAGGTCCACAGTCAGCCAATACACCATGTTTCTCTAGAAGAACAGGATGGTCAACATGCCCAACAATCAGCGAGAACAGAACTTGGGGCCGAAATTCATCAGGAACGAGTGCTTTCACAAGGAATACACATATTTCATGGACGACACTCTTCAGGAGGTCTATGCAGTGCGATAAGGGGAAGTATGGGACATACTGCTTACCACTGTCTATCACCCTGTGAAGCAGAAACTTGGTTGGGTGTTGAGATTATCTACTTTTACAAGGCTTTAAAGCAGAAGTAAGCGGAATATTTGTGTTAATATAAGTCTTAAATAGTTATATCATCCGACAGCAATCACTTACATAGAGTGTTTGGTCCGAAACACGGGTCTGTCAGTCACTCTGCTCTGCTGTAAGCTGAGGAGAAAACTTTCCTTGTATCCTACAACCTTTATCCAATGAGGAGAGAGAACGGCATAAAGGGGCGGTCCTCTCTGTGTGTGCAGCCAAGGGATGCGTGTGAATGTGGTGACGTAGGGACGAGGGCGGGGACTGCTAACTCCATCGGCTGACAAGAAGTTAGCCAAAACCACCGGATCGCTTACTTCTGCTTTAATCTGGCCTTGTCGTTTGATTCAGACGAAGAACCTGTTGCGATCATGGCGGACAGGGCGGATGATGATGACTCCAATTAACGGTTCCTTCTGCAGCCAGGTGGGGACTACAATCAAGCTTTTTTTTTCTTTTTTTACCTATATTTTTAGGGGCTTTTTTTGCCTTCAATGGACAGGACAGTTGAGACAGAGACAGGAAATGGGAGGCAGAGAGGGGGGGAATGACATGCAGGATAGGGCCGCTCGATGCAGGATTCAAACTGGGGCCGCCTGCAGTGAGGACTATTCACAAGTTTCCGAACGTCATCTGTTTGGTGGAATTGTACGTTTACGTTTCCACGGTTTTCAGTCGTTGTCATAGTTGCGGTAAACGCATGGATCTATTAACGCTGGATTTTAACACGGATGTCAATTTGTGTGATATCCACTGTTAAAAGCTGGTGTGATGATCCATGCATTTTACAGATTTTAATTGAGGAAAAAAAAAGAGTAATCCATGCATTTACCGCGACTACCGAAACCATGGAAACGTAAACATAAAATTCCACCGGAAGAGCAAAACCGGCAAAACAGGCCATACAGGCTCGGAAAAAGGTGGATAGCCTCAACTAGAGTGCCTATATAGGCACTCTAGCCTCAACACATAACTGAGCTAAACACCGCCCCTACCCCCCTACTACAATCAAGCTTTGACTGAACACAAAATGACTTTGCACCTGTTTGAAGCCACGTCCTCCCCCAGCTGCACCAGTAGAACAAACCAACTGGCTGTTGCAGCGGAGATGAATGTTTATGCAAAATTGTATTTTTTGTTTTAGATTTGTCATGAACTCTGTCTTCATGTAGACACTAAAGCTCCGTTGATGAGTATCAAAAACCCACATTAGACCTCAGCAGGTGGGGGGCTCGGGGGTTGAGTGGATAGAGCGCCACGCATGTTGTTTTTTAAAGAAGCTGTATTGATATTTTGGTAACACTTTATTTGACGCCTATCTCTATAACGCATTATAATCATACTTAAAATGAGTTATAATGCAGTTATAGCACTGTTTATAAACACTCATAAATGATCATAATGCTTTATAACAATAATCATAACACACTATAAAGCATTTTATCATGACTCATAAGGTCAGATATTATAATACATGATAATTGTTAGTAACTCGCCACATCGATAATGCATTATAAATATAGTTATGTGTTATAATTGGGTTATAAACGTGTATAACTCTCATTATAAACATTCAGAAATGATCATAAGGCTTTATAACGATAAGCATAACACATTATAGAGCATTATAACTCTATTATAATACTTGACCTTATAAGCCTAAAATTATCTATGTGTTAGGCATATTGTTATAAAGTCTTATGATAATTTACCAGTGTTTATAATGATAGTTTTACACATTTATAAGCCAATTCTAACTATATTTATAATGCATTATCGATGTGGGCATTGTCAGCGAGTTACTAACAATTATAATGTATACTTGACTTTATAAGTCATGATAAAATGCTTTATAGTGTGTTATGATTATTGTTATAAAGCATTATGGTCATTTATGAGTGTTTATAACTATAGTTATACAATGCTATGACTGCATTATAAATAAATTATAAGTATGGTTATAATGCTTTATAGAGATAAGTATCAAATAAAGTGTTACCGATATTTCTTCAGCATGGATGTGATGGGAGTCACTCCGTTTGCGAAGCATCTATTATTATTTTTCTCATGTAAAGACAAACTGGATTTGCCAGTTAGTCTACAAACATTCAGATATGCTGAGCTACACAAGGAAGTCTTCAGGAATGAAGAAGTGTAAACTGAAACGTCATCACTGCAACTCCCACACAATGATTAAGAAAAAAAACTCAGGAGATGATAAACAATTAAAAATAATTACTTGCTCATTGCTCCAGGTGATGAAACTGCTATCGCCATTATATAAGAAAAAGGAAAACAATTTGGCCGTCTTCATCGTTCAAGTTTCATGTGTTAGGATAAGCATTAAAATATGATGAATTAATGTTTAATATCCCTGATTACAGCAACGAGGATTGTAATAGTTGTGACAATTATGAGAGATTAAACCTGCATCATCTTTCCCATACTTAACACAAACCGAACAAGTTCATGAGGTTGGGTATGTTTCGCTTCTGCATCTCCCCCGGGCACGTCTGTAGTTTCTGACACCAGAGCGCCATCAGTTTTATTAGTTTCCTGTACAAACCAGTTGCTTGAAAGCAGCATGATGTCAACTGTAAACAAGTCGATGGTGAATAAGGACCACAGAGGCACTGTTTGGTTTTATCAACACGTTCTTTTGAAAACCAGCACAAGACAATACAAAAATCAACTCATGAATAAATAAATACATAAGTAAGAGTTCAGCCTCAATAAAACACCTTCACTGTGGGGCCTCATTTACAAAAGTCTGTGTTAATATGGAGAGCGTCTGTCAAAATAAGATTAGAAGGAGGAAGTTAAAGGCATAACTGAGTCTTTATAAAGCAGGTTGGTGTGTCAGGTTGACAGCAGCGAGGTGAGGTGAGGTCTGGTAACCACACATCACTGATAGGACAAAGAGCAGCTTTAGTTCAATTATAGTTAAACCTGTTCACAAACAAATGAATAAATAAGACACTGGGACTTCACAGAGGTTCATCACAAACCTGTCTGATGACTCACGTTCATTAAACTGCACGAACATGTCAATGAACTCTTCACCTCAATTCTCTCACAATTCCCTTTAAACACTCAAATATGACAAAAAGAGAAAATCTGTTAGTTGACTGGATCCTGCACGAGGCTCATCAACCGTTTCAGCACGTTAGAGAAATTAATCTTAAAGCCCCTACAAGGAACTTTTAACTGGATATGCAAAAGTCTCTGGTTTCTGCTGATGTCGCTGTGTGTGACCTTTAACAGCAAATGAGCCCATCGGTGTGAAGATCAGCTGTTTCTAACTAGTGAAACCGGGACCTCAAGACCTCAAGTCGCGCAGACGTAAAATATGTAGGATGATAATTAATAAGTTTCTTTTCTTTTCACTGAAAATGCGCATATCACTACACACAAAGGTACATTTCCAAAGTAACTTGCCTAAAACTGCTCACAAAAAAAGTTAGTCTCGAGCCCTGACGCATGAGCGCTAGAGCTCATGGGAAATGCAGTCTTCATTCCGACAAAACGCAAGCGCTTTTGTCCACAGGGAACGCCAAAATAAAGAAAAACTGAAAGTTCCTTGTAGGGGCTTTAACCAAAAACTAAAAACTACTATCCGTTCTGCAGAGATGACTTTGATAACATTGTTCATCTGGTCTGTTTCCAGTGATGATGCTGGTGATTTAAATATTATCCTCATCGACTGGACTGTTTGTTTTTCTGAATGAGGCCCCACTGAGCAGGAGAAGGTGGAAGTGAGCAAACAGAAAACAGGGAGACTCACATATTTCTACACATTGAATCAAGAGGATCAAAGTTAACAGTTATATAAAAGGAGTGGGTGGGGTTCAGTATGAAGTGGTGGCTCTGGCTCTGTATGGGACCGGGGAACATAGGACCCTTTTCCCCAAAAGGGTCCTATGTTCCCCGCTGTGTACTGACCAGGGAACATAGGACCCTTTTTTAGAAAAATGGACCTGTGCAATTTTTGGTCCCATACCTGCAGTGGAGTTGTGACTTGGCATATTTTGGCCTATTTTTGAGTGAGAAGTTGAGTTGTGACTTTGAGTGAGAAGTGTAATTGTCCCATTGGTTGGGTTTATGCAATGAAGAAAGGAGTTGGTTAAGTTTAGTAAAAAAGACCAGGTAGTGGCTAGACAGGCCAGATAGATAGAGAGAGTCCATCGACCAGCAACAGCGGGGAACATAGGACCCTTTTTTTGAAACAGGGTTCTATGTTCCCAGTTTGCGACCGGGGAACATAGGACCCTTTTTGGGAAAAACGGGGAACATAGGACCCTTTTTCAAAAAGAGGGTCCTATATACCCCGATCGGGGAACATAGGACCTGGGGAACATAGGTATGCTCCCGTCCTAGCAAACTGTGTTGATCGAGATTGTCTTGTGGTAGAGTGAGCACTCACCCTGAATCTCAAAAAAGGAGAAAAAAAAAAAAAAACTCTCATGTGGAGGTGCACGGCCAAGGCAAACAAGAAGAGAAGAGAAAACCAGCACCCTCCAATCAGCTCCTTTTAACTTTTTATTGTAGGACAGGCAGGCAGGACAGACGTTTCGACCGAAGTCTTTTTCAATGTAAACACACAGGTGCCTGAGGTGGGAGATAAATACCCTAGAGGCTAATTGAACCAGGTGTATGACCCTCAGTCATTAGACCTCCTCACAGAAAATACACATGAACACACATAAGGCCCACAGGGCAAAACATCAAAAACGAAGGGCTACAAAATACCCTCCAGTGTACAAGAATACAAAAATATATACATATTAGAAAAAATGTCAAGGCACCAGAGCCACCATGGAGCCTTACATAACATGAAGCATAATGACACTTACAATGAAAAACAAGGACATAAGGGCAACAGTGTCTCATGTTAATAAATAAATATCTGACCCCCTCCACATTAAGTGAAGGGAGGGGTACTCAAAAAAAGCCTCGAAACAGAGACCACAAAACAGACCCAAACAAGCCTCAAAAAGAGACCACTGAATATAGACCCCGTAAAATTCAAACCGCTGGTCAAAGTACAAAAATATTTTTTGAAAATTGTTCGTATCGTATCATTTAAGTATAGAATGAGAAAACGCTACAGTCTAGTATACAAAAAATTTTATCTACATATAAATATCAAATCTGACAAGGCGCAAGAGAGACCATAGTAGACCTTTACATTAACCTGTTGCCACTCCGACGGTCGGGGGGGTTTTAATCAGGGAGGTGTCATCAGGATGTCACCAGTCACTTGAAATAGTCATGCCACATATCGTTGGAAAGCTAAAACTCTTGTGATTAAAGATATGCCGACCATTCCTAAATATAATCATCACAGCAACACTCGAATCAGACTATAAACATGCTAACAAAGTTCGTAAAAAGCCGATATAACTCACGATTTGTGTCAGGGCAGGCTCAGGATCACAGGGTTTCCCCACAAACTTGGTGTCGTTACATTCAGAAAAGTCCAGTAAATCCAATCCAGTAAAGTATTTAGTCCAAAACACACGGTTGTACCGGTAGATAACCTCATCCCGCTGCTGCATCTTATGAAATTACGCATTGTATATCCAGTAAATCCGTTTATTTCTCCTCATAAGTCCGGCGTTTACATGAAAACAATGTTTATTTCACTTTACAAAATGGCGCTGCCCTCTGACCTTTCGAAATTTCAGCTCACTCGACCAATCACAAGCTCCCTCTCTCCGGCTGCCGCCTGCAATAGCGAATGAGTGGCTGTGTCTCATGAGGAACATCCCCTCCGACAGCGCTGAATGGCTTCAGCCAATAGAAACAGATCCCGATGACAACTGTAGCATTGAATAGCCAATGAAATTACGAAACGAACGATGTGCTGCATTCACGGTCCCTGGGAAAAGGCAGCACCGCCATTTTCATGCGTAACTTTGCAAAAGCTGCACTTTGGCGCATGTATTGTTTGTCAATGGCAACTTTAGGAAAACGCCTAGATATACACTTAGAAAAACATGTGTAAAATACTCATTTTTAGCAGGATTGTTATCAAATTTGAACTGGGGCCAGGTAAGGCTTCATGCTGTAGTCCCATTGTGTTTTCCAGCTAAAATTCTCAGCTACACTCATCTTCAGGCATCTGATTGCAACAAAAAAATTCAGGCGAGAATAAAAACATTCTAATTCAGTGTGCTCCCACTTAGATTACTCAATGATAGTAGCACTTATAGTGATTATTTCAGTTTGGGGAAAAACTTCAGAGTGATACCTTTCAAAAGAGACCAAGCCCATCCATATTCTCCAAACAGTTCAAGAACAGCATTCAATTTACTTTGGGTACGCCTTGGATAGGCGAATATTACAGAATTTATAGGAGTGACAACACATAGCATCATAACATTACAGCGCAAACAAAGACGTCGGTGCCTCAATCTGACAGTTGTAATTCTGTGTATCAGAACCCCTCTACAAGGGGTATAGACCTTGAAGATAGACAGGTAGGTAGGTAGGTAGGTAGGTAGCAAGCTTCGGGAGCAGCCATTGTGGCTGTAGATATCCTGAGCTGGACAAGGAAGTCGGCTTCACTGAGGGGAAACAGGTGTGGATTGCACGTATGCAAAAGTGAAAAGTCATGATTGAAACTTTGCAGCTTGAAGTTTGCATGTTTTCCTGCAGGTTAAAGTTGTTTCCTGTAGCTGCTGATGTGTCCAGTACAGTGACATCATCAGATTAACTAGTTTCCTCCCAGTTGAGCTGCTTCTCATTTGACTGGAGAATTTGAATTATGAGCCTGAATGCGGCCAGATCCCTTCCTGCTGTCCATTGACTCCAATACAATTTTCTTACGCAGTTTCTGTTTTTAACTCGCAAGGGTTTCCAAAATATTTACTCTAGAAACACTAAATCAAATCTTTCTCTTGGTTTCTGTCTTGCACAGAGAAAGATGATCATGTATCTGTAATTAGCTCTGTGTATAGCCTAATATATGACTCTTGATCTCAATGTTATGAGTTAACCAGATCATGTGCCCTTGTGGCACTTGCAAAAATTCGTAATTTTCTAGTTTTGAGTTTTGGAAACCCAAGTATTTTGGATTTGTTGATATTATATCAAGGACAAGTAAAACTCAAGATTTGCCACAAACATTTTTATTATTATTATTTTTTTAACCTTCACAAAAATATTTAATTAATTTGAAAAATATGTACAGCTTGTTTTCTGTTGGCTGTTGGCATTTCTACATGGACTGAACGCTTTACTTTCATAGTCTTAACATAGAGCCTAAATCTGATTTATAATAAAACAACAAATGGACATTCACATTGGGTCATAGTTAAGTGAATGCAGTTTTAAAGGGATAGTCCAAAATTTTGGCAAATTCACCCATTGCATGTTCATTACCTTTAATTGTCGGTGCAAGCTGTTTTGAGATCGGCGGGGCAGAGACACAAACTGCTCAGTGCAACGCAATGGAGGCTAATGGGATTTCCACGTTTCCCTTATTAAACTAAATACACAATCCAACAACTCCAAAACGCTCTCGTGGACAAGTTGTGACCTGCACATTCACCACGCTATGACATAATAACATATAATTATGTAACATTACAACACATGCAAGCAAATACTCGGTACTACTTTAGCTTTTGAAGTCACTCTGCCGACCAGTCGCGTCTGGGATGTAGTTCCGATTACGTATTTACCTTGAAAACAACTCTGTCTCGATTATTTCATAGTGTGGTGAATGTGCAGGTCTATGAGAGCGTTTTGGAGTTGTTGGATTGTGTATTTGATGAGTTTGATGAGGAAAACCCCAGAAATACGGCGCGCCGTGTAGAGCTCATGTCTGTCCTGCCGATCGAAAAATAGCTTGCACCATCAATTAAAGGTAATGAACCGACTCCTGAGACTATAGGGATAATGGCAATAGGCGAATTTGCCAAAATGTTGAACTATCCCTTTAAGATGACATTGTCTCTCAGTTAATGGGTGTTCACATTCATTTGTTCATCATGTAAAACACTATTAACAGAAGATTCAGAGGTTTCTATGAGAAGAGGAGGAGACACATAAAGAGGATAAGGAGATGGCAGGAGAAGAAGAGGGATGGGGAATGGGTAAGAACGCCCCCGCTGGTGGTCATGGTGGGGGCAGCTGTGGTGGCGTTGGTGGCGTTGGTGGTGTCTGGAGTCAAGAACTCCCCGACTGTCTCAGACAAGAAGCTCTGGAACTCGCTCAGTTTGGTGAAGACCATCATCCTTGGTGGTGAATCACGTCCAGATGAGTTGCTGGTGGAGTTGCTGGTGGAGTTGTTTTCAAACGATAACACGGCCGCCTGAAACCAGGAGTCTCCCTGCTTACACATGAGCGGGCTGCCAGAGTCACCCTGAACAGAGATGGAAACGTTCAAGTCCAACACACTTAGGACTCTGTATTAACATGTAACCTATATAAATATATATTTAAAACATCAGCCAGATAAAAATCAGGTATCATTAAGAAAAATCACATCACATGGTCTCACTTCAATGACCTTTACTCTTGTGCCGACTGCAGGACAAATTCTGGATCTTGATTTTGTGAAAAGCTGCTAAATGGACCTTTTTTCTCTTTCCAAAATGATTTTTGAATCTGAACTCTCTCACGCTAAATGTTAAAGATTCCTCGAGGAGTTTGCTTTTGGTTATAAAAGAGTCTCATATTAATGTGGATGAATCTACGTTACCCACACTTGTTAATGGGTCCATTTTCGATAAATATATCGTTTCGTCTTCATAGTTATTTTGATATTATTATTTAGTGGTCGACTCTGTTTCCAGGCCGCTGCCCGACGGGCCATGGGAATAACGCGGCCGAATCGCCATTTATGGTCAGAACTACTACTACTACTACTCTTCGAACCCCCGACTTTCGTTCTTGACGAATGAAAACATTCTTGGCAAATGTTTTAGCTTTTGTCCATCTTGCGCCGGTCCAAGAATTTCACCGTGCCCGCAGAGGCTCATGTGTAGTGTGAAAACACTTCGCTTTCCAAAACTCCTAGTTGTCCCTTTGAAGGACCTACAATTTAAAGGTCTGCCAATGACAAGTGACCTAAATATTTTACACACATTTGGCAAAGCAATGGGGGGTAATTTCAAACCATGGCTACAAACATCTAGATAAACACAAAGACGTAGCCAGATGAATGATAATGTTAATCATAATAACAATCAGGATCATAGTTATTATAGTCACCTGTTCCAGTGTAAATACTCCGGTACAAATGCTGCCTGTGGTTGTGTTCCCACAGTCAATAACTGAGGTCTGGAACTCCTGCAGAACTTGTTCCTCTGGAGTTGGAAAAATAAGGAAATGGATAATGGTGGATTAAAACCCAGACAACTCCTTTGTGGTGAGTGTTGGAAATACAGTACTGTGTCAAACTGTGTGTTATGGACTCACCGCCTCCTTGCTCGGCGTTCCAGCCGGACACCCAGCACGTAGTGCCAACGCTGAAGGTTTGCCCGTTGTCCATGCAGATGGGCCGGATGTAGTCGGACAGGGTGGGTTTGGTTTCCAGGTGCAGCACTGCGACGTTAGACCCGTTCAGGCTGCTCAGAGTGATATTCGTCACGTTCAGTGTCACCTCAAAGGAATTGGATCCGTTCTGACTCAGTCGGCCCAGGATGACAGTCCAGTTGGATGGTGAGGGTGTACTGATGTAGACAGAATGAATGCAAAACTTTAAAGGGATAGTTCAACATTTTGGCAAATCGGCCCATTGCCATAATCCCCATAGTCATAGCACTACGTTTGTTACCTTTAATTGTCGGTGCAAGCTATTTTTAGAATGGCGGAGCAGAGCCGCAAGCTGCTCAGTGCTACGCTACGGAGGCTAATGGGATTTCTTGGTTCATCAAACTTATCAAATACACAATCCAACAACTCCAAAACGCTCTGGTGGACAAGTTGTGACCTGCATTTCCCTCTAAAACAACTCTGTCTCGTAACGTTCTGTTATTATCTCACAGCGTGGTGAATGTGCAGGTCACAACTTGTCCACCAGAGCGTTTTGGAGTTGTTGGATTGTGTAGTTGATGAGTTTGATGAGGGAAACCAAGAAATCCCATTAGCCTCCGTAGCGTAGCTGTGAGCAGCTCGCGGCTCTGCTCCACCGTTCTAAAAATAGCTTGCACCGACAGTTAAAGGTAACAAACCTACTTCTGTGACTATAGGGATTATGGCAATGGGCCGATTTGCCAAAATGTTGAACTATCCCTTTAAAACACTGGGTTGGTGTAAAACAAAGACTGAACTTCGGGCTGATACTGCCATATTTTCTTATCGTTAACCAAGCCGACAACTTTCGTCCCCCTGACCTCCCCTCCTCCGTCTGTAGCTCTCAGCTCATTGGTTCCAAATCCCGTCGTCTCACTCAGGTGTCTCACCTGGGGAAACAGTTGGCGTTGGTCAGCACAGCGTCCTCGGACACCAGCGTCCCGCCACACATGTGAGTTCCATTCATCTGTACGCTCGCCATCCACGGCCACATGCCAGCCGAGGCCACAGAGTTTCCCCCAGAAATACGTGAGTTCTTCTGGGCCTGGCCACAGAACACGGCTGGAGGGAGGAAACAACAGAGAGACAGAGGGGGTTGGGGGTGGGGTACCTTAAAATCAAACCACTGTCATTACAAACACAGGCTGTTTAGTCACACAAATGTAATGTGTGTAATACTCATAATGGACATCAGATGGCAAATGCATCACCATGCTGTTTTAAAAGCCTCCATGTTTCCCCACTAGGTGAGTTGACAGCTTTTGGTGTGTAAAGGGAAAAAGTTTGAAGATACTATGCTAACTATGCTATCGTTAGCGCTGTAAAAATAGTACAACTTCCAACCGAAACAGCTTCTTTAAAGGGATAGTTCAACATTTTGGCAAATTGGCCCATTGCCATAATCACTATAGTCATAGCAGTAGGTTCATTACCTTTAATTGTTGGTGTAAGCTGTTTTTAGAATGGCGGAGCAGAGCCGCGAGCTGCTCAGAGCTACGCTACGGAGGCTAATGGGATTTCTTGGTTCCCCTCATCAAACTCATCATTCATCACACTATGAGATAACAAAACAACGTTACCAGACAGAGTTGTTTTAGAGGTAAATTCATGCAAAACCGCTGATGCGCGTTCCTGTTGGGGGCAGTTTTTCAGCAAGCAGTCTCTGCATTAACCTCTAAAACAACTCTGTCTGGTAACGTTCTGTTATTATCTCATAGCGTGGTGAATGTGCAGGTCACAGCTTGTCCACCAGAGCGTTTTGGAGTTGTTGGATTGTGTTTTTGATGAGTTTGATGAGGGAAACCAAGAAATCCCATTAGCCTCCGTAGCGTAGCTCTAAACAGCTCGCGGCTCTGCTCTGCCGTTCTAAAAATAGCTTGCACTGGATATCTCTACCATTGTCTATGTTGGGGAGGATCTCCTTGCTCAAAATGAATATCTTGCCGAGACTCCTTTATCACCTTCAAATGATCCCTATTTTACTTAATAATAAAACTATTAAGAAGGTGAACAGCTGGTTTAGTACATTTATTTGGAACAAAAAGAAGCCTCGATTAAAGATGGCTAAGCTACAGATGTCTGTGGAGAAAGGTGGCTTGGCCGTCCCTAATGTTAGACTTTATCAGCTTGCTGCACAGCTTCGCTACATAGCTGATTGGATTAATGGTGACTCGGAATCAGTTTGGTTAGATCTAGAAACACTTAATGCAGGTAGCCCTTTGCCAAGTCTGTTATTCGCCCTAGATTTTAAAAAAATTAAGAGTGTCTCAGTTAATAATATTATAGTTAAAACAACTCTACAAGCCTGGCAAGCAATAAGGAAGCTGGAGGGCCGTGCAAATACATTGTCTTCTCTAGCTCCTTTACACTGTAACATTGATTTTGCCCCAGCCAGCACAGATGGTGGTTTTAACATTTGGAGAGATAGAGGGGTCTTAACCCTAGGGCATTTATTTCATAAAGGAGTGATGCTCCCATTTACAGAAATTGAAAAGAAATATAATTTACCTCCACATAATTGCTTCAGATTTTTCCAAGTCCGTAGCTTCATTAAGGATCAAAATAGTCATGTCTTTGACCATCAGACTTCAAAGATGGAGCGCCTGCTTCTCAACCGAGGCAAAAAATCAGTCCTTGGCCGGGGTTATGTTGAACTTAATCTTGCCAGCAATATGGATACAGACTATCTACGGCAGGTGTGGAATAAGGATCTCAATCTCAGAATTGATGAGACAACATGGTCAGAAATGTGGCAACGGGCGAAAGAGATCTCTATTTGTAATCGAACTAGAGAGACCCAGTTTAGGATACTGCACAGATTGCAGATTACCCCCCAGCTCAGACATAGGATGAATCCGAGTTTGACTGAAATGTGCTCAAAGTGTCACGTAGAGGTGGGGAGTTACAGACATTGTGTCTGGTCATGTATTTATATTGAGGAGTACTGGCGTAAAATTACTGACAAACTCAATTTGATTTTTGATGTCCATCTTGACCCTGACCCTCAGGCTCTGCTCCTTGGCTTAGCCAGCCCTCATATCAAAGGATCTGATCAAAGAAGGCTGTTTAATATTCTTACATTTGCTGCCCGAAAAAATATACTCCTTAAATGGATTGATAATGCACCTCCTACAATTATAGGATGGCATAAACTGGTTTTTGAGTTAATACCAATGGAATATCTGACATACAGATTCAAATGTAAAACGCCGGTCTTCTTCAAGACCTGGACACCCTTCTTTAAATATGCTGGTAAAAGACTTACAAATATTGTTTTAAAGGGAATGGTCGACCGCAGCGCTGACAAATGGCAAGATGACATCTTTGGGCCGTGAGGCTAGATTTCCACTTGCTTGGTGATCAATTGTCATTTATTTACTGCTCATATTTTGTGTTGTTGCATCACTGTCAATTGAAATGGACTGAACGCTCCTGTGTCTTGATTTCTGTGGCCACTGTTTGTTTGTTTGTTTTTGTTTGTTTGTAATGTGTTCAATTTGTATGTTTATGGAAAAACCATAATAAAAACATTATTCAAAAAAAAAAAAAAAAAAAAAATAGCTTGCACCAACAATTAAAGGGACAACGAGGAGTTTCTATTTGGTTATAAAAAAAAGTCTCACGTTAATGTGGATGAATCTCCGCTACCCACACTTGTTAATGGGCCCATTTTCGATAAATATATTGTTCTGTCTCTATCGTTATTTTGTTATTATTAGTGGTGGCGGAAATGCGGAAATTTCACGGTGCGCGCGGAGGCTCATAAATGTAGTGTGAAAACGCTTCGCTTTTCCAAAACTCCTCGTTGTCCCTTTAAAGGTAACAAACCTACTGCTATGACTATAGGGATTATGACAATGGGCCAATTTGCCAAAATGTTGAACTATCCCTTTCACCTTTAGAAACAAGAGGAGCTAGACTTTATATGAATGAGAATTTAAATCTGTGAAAGAATAAATACATTTTTATTAAATGAAAACTGAATGTCTGTTTTTGCAGAGTGTGGAGACTCACGTGCAGCTGGTGTGGTTACTGGAGGTACTGTGGTTACTGGAGGTACTAGGGTTGTAGGTGGCGACAGGCCTGGACAGGTGACACTCTGGTCACTGTCAGTCCCATTGGATGTGAAGGTGATGAAGCCCGGCTTGTTGGTGGTGATTTGGCTGTTGATCCAGCTCTGATAGCGAGACACTCTGGCGTAGACTCCTGGGAAATCAGGCTCTGCACAACCAGTTCCAAAACTCACGATTCCCGCTTGGATCCAGCGGCCGTTCTGCTTACTCACCATCGGCCCGCCAGAGTCGCCCTGAGACGAGAGGAACATTTAGGAGCTGGGAATCTATACATGAAGTAATATCTGAGATAAACACTGACGGTAAAATGATCACCTGGCAGGCGCCCTTCCCTCCTTCACTTAAGCCGGCACATATCATGTTCCCTGTGATTGTATCCACTCCATCCGCTCCATAGTTACAGTTGCACTGTCTGTTCCCCACAACCGGCACCTGCACCTCCATCAGGTTCTCTGGTGACGGAAGTGGAACTAAGGAGACACAGACTCAGGTTAAATACTGTAAATGTGGTGAAATACACTCTCTCACAAAATGGGTCAACATCCACATCACTTCAGAAGCTAGCAAGAAACTATAGATACAAGTAAATATAGAATATAAAATATTGATCTTCTGCTGTTTAAGTTGCTTGTCTTGAGGTTTGTGAAATGAAATCAACAAATGTTCCTGGGAACATTAAAACTCCTTAAATAAACAAACCTCTTTGATTTTAAAGATGCCCTGAGGAAACCACTAGTGACACTATGGAGGAGTGTTTTCACAGGTGAGTCACCATTTAATTTGTGTCATGCACACACAAGATGCTAATCATAAACAAATCTATGGGTCCATGTGCTAAAGTTTCATGCTATTCTATGACTCAACACATGGTGACGCTAATTCAAAAAAAAAAAAAAACTCACCACCAAATCCAATGTTGCCCCAACCAGTGGTCCACGAGTCAGTGCCTGCAAAGAAGACGCTGTCTGAGGCCGCCAGGCAGATGGGCCGGATGAAGTCGGTGAAAGAGACCGCTGAGGAGAGCTTTAGGAGGGCGATGTCGTTGTCAATAGTTGTTTCATTGTAATCAGGATGGAGAATGGTCTGTGACACTGAACGAGAAACTTCGTTGGGGTTGGAGCCCTCTTGACTTTGACGTCCCAGAATCACAGTCTGTGGTGAAGAGCTGAGGTGACGAGAAGAGTTGTTGCATGTTAGTCAACTACACAAGGATTGTATGGAGCCTAGTTAATGTTAATGTTAATGGTTAATGTGTATCCTCAAAATATAAATTAAATATTCTCTCAATTTACTTATATTTGATATAATTTTTGATTACCTCACTTAATCCCACAAACTAACATTTTGTGCATTTTGTTATGCAAATACTATTGACCTCAGTTTTATGAGCTGAAACACATGTAATTATAATAGTTGTTTTGTTTTCCCTTAAACAGTGAAACGTCTTCTCATGGTATGTAGAAATGTAAAAGACGACAGGAAATTGTGTAGCTAACACCTGATGTCTATCCCAATCTCAGTCCAGATGAACTAAAAAAACACTGTGGATTAAACATCCACAGGGTTAATTTGAGGATAATTATCAGTTGGATGACAGGCTTCCTTGATTGTTGAGGGAGATACTAGTCTTAATTCTGTAAGTACAGTAATATTAGTACATTTTGCAGCAATGTAGACTCATTAGAAAACAACAGTAAATTCAAACATTTCAAATCGAGCAGTTACAGAGCAAAACGATGATTCATGTGGTGCAATACTGTGACAGTGTTCACTGTCTTTTAGCTCAGTGTTTGTTCTCCACCAGTTCCTGAAGGAAACATCTGCTCCACTATGTTCAACAGCAGGGAGACGACTGTGACCTTTTACAGCCTCAGTTAGAATAAAGATTTTCTCTGAACTTCTCAGACTGTTAGAGGCCTAAATAAAGAACTGAGAAGTTGGACAATATTTTTCTTCTTGAACGCCCCCCACCCATGTTGTGCTTTATTGCAGCTCCACCCTCAGTACTCACTCTGAGACGCAGTGAGCAGCCGTCAGAACCCATCCGTTGTTGATGAGGGTTCCTCCACAGAAGTGGCCTATAGACTGCAGACTGACCTGCCAGGGCCAGCTGCCCGCAGAGGCCACCTGTCCTCCAACAATCCTGCTGTTGAGTGGAGCAATACCACACACTGCGGAGAGACATGAAAACACACTGTGAGTGTAACGGAGGGTCCGGGTGCACTCACTCACCCATAAAGGACGTGCAAACCCAACTGCTAAGCGGTCATTGACCTCTTGGCACAACGGTTTGCATCGTCGCCTGCCGTGTGGGACCTGGGGCAGTCCGTACCAAAACACAACGCAGAGGGCCAGATAACTCAGCTACAGTAGTGCTGTGACCCAGATGCCCTGGGTGGAGTGAGTTCAGCAGGGGTGGGTGTAACGGAGGGTCCGGATGCACTCAATCACCCATAAAGGAAGTGCAAACCCAACTGCTAAGCGGTCATTGACCTCTTGGCACAACGGTTTGCATCGTCGCAGTCCGTACCGCACACAACGCAGAGGGCCAGATAACATCAGCTACAGTGGTGCTGTGACCCGGATGCCCTGGGTGGAGTGAGTTCAGCAGGGGTGGGTGTAACGGAGGGTCCGGGTGCACTCAATCACCCATAAAGGACGTGCAAACCCAACTGCTAAGCGGCCATTGACCTCTTGGCACAACGGTTTGCGTCATCGCAGTCCGTACCGCACACAACGCAGAGGGCCAGATTAACATCGGCTACATGAGCAACACTTGCCCTGCCCGACCACTGCAGTATTGTAAACCATTGTGGATTATAGATTGGATTAAAAGAAAAACTAATCTCATCTTTTATCTAACGGTTGAATTGCTTTAATTTCAAAATTGCCAAGAGTTTAGTTTAAAGCAGCTAACAGAGTTAGCATTACTAGTCTTGGCAGCCATTGTTACAACTATAATACAAAAGGGTTAAAATACGTCTTCTCACAAAACATGAGGGTCACTCTCCACCTCTGTAGACAGCTTTTGGTGTGTAAAGGATGAATTTTGAAGATACTGCTAATTATGCTATATTGTTAACTAGCCTGTGTAAAAAGAGCCAAATCTTCGATAGAAACATCTTCTTTGACCTTTAGAAACAAGTGGAGCTAGAATTTATATAAAACTAGAAAAGGCATTTCCAAGAATGGAAATGGTGTGACTGCTGACAGCAGCTGAACGCTGTTGCAGAATTAGCAAATAGTGCAAGCAGTGATCACCATACAAATGTTTGACCAAGGTCGGACTCGAACCCACAACCTCATGGTCAATAGACTTCCACTCTGCCTCTAGGCCACAGTGCACACACAGTTACAGAGACTGTTGTCTGTTGATGAGCTGCACTCTGTCTCACTCTGACATCAAGAAAGCTTGAGAGTCAAGCTTGAATGACTTAGAATGAAAATTTCTGTGAATAATTGTTATTGAGGCAAGATTTGAACCAGTAACCTTCAGGTCTCCAGCTCAGCAAGCTAACCACTAGGCTACAGGCAGAGACAGTATGTGAATGGCAAAGAAAACCTTTAATAAGAGGATCACTGGCTCCTGCTTAAAAAAAAAAGGTAAGGAAAGTGCAGAAATTAGCCACACCAAGTAAGACTTAGAATGAAAATGTCTGTGAATTTCAGGCTGAGAGCAGCAGTTTCAACATGAAGCAAGTTATCAGAAGTCAACAGAGGACGACTGGGAAAATAATTCACTATAATTGTTGATGAGGCAAGATTTGAACCAGTAATCGAACCCACAACCTCATGATCACTAAACCTTTACTCTGCCACTTCACCACAGAGAGCACAGACATAAGCATGTTGCCATTGTAATGTGATGATGTGCAGAGAGCTCCCTGGCTGCATTTAAAAAATATTTAAAATTATTATCTAAGTTTCTTTGCATTTTTGACCAGAATTTTAGCCAGAAGACAAGTGTGGCTACAAAACTGGAGAAAATAATTTGTCTAGAGTTTAATTTGCAGAAAAAGTTAAATATTTTAAAAAGTATAAATAGTTAAAAAGAGAAAAGTAATGCAGATAAAGTTCAAAAAAAGCTGCACGTTTTGATATATGAATTGTTGAAATAGCACAACACCTAACACACTAACCATATGGCCACAGAGAACCTGAGTTACAATGAGCTTTATACTATGAGGAATCAAAGACTGTCCAATGACAGCTGAATAATTGGAATCAAAAGTCAAGCAATGATGTGAAATGACTGAGGCAGGAATCGAACCCATGACCATATGATCACTAAGCCTTTACTCTGCTACTCGGCTACAGAGAGCACACTGCTTTCAAAACTGTTGTCATTCATTGTAATGTGATGATGTGCTGCAAACTGGTACGAGTAATCAAAGAGATAACAAACACCTGTAACCAATTGAAGGCGGGGGAGGAGAGCAGAATTCAACATAACATAACAAGAGTTCTTCACTTGGATTCAAACCAGTGACCTTAGGGTTGGCAAGCAGTTACCCTAACCCCTACACTACAATGGAGTTGAGGAGAGGAGAGGTTGAGACTTTGATGAATGTGGGATTTTTCAATGATGCTTAAAATAAAAAGAAATTAGTATAAATTAGCCACACCAAGTAAGAAGAGGACTTTTTTGTGACCTGTGACTATTTTTTGGTGAATTAAAATGAACTAGAAAAAGCAT